>NW_005370042.1:3069389-3088129 GCF_000412655.1 Myotis brandtii
ATTCATTTCACAGCCATTTATATATACAGTTCAATGATCTTTCTTTCAGAATGGTAGTACCATTTTTAGAGTAATACTCTGTACACAATTACTTTTGAAAAGGCATTGAATTTACATTTCAATTAGGCACATACAATTTTTCTACACATTATTTTCCCTCTGTCTTCGCCGACTCATTCTTGCAGAATGGATCTTTCTTGTACAGTTTGTAGGATAGGACCTAAGTTTGATGATCTGGCTATTTGACTCTGAAATAAAATTGCTTGTCCTTCTAAAGTTAAAAAAGTTGGTTTTGTAATTACCCAACAAGACAAAGGAAAGATATTGTATTAATTTTTAGGTTGAACCATAAATCATAAATCATTGCATAAAAAAAGTATCTAGAAGGTAAAACAGATTCATCTAATGCTTAATCACGCCGTTTTCAAGCAGATAGATCTCTTCATTTTAAATTCCAAGCAGAGTTTCTTTCTCCCAAATTAAATTTCACCTTTGGACAGATGGGTCTTTGCCCGGAGCACAATTGATCACAGCAAATGCTTGCTGGGAGCAGTGTTATAAATCAAAGGGCTTAGTGCCTGGATCAGATAACCAGGCATGGCAGTCTGACTGTATTCAGCCGCAGACTTTCACCATCTGATTAATGGAGATTATTTTACTCTCTGTTAGCAAACATATCATAACAAACTTTGAAGATGGCTTCAAAAAATATAAAAAAATGTTTTGCTACTTTAACATGCATTATTAGGAGGCCGAGAAACCTAGATTGCTGGTGTCACAGCAATGATATCTGATTATAATAATTTATTTCATTAAAAATTCTTGCTTGCTTTTGCAAGGATACAGATTATAAAAACATGAAACAAAGTTGCTTAAATTTGTTACTTGGTCTTCTGTATCGGGATCAGCCAAGATATTGATCTTAACATGCATAAATTCAATACTTGACTATTTAATACGACTAATGTATTATTAATTAGCATTTACTTATGCAGTATTTTTAAAAGTTATTTCTTTTTTAAATTCCTTTTTAATTGAATTTATTGGGGTGACACTGGTTAACAAAATTATACAGGTTTCAGAGGCACAATTCTACAACAGGTCATCTGTACACTGTATTGTGTGTTCACCACCCCAAGTCAAGTCTCTTTCCTTTCTATTGTCAAAGACAAATATTATGCTTTTATTTTCCTTTTTTAATCTCCTAATTATCTATTTCATAAGTATTAGTAATACAATAAAAATGCATAGATGGGAACTGTGTCATTTCAAAAAGCAAAATTAACCTTATCTATCCTGTAGATGCCTCATTAGATTCCTTATATTTGGCAAAATGCACTGACAACTGTAGGAGGCACTCCCAGGCTCAGGAGTACAGGCCTCTATCAGTAACCAGAATCTTCTAGTCCAGGGGTGGGGAACCTTTTTTCTGCCAAGGGCCTTCGGGTATTTATAACATCATTCTCAACCATACAAAATTATTAATTTAAAAAATTAGCCTGCTATATTTGGTCAAATATTTAATTAACTCACCCCTAATGCCTTGGCAGGGCCAGACCAAATGATTTCGCAGCTGGACATTCCCCACCCTTGTTCTGGTCCAATACAGATTTCTTTTAGCTAAAAAGACAAAATAGTCTTATAGAAGCAAAACTAAATGACATGATCTCATCAACTACTAAAATGTTTAGTGGTTGTTTGTTTAGTTCAAAGATAAACATAAAATTTTTATTCTGCTTGAAGTTTTATTTAAATCCAAGAAAAAAATTTTGGAAGAATAACAGACATTACAGATAATGTAAATAAATATTTTCCTTGATCTGAAAATTGCCTTAAAGTTAATAAGTAAAATGATAAACACACTAACAAAAAATGGGCAAAGGATATGAATTGACAATTCACAGAAGGTAAGAAATTGCCCACAAAAAAATGATGAGAAAATAGTCTGCAGGTATGCACACATGCAGAAATCAAAGGAAGAAAGGATAACTTTTCAAACTGCTTGATCTATATAGCTTTTGATTTTTTAAAATCAATCATACTAACCCTGCACTGGTGAGTATGCAAATTTAGAGGAAATTTTCCAATATTATATGAATTATTTTTGTTTTGTAAATGTTTTACAAAACAATTTTCATATGTAGTAGTAATTTATCCTTAAACTTTAATTAAGGATATTTGCAAAGTTTTAACTACAAGGATGCCCTTAAAGTGTTGGAAACATGTTAAATAGCCTAAAGTGGGAATTGATTGATTATTATGTATGTAATTTATAGCTAATAAAATAGTGCAATAGAAGCATGTCTAATATTATGCAAAGATAATGTCTCCAAATATTTTTAAAATTTATCTTTATTATTGAAAGTATTACAGATGTTCCCCTTTTTCACCCATCAACCTCCTCCACCCTGCCCCTACCCCCTCCCTAGTCCTTCTCCACACTATTGTCTGTGTCCATGGGATATCCATATATGCATACAAGCTCTTTCATTAATCTCTTCCCAACCCCTTACCTCTGAAATTTGTCAGCTTGTTGGGTAACTACACATACACACAAGAACACACACACACACACACACACACACACACACACACACACACACACCCCAGACAGGAGTTAATCTAACAGGATAATAGTGATAACATTATTAAAAATAATTATAAGTAGTGATTTTAACTTCCTTCTTTTTGCTCATTTATATTTCCTAAAGTTTCTATATTATCCATCTATATAATAGAATAATATTTAGAGACATTAAAAAGACGCTTTCGCCTTAAGCTGGTTTGGCTCAGTGGATAGAGCATCAACCTGCAGACTGAAGGGTCCCAGGTTCAATTCCAGTCAAGGGCTCATGCCTGGGTTGCAGGCTTGATCCCCAGTGGGAGACATGCAGGAGGCAGCTGATCAATGATTCTCTCTCATCATTGATTTTTCTATCTCTCTCATCTCTCTTCCTCTCTGAAATCAATAAAAATATATTTTTTAAAAACAAGATGCTTCCTATGAAAGTCTCTTGGTTATCAATTACCCACCCCCAACCATTCATACTACACTAGAGGCCCGGTGCACAAAATTCATGCACTGGGGGGTGTCCCTCAGCCCAGCCTGCACCTTCTCCAATCTGGGACCCCTTGGGGGATGTCCGACTGCCGGTTTAGGCCCAATCCCTGTGGCAGTTGGACATCCCTCTCACAATCCGTGACTGCTGGCTCCCAACTGCTCACCTGCCTGCCTGCCTGATTGCCCCTAGCTGCTTCTGCCTGCCAGCCTGATCACCCCCTAACCACTCCCCTGCCAGCCCGATCAACATCTAACTGCTCCCCTGCCAGCCCGATTGCCCCCAACTGCCCTCTCCTGCCAGCCCAGTTGCCCCCAACTGTCCTCCCCTGTCAGGCTGATCACCCCTAATTGCCCTCCCCTGCAGGCCTGGTCCCCCCCCAACTGCCCTCCCCTGCAGGGCTGGTTGCCCCCAACTTCCCTTCCCTGCAGGCCTTGCTAGTGCCCCATGCAGGGTTAGGCTCATTGAGCTCAATAAATCTTTGTGAAATTAAAATGTCTGTCTTCTCTTGTGGTCATCACTGTAACCAGGTGATCAAACTTAGCTCTGATAATAGTGGGATAGATTGTGGTAGCATAGTTAACCCTGTGACCTCTAAGCAACATAGAACTGTACACTTTATTTATTTATTTATTTATTTAGTTAAGGTTATTTTTATTTACAAGTTTTGAAAAATATAGATTTTTTACATGGGTTACTTGTGCAAAGTTAAATTTAGAAGAATGATAAATGCACTCCCCTCCTCCCAGTTCCCGCCCCACCCTCCGCCCTCACTCCCCACCCTCTGTCCTCATCCATAGGTGCACGATTTTTGTCCAGTCTCTTCCTGCATCTCCCATTTCCCTTTCCCCCCCAAGAATAGTCAGTCCATTCCCTTTCTATGTCCCTGATTCATTATAATCACCAGTTCATTCTGTACATCAGATTATTTATTCACTTGATTCTTAGATTCACTTGTTGATAGATGCATGTTTGTTGTTCACAATTTGTATCTTTACCTTTTTCTTCTTCCTCCTCTTAAAGGATACCTTTCAGCATTTCGTATAATACTGGTTTAGTGGTGATGAACTCCTTTAGCTTTTCCTTATCTGTGAAGCTCTTTATCTGACCTTCAATTCTGAATGATAGCTTTGCTGGATAAAGTATTCTTGGTTGTAGGTTCTTGGTATTCAGCACTTTGAATATTTCTTGCCATTCCCTTCTGGCCTGCAAAGTTTCTGTTGAGAAATCAGCTGACAGTCGTATGGGTATTCCCTTGTAGGTAATTGAGTCTCTTTCTCTTGCTGCTTTTAAGATTCTCTCTTTGTCTTTTGCTCTTGGCATTTTAATTATGATGTGTCTTGGTGTGGTCCTCTTTGGATTCCTTTTGTTTGGGGTTCTCTGCGCTTCTTGGACCTGTAAGTCCATTTCTTTCACCAGGTGGGGGAAGTTTTCTGCCATTATTTCTTCAAATAGGTTTTCAATATCTTGCTGTCTCTCATCTTCTGGCACCCCAATTATTCTGATGTTTGTACGCTTGAAGCTGTCCCAGAGGCTCCTTACACTATCTTCGTATTTTCGGATTCTTTTTTCATTTTGCTTTTCCGGTTGGGTGTTTTTTGCTTCTTCGCATTTCAAATCTTTGGCTTGATTCTTGCGCTCCTCTGGTCTGCTATTGGGTGTAATATTCTTTATTTCCGACCGTGTATGCTTAATTTCTAGTTGTTTCTTTATCATAGCATCGAGGGTCTCATTAGTTTTCGTGAGGCTCTCCAGAAGTTTATTGCAAGCCCTCAAAATTGCGTTTTTTAGCTCTATATCCTCCATTTCTGTCATGTTTTTTTGTCTCCGCATTTTTTATGCTTTCTTGGTGCACCCCCTAGTGGTCTTTGTGCGCAGTCTTGTTCTCGTTGAGCCTTGATTGTTGTAGTTAATACTAGAGGGATTTGACCACCAGGCCGACTGGCTGTGAGAATCAGCTGTGTCTGCTGCAGTGGGAAAACTTCTGTCCTCTGGGGGGGCGCTAATCTAGCCTTTGCCTGCGGCGATCCGGCAAATGGCTCTGCGCAGGGCTTGGGCGGGGCGGGCTCAACAGGGCGGGCGGAGGGAGCCGTTATGGTGCCCTCAGTCCTGTTCCCAGAGGCTCTGCTTCTCAGAACCCCCGGAACCGCTGCAAACCTCGGAGGGAAAGCTGCCTTCCAACTGATGCCAGACACTCCCGCTTCTCCCGTTTGGGTCCGAGTCCCCAGCGATTCGCCCGTATCTGGAGCTCAGAGTCTGAGACTCCCCCCTGACCGAAAACGACAACCGCGCTCTCAGCCACCAGCCCGCTTTGCGCGCGCACCTCCGCACCTGAGTTTTTTCCACACTGCGCCTCCTCTGAGCCTCGGTGTGCTGTTATTTTTCCTTCTAGTTGAAGAGTCTCTCCTCAGCCAGCCTTCCTGTGGTTCTGGGTGATGTCCGTTCCGTCTTTTAGTTGTATTTTTGAAGTGGTTGTTTGCGGCAGCAGTCTCCGGTGTTTACCTATGCCGCCATCTTGCTCCTCATCAGAATTAGTAACTTTTCATTTAAACTAACCTGAGGGGAGAGCAAAGGCAGCCCAGAGAAAAGCAATGAGTTAACATTCTGAATGCATTTTTGAAAACTGATGGTAGAAATAATACAGCAAAACTTCTATTTTTAAGATCCAGCTTTTCTGAGAAAGAAAACACACAAAATAAGAAAGAAAAGACAGAAAAGTTTATATATTCCCAAAGGCTACAACCTAGAAGATTTTGTGGTAAAGTTAAAAATGGCTGCAGTTTTCCAAAAAAAAACAAACCAACCAAGCCAAGCCCTAACTGACAGGAACCACGAAAATGAGTACATTTTGTTTTGTGCTGCTGATGTTCTGTGCGTGTCTGTTAGGTAGCTCTATATTGACAAATGTAGAGCATTAAGTTTAAAATGGGGAGAGTAGGGACGAACATCAGGCGTGCTATCTTAGTCATTTTCACAGCACTGGGATCATTACACGGTGCTAGGAAAGTCACAGTTCGGGCCCTCGTTCCCCTTTCAGCCTCTGCTGCTCTGGTATTGTGCAAACCAGAGTTGTGAACTTGGCCTGGACACTGTTAGGATTACAGACAGTCAGACCCCAGCCTACACATACTGACCCAGATCTGCATTTTAACGCGGTACCCAGCTGATTCATAAGCACAGGAGTTTCAGAAGAATTCGTGTCACTTCAATTTATAATCACAGTATTATGAGAATTAAGTGAGATAGTATTCCTGGCTCAGGAATGAAATATAATCTGTGTGCTATGTGTTGAACCTTGCTGAGAGAAGCAGTCTTATGAACACAGAGAGAGAAGTCTTATGCACACAATTTCCTCGACCCTCTTTCGTCCAGAAGGAATGGCCTTGGACCTGGGGCACTCACTACCTTACAAGAGGCAAGAGTGTGCATAGCCTGATCGCCTTGTGGGGAACTAGCTTTCCCTGTTTCAAACCCAGAGTTCACATCTTTGTTCTGCTTCAGTGTACGCGTCCTGCGGCACCCGACCAATGTTACTACTGTATCTGTCCCCTGCAGGGAGGAGACAAAGTCCTCCCATGGTCGCACAGGAACTTGTCTGCAAGCCATTGGCCTACGTCAGCTGCTGGGAGGTACTGGCTGGCCAAGGGGGACAGACGCCCACCACGGACGCTGACCTTGCTCAGTCTATTCTCTATGGCCAGTAGAGTCTTGTTCCCTCCAGGGCTCTCCACTGTGCTGTGTCTTCCGTGCCTCCCCCAGACCATGATGCAGTGGGAAAAGTGATAGACGACAGATGCCCGATGCTCAAAAAGTTCATATGTGGAAGCCCTGGCCTCCAGAACCTCAGCCTGTGACCTTACTTGGAAACAAGGTCATTGCAGATGTGGTGAGTGAAGAGAAAGTCATGCTGGATCCAATATGACTGTGTCCTTGTAAAAGGGAGAAATTTGGGGAGAGAGAGAGAGAGAGAGAGAGAGAGAGAGAGAGAGAGAGAGAACACCATGTGAACATAAGGAAGAGATCAGGGTGGTGTGTCTCCAAGCCGAGGACTACCAAAGATTGCACCGGAAGCTACACGAGAGATGTGGAACCGTCTCAAAATGAGCCAACCCTGCTGGCTCTGATTTGGATTCCCAGCCTGCAGATCTGTGAGACGATGCATTTGTGCTGAGAAGCCGCCCAGTCTGGTGCTGTGTGTGGCAGCCCCGGCCAAGGAATGCACTGCGCTCAGAGGGATGGTCCTTTCCACTCCTGGACCGGAGAACACTTCTCTTTTAGAGGATATTTCTGGTTCCTTTTCTTTATTCCAGCTTTATTAAAAGTCTGTGGATCTTGGAGCACAGAGGAAAAGGAGGCATTAATTACTCCTGTTATGCTTTTTCCTAAAACCCCTATGAGATCTGACACAATGAAATCCTTTACGTAAAGGATTTTGGTTCTGATTTGAATGTTTCCTCAAGGTTGTCATCAGATTAGAATTTCAGTCTACCATTTTCAGTGTTAACATTACATGAGATCGGACTATTGAGTCATAATTATCATTTTAATCATTCATTTTTGAGCCTTGTTCTGGCAGTAAAATGAAGGCTGAGTGGGGCTGAGCCAAGCCCAACCTCCTGCACTGCTGATTCCTCCTGACACCCGGGGTGGGTTCAGTATCATCGAGACCTGACGCCAATGGCCGTTCAGCTCTTTCAAACTGGAAACTGCACCTTCTTAAAATGCAGTTGCCATGGAAACAGCCGAGTTCTGGGATTTTGTTTTCTGAAGGTATGGAAAGACTCAGTGGCGGTGTAAGCACACGGCGTGACATTAACATGTGCAGCTCTCTGCTGCTTTTAAATTGAAGTCGAGATGGGAAGAATAGGGCACCGCAGTGTTTTCACCACACGTGCCAAGGAACTCCTGTAGGCCCCTAGTGCTGCATCTGATTGATTGATTGATACCCACCCTTGGTTCCCAAAGGTCACTGAGACAGCTTGAGTCCTTGAAGTTGCTACTAGACAAGCGGACAAATGTGCACATGTTTCCACCATTTTTAATCACATCCTCTGAAAAGGTAGCTCTTCGTCGAACCTAAGGTTAATGAATTTTCTTTGTCAGGCCATAGCTGGACTGCTCCTTTATTCTTATCCCAATGCCATGGCCTCTTGGTGGCCTTTTAATTAAGATGTGGTCTTGCTACCCCTTCTTCCCTGAAAAAAGAGGACCGAACCCTTCCTACCTTTCACCGGGACCTCTCACCGAGTTTAGGTGATCATGCATCAGGAGCAAGGCCCCAGGGGCGTTGTCATGATTTGGAGGTGAAATCTCAGGGAACAGAATTTCTATCTCAGCCTCACACTGACCTTGAGTTCATTAAAACAAGAGTTGATATATTGTAATGGGAGTGGCTGTAATAATGAAAAAAATGTGGCCCAGCTCTGCAGCTAAAATAGGTTTCTTTTCCTGATTCCTGCTGTGGACCTAAAGGAGTGTTACGAAAGATGCTATCAGAAAGTCATCAGTCATGTACACACTATAAGTGACTTTTATCAGAACCTTCTGGAATCCGGACGGCGGGTTGTGATGGAGGGACCCACAGCGTAGCAACCAAACCAATCAGGGTTCAAGTCATGGCTCTGCTATTTGCTCTAATGTTTCCATAGTTACCACATTTTAATGTTGGATAAAATAGTTAGTTATGTCAATTCCAAATGATACAAAATTATGGTGCCAGGAAGGGTCATTGATAAAAGAACTAAACATAACAACTGAAGTAAGTTAATTAATCTCTCTGTTCACCTCTCATCGCCATAGCTAAGAACCTTACCTAGCACATAATAGCTACTGAACAAGTAGCTGCTAATGATGGATACACTCAATCTCTCAATTTATTCCTCTATCAAAAGGTGATAATAAAGCTATTCCATGGAGTTGTTTTAAGGTTAGCAAATGCTTAATGAGATGGCCCAGAATATTGTCATATTCAATAAATTGCACCATTTATTCTCTAACTAGACAGTGGGTCATTTGAGGACAACAACTATTAATTATATGTAATCTCCAAGCCCTAGAACAGTGCCCAGCTCATGGTAGGCACTTAGTATCTGTTGCATGAGCACCTGAAGGAGTATGGGAGTATACGTGTGGACACCCAACCCAGCGTGGCTCCGGTATTTGCCCCCTGAGCAGCACTAATCCAGGTATAGGCACATACCAAGTTTGGTCTCAGTGTTTTTCCTCAATTTTTCATTATAACCAAAACTAATGGGAATGAACTCTCTACTCATGTTTTAATATAAAGCTTGAATAATATCTTGGTGCTGCTACAGCCATGATTTCAAACTCACATGGGCAATCAGGGCCTTAGAAGATGAAATAAGAGACAGAGAGAAATAAGAATCAGAAAATAGTGTAATAATGGAGAAAAATAAAGTGTTCCTGTATCCAGTCATACATGAGGCTGACTCTACCCTGCCCTTTGTGTGGGTGGCTTATGGAAATGTGATAAATTGGATGAAGAACAATAATCCAATTAACTTCATGTGAGAGAAGATGTTTAATTGGGAACATTTGCAAATAGTTTGCAAGATGAGGCACATGACCCGTTGTTCTCTTAACAGCCCATGGAAATGTGTGTGCTGGACACTGGAGGTCTCTGCTCCAGGAGAGGGTGCCTGCTCGCCAGCATGGGGCTAGCCTTCTACGGAGAATAAAGAGAGAAGCTCGGGTGCCCAACACTCAGAGCTTAGATGCCAGCTTTCTGGGGTCTGAGGAGGCCAGCTGATAGCATCTACAACTTTGCAGGAAATTATAATTTGGATTGTAGAGAAAGGAATTACACCCACCCACCACCCAGTGGAAATCTGAATTTGAGCACATCTCCTCCTGTGTATGGCCAGGCAACCTGAGCTTCCAGGGTCATAAACTGGACACTCCTGCTACCTCTTCATAATGATCTAAGAATATCCCCAGTGTTTGCATAAGGTAGTTAAAGGTGGATGCCTTGACACTTACAACTGAAGGAGTCCTGACTAACATGGGCTTAATTTATATAAACCTATAAACCAAGGACTGGGCTGCATTGTGAGGACAATGTGGATATGGTTTGAGAGGGTGCTGTTCACTGGTGGATCTCAACACTGAGCCCAATTTCTGGCCCTTGATGGGTCCTAAAAATAAATGTGGAATGCATGATTTAACAAAGTCTATAGAAAACCCCCTTTTCTGTTCACAGTAACAGAATCTTCATTAGAGAAGTTAAGACACATGACTGAAAAGTAGTGGGGTTAGAGCAAAGCCCAGGTCTGATTCTCAGAATTATCTCTCAATTACTATTCATCTCTTTACTGCATGAAAAGTGATTTGCAAATTGCTAAGAGGTAGTAGAACCTAACTTCCAGGAATTGGTATTTGAGTTATTTATACTATGGTAACCCCTAGCTCAGTTGGATGCTATGAACAAAAGTAGTTATGTCTTCCACCTCCCGGCATTTGTCTTCTGCAGAGGGAAGTATGCAATTTCTATAAGACACCGAAATATTTTTCTCCCCAGTGGAGGAGAGAAGAGGTCAGATTGGGAAATGTTTGTTGTGACTTTCCTATTTCCATGACAATTTTCCACAAAAGCAATCCCAGGGAGCATAGCAGAGGAATGAGAGTGCATTTCTAATCCAGCCCTGAGGGCTCTTTCCTCTAGCCCATTCTTCCCTAGCATCAGGCAGGATAAGGGCTGAATATTCATACATACTCATTTTTCTGGGCTGGATTAACACATGGGCTATGCAGAGATCAATAGATCTTCTATTTATTGCAGTGTAGTGCACTCTTCTTGCTTCAAGTAGAAGCTTGAGGAGCTCAGTCATTGAGCTTATTCAAGGCTGCAGCCTATGCCCAAGACCACAACTATCTCTCTGGGGAGCAGGCAGTGTCCTGTGGATGCCAGTTGCTGTCCAAACCCTTCAGCTAATAAAATGTAACTGAAATGTCCTATGACATTTCCAAATGGGAAGAGTCCAGCACACATGGCCTCATAGACAAGAGGAAATATTTGGCTCATTAGCATGTGGGAGATTAAAGATTTTCTCTTCTGTTTTTTTCATCCCTCTTCTGAAAAAGTGTAGAGGAGACCCCTTTTTGGACAGCAACTTCAGTTGTAATTTTTTTCTGTTCCCTTCCAAACACAATGTCTCTGGGAAGCATCATCCCAAGACTTCTATGATCTTGCCAGAGTGAGCAGAAAATGATGGAGTTGGTGAGAGAAAAAGCCCGAAGTAGTGCAGACAATTAGCTCTATCCTTAATATAACACATAAAAATGAAGTTTTCAAAGTTGCATAGATAACACTGTTAGTATATTATATCAAATAAGATTAAAATAATGTCTAATATGTTGAATTTTACCATTTATTTTATCATTATTTAAGACTTAAACATTCACTTTTATTATTTTTTTATTGATTTCAGAGAGGAAGTGAGAGGGAGAGAGAGAGATAGAAACATCAATGATGAGAGAGAATCATTGATTGGCTGCCTCCTGCACGCCCACCACTGGGGATCGAACCCGCAACCTGAACCTGTGCCCTTGACTGGAATAGAACCCGGAACCCTTTAGTCCACAGACCAATGCTCTATTCACTGAGCCAAACCTGCTAGGGCAACCATCCACTTTTAGATTTTTCCTATTTCAAATCAAAATATGTGATCATATTATCCCATACAAACTTTCTATATTTCTACTTGATGATAAAAACTCAAAAATAATTATATAAGCAGATAATTTATTTTTTTTAAATTTCTAATATCACATTACATGTACTTCAATGAATCATATATATGAGGCCTGGTGCACGAAATTTGTGCACTTGGGGTGGGGGTGGGGGTGCCCCAGCCTGGCCTGTGCCCTGTCACTCCCATGGGGAACAAGCCTAAGCCAGCAGTCAGACATCCTTAGTGCTGCCGTGGAGGCAGGAGAGGCTCCCGCCACAGCCGCTGAGCTCCCCCGCCATGAGCCCGGCTTCTGCCTGAGCGTCACTCCCCCTGTGGGAGCACTCTGCCCACTGGGGGCAGCTCTTGCATTGAGCATCTGCCCCCTGGTGATCAGTGTGCGTCATAGCGACCAGTCATTCCACCATTCAGTCGATTTGCATATTAGCCTTTTATTATATAGGAGGAGGATATATATATATTTGATATTAGGACAACAGATAATATAAAAATGAATTAAGTCCTTCCATTAACTTAAGTTATTTTTTAACTTTTATTTTGAAAATTTCTTATCTGAAGTTTTCTGAATGGTTTTCTTATATTAGCAATTCCAGAAAAGGAGAAGTTGAATTTCTCAAAAGCAATTAATTCTTCCCAGGCAATGATTTCTCCCTTATTTGGAGAGTCAGACAATTTTTTTCCATCCTATCTGAGAATTTTTAGTTGCTTAAAATAGTTTCAGCCCAACAAATTCATACATGATATTAAATTCACATATAACTGTATAAATAAGTAATTGAGGTATGAAATATTCAGTAAAAGGTAACAAAATGCATTTATGATAGACACTGAAGCTGATGCTGAGAAGGACTTATTTCTTGAGCTAGATTTATAGATAAACATATGTATCATAAAAGTTCTAGCTTACTAAATAAATTACTTAAAATAAGTCATTTAATATCTTTCAGCCTCAGTTTTCCCATATATAAAAAGGACAGTTATGTTTATTTATTTATTTAGCTATTGTAACAACTAAAATACATACCTGTGTCATTCATTTAAGGGCAAAAGAGAGAATGAGTTCAGTGTGGAACTTTGTACATTTTATATCTATACAGAGGGGATGAGGACAATGTTCATAAGTTTAGGTATGTTCAGCATTTTAACAGAGAAAGGCACTAAAATCTGTTTTTATATAAAAGTGAGATAAAGGCCTGGGGTGGGGCAGGAGCCAGGTGAAGAGGGACAAAGAGAGGAAAATGGGGGACATCTGTAATACTCTCAACAATAACAATAAATTTTAAAAAGAATAACTAAAGGCTATATGAAAAGCATAAGAACATAAAGAGATACAGGCATTCAAGAAAAACAAAGGGAATTGATACATTTAAGAGATGGTTCTTTATAGAGAATAACAAAATTGAAAATTCCTCAAAAATATTATCAAGGGAAAAACAAAAGTAGAAACAAAATCAGAACAATCAGATGAACATCACGTTGTTAGATATTTTTATGTTTAACAAATGTTAAGAATTTTTAAAGTCCTAGAATCATACTTTTCTTAAAAATAAACAATGCTTGTGTATTAGAATTAAAAATGTATGCAATATGTACTCTAATAAACTCTCATTCTAAATTCCAAGGGTTTTATTAATAAATTTTTTCAAGTTTTCAAAGTATAGGCAATTTACATGCCATATTAGTGTTTTGAGAACAGAGTCAAATATATTCTTGTGCCTAAAACAAAAAAGCAAAAAAAAAAAGGTCAAGTACACTTATGCTATTGAAACAAATTCCTAAATACAATATTAATGAATATCATTTAATAGCAGCTTTGAAAGAATAACGTACCATTGGCAGAGCACAATTTATCTCAAGAAGGGATATTTGGGTAGATATTGGGAAATCTTTTCCTATAATATACTATGAGTATAGGAAATTAAGAAATAACAATAATATCTCTAAAAGGCAGTAATTAAATCAGACGCCCAAATTCATTATGTTCTTTCAAATTTTTATGAATTATTTATGGAATTATACTTTCTCAATATGAAATAGAGCATCTATTTCAAATACAGGGCCAGTATTATGCTTACTGGTAAAACATTACTTACTTTAAAATGTAGAACAACACAAGGGTACCTGTTATCACCATTATTCACCAACATTTTAGTCAATCTGAAAACATCATAAGACATAAAACAGAATACAAACACCATAAAACATAAAACAGAATATATACACACATATAAGGGGACAAGATATCCTTATCTACAAAACATAAAAAAGATAAAATATAATTTCTAAAAATTCCAAAATGTAACTTGCAAGGTAGAGTTAGATATTGATCTAATAAATAAATTTCTAAAATATGTAAGGACCACTATGAATTAATTCTAAAAAGAGAAAGTTATCTTAAAAATGTACAAAAGGTTTGAATAGACTATTCACAAAAGAGGATATCCAATCGGCCAGTGGATATCATAAAAACGTGGTATCTTTGTCAGTCATCAAAGAAGTACAATTTTAACTACAATATGAGACCAATACACACCCACTAGGATGGCTACAAAGAAAACAAAGCTAAAGGAAACAAAACAGAAAAAATCAAATGTTTACTGAATGTCAAAATTAAAACTCTCCTATGTCACTGATGGGGGGTAAATTGGTATACTACTTTGGAAGTATCTACACATGAGCACATATTCACTGAAAGATGTGTACTGGGATATTCATAAAAGCATTACATGAAATAGCCCAGATCTACAAAGCAATAGAATCGGTACATCATTATTATATCATCACACAAGTGAATATGTCAATGAGAATGAATAATCATTCATTTATTACTTGCAAAAACATAAAACATATATCACTGAGTGGAAAAAGTCAAACAGAAGAATAGATACTGTATGATTCCATGCACAAAGTACAATAGGTGAAACAATGCTGGCTATAGAAATAATGGGGAAGAGGCTGTAGGTACAATTGATAAAAGGGGCTTGGGCTCTGTTTCGACCCAGTTTTTATATGGTTGCTGGTTATGGTTGTGTTCAATGAGTGAAAGCTCATTGATCTGTACAGTTATTTTCATTTTCTTTCTCTCTATGTCAGTAAAAAGTTTAAAGAAAGAGAACAATTGTAGACTCGTTTGTTGTTATAAAATTAAGGATATCGGGGTTACATGTTTGAAAGATTATAAGTATTTTTAGAAAAATCACTCAATTATTAATAATGCCTGTGTTTAGGTATGGTGCTAAGAATGATTTTTCTTCTATTTGTGTGCATTTAATGAACAAACAGAACTTCCAAATGGAAGATATTTTATGCTAAAACTGCTTTTTTTTGTAATGTTAAATTAAACCTATTTATCATGTTTTAGTTGTGAGAACATGATTAAAAGAGACTTGGAGCCCTAGCCGGCTTGGCTCAGTGGATAGAGCATCGGCCTGCGGACTGAAGGGTCCCAGGTTCGATTCTGGCCAAGGGCACATGCCTGGGTTGCGGACTCAATCCCCAGTGTGGGGTTGGCAGGAGGCAGCCAATCAATGATTCTCTCTCATCATTGATGTTTCTATCTCTCTCTCCTTCTCCTCCCTTCCTCTCTGAAATCAATAAAGAAATATATATATATATATGAATGACTTGGATAACCTCAGAACAAAAGACTCACAAAATATGAGAGTGAAGGGATAGAAAAAAATTTCCATGCAAATGGAAAAAAAAGCTAGGGTAGCAATATTCATATCTGACAAAATAGACTTCAAAATGAAGGCTATCACAAGACACAATAAAGGTCATTACATAATACAAAAGGAATCGACCCAACAAGAGGATATAACCCTGGTAAACATAAATGCACCCTATATAGGAGCACCTAAATATACAAAAAACTTCTAGAGGACTTTAAGAGAGATCAACAGCAATACATTCATAGTGGGGGACTTTGATACACCACTGACTTCACTGGAAAGATCTCCCAGACAAGAGATTAACAAGGAAACGAGACTCTGAATGACATACTGGTTCAGATGGATTTAATTGACATTTATAGAACATTTCACTCCAAAGCTACAGAATATACATTCTTCTCAAGTGCACATGGGTCATTCTCAAAGATAGACCACATGTTAGGACACAAAACAAGTCTCTACAAGTTCAAGAAGATTGAAATCATATCAAGCATCTTCTCAGATCACAGTGGAATGAAATTAGAAATCAACTACAGTAAAAACAGTCAAAAACATTGAAACCACATGGAGGTAAATAGCATGTTATTAAACAATGAATGGGTTACCAACATGATCAAGGGAGAAATAAAAACTTCCTGGAAACAAATGAAAATGAACACACAATAACCCCAAATCTATGGGACACAATGAAAGCAGAACTGAAAGGGAAGTTCATAGGACAACAGGCCTAACTAAAAAAATCAAGAAAAATTAATAATAAATTATTTAACCCTCTAACTTAGATAACTAGAATGAAACAATAAGAAAAGTCAAAAAAGAGAGAAAAGTCCAAAGTAAGTAAAAAGGAAGGAAATAATAAAGATTATAGCAGAAATAAATGACATAGAGGCTAAAATTCAATAAAAAATATCAATGAAACCAAGAGCTGGTTCTTTGAAAAGGTAAACAAGATTGATGAACCATTAGCCAAACTCATCAAGAAACAAAGAGGGAGGACCCAAATAAACAAAATCAGAAATGAAAGTGTTGAAGTAACAACTGACACCACAAAAATACCAATGGACACAGCAGACAGGGGGTGAGGGCATGAGTGTGGGGGCAATGGGAGAATAAGGACACATATGTAATACCTTAATCAATATAGAAATTTAAAAAAAAAAGAAAGAAAAAAAAGAAATACTAAGGATTATAAGAAATTACTATTAACAATTATATGCCAACAAGCTGGACAATGTGGATGAAAAAACAAAATCTTCCAAACTGAATGAGGAAGAATTAGAAAACCAGAATAGGCCAATAACAACTGATGAAATAGAAGCTGTAATAAAAAAATAAAAAAAAAGACCCCCAGCAAACAAAAGGCCTGATCCAGATGGCTTCACTTGGGGACTATTACCAAACAATTAACACCTATCCTCCTCAAACTATTGAAAAAAAATCCAAGAGGAAGGAACACTTCCAGGCTCTTTTTATAAACCCAGCATTATCCTAATTCCAAAACCAGATAAAGAGGCTACAAAGAAAGAGAATTACAGGCCAATATCCCTAATGAACATAGATGCTAAATTTCTCAACAAAAGATTAGAAAATCAGATCCAGCAGTATATTACAAAGATCATACACCATAACCAAGTGGAATTTATTCCAGGGATGCAAGGCTGATACAATATTCGCAAATCAATAAACATGATACATCACATAAACAAATTGAAAGATAAAAATCACATGATCATATCAATTGATGCTGAAAAAGCATTTGACAAAATCCAACACCCTTTTTTAAAAAAATTATTTAATTTGGTGAAATTTACAAGTAATAATGTTTAATATTAATAAATTTAGATTATTGCTTAATTTATTAAAATATAATTATATATTTTTTAGTTTTGAAATATTTTAGCTATTTAATTTCATTAATTTAAAAAAATTATCACAATATATAACAACTCCAACCATGTCTTTTGCTTTTAAATTTCCCTAATCCATGATGTTATTTTAGACCTTATGCCACTCAATTGGTATTTTGTTTGCTTTGGATGAAGTCCTGCCTTGACCCTCTATAAAAAAATCTTATTTATCTTTAACATGCAGTTTTGGTAAATTTTCTTCCTTTCCCTGCAACCTCTACTATATATAGTTTTTTTAAAATGCCCTATTTTATTGACTTTACTGATGGCAGTTGGTTACAATACCATGCAACCTCTCAATGGGAAGACAGTATCACAAGAAGTTGTGAGTTAGCACTAGTGAGTTAACTAGTGGTGTGGTTTCAAGGTTGGTATTTTTAAAAGATAGGAAATAATTTTTCCCCATAGGCTAAGAGTTAAAAGTGTTTGATTCAAAACAATAAAGATGTCAAGTCTGAGAAATGTTGCTTTAATATCTTGAACAAAAGATCAGCCTTTTGTCTATGTCCTCAACATAATCTTACATTAGCAAAACCATCCATTGGGTGTCTCTCTTCCCATAAACTAAATGCAAGAAATAATGAAAAGTGCTTGGTCTTCAGCATCACCAGGATGCTGTTTGGGGTCCTGTCTTGAAAACAAATTAAAACAATGAATGAGTATGAAAATGTACCATATAGCCCAGCCGGTGTGGCTTAGTGGTTGAGCATTGACCTATGAACCAGGAGGTCATGGTTCCATTCCTAGTCAGGGCACATGCTCAGGTTGTGCGATCAATCCCCAGTGAAGGGCATGCAAGAGGCAGTCAATCAATGATTCTCTCTTATCTTTGATGTTTCTATATCTCTCCCTCCCTCTTACTCTCTGAAATCAATAAAAATATATTAAAATATATAGTTTTAATCAGCTTTCCACATGTGTTACTTCTTTTTTAAGTTTATTTTTCAATTACAGTTGATATTCAATATTATTTTATATTAGTTTCAGGTGTACAGCACAGTGGTTAGACAATCATTTGATTCAATTCTCCTGTTGCTGCACATTTCAGACCATGCTGTGATTTATCTGTGGACTCACCTGTATTCTCTTCCAGGCTGTGGAATTTTTGAGGACAGGGACTATTTACTATTCCTGGGATTCATTTCTATACGCCCAGGTCTTGCACATTGCCAGGTCCAGATAAACACGTAGCAAATACATATATTCATTCCATATCTGACACCTTACCTGCTCCTGAGGGCGGACAACCACTGTATTAAAATCAGGCCACTTGTCCACCAGAGCCTTCAGCTTGAACGGGTTTCCCTGGTTCATGTGGAAGATGGTCCCATAAACCTGCAGCATCACAAGAAAGTGGGAGGGTCAATGTACAGGGGTTGGTAAAAGTAGGTTTAC
>NW_005370042.1:3088703-3095696 GCF_000412655.1 Myotis brandtii
TCTCAGTGTCCCGGTAATTGCTGCAAGCACCTCTGAGGGAAAGCTGCCCTCAAGTTCCAAGTTCTGCCCGTTGCCAGACAGTCCAGTTTCTCCCCGTATGAGTCCTGGGTCCCCAGAGACTTCCCGAAACTGGAGTTCAGAGCAGTCAGGAGCTTGTGACTCCCTCCCGATTCAAAAAGACAGCCGAGTCCTCAGGTGCCAGCCCCTTTCTGAGCACTCGAGCCTCCGTACCTCTGCACTTTACTTCCGCAGCTCCTCTGAGTCTCAGTGTGCTTTTCTCTTTCCTTCTAGTTGTAGAATTTCCACTCAGCCAGCCTTCCTGTAGTTCTGTATGATGTACGTTTTGTCTTTTCATTGTATTTTTGAAGTTGTTGTGGGAGGCAGCAATTTCTGGTGTTTACCTATGCCGCCATCTTGGTTTCTCCCCCCCAACACCCTTTTTGGATAAAAACCCTCAGCAAAGTGGGAACAGAGGTATCATACCTCAACATAATAAAGGCCATATATGACAAACCTGCAGCCAACATCATACTCAATGGCCAAAAACTAAAACAATTTTCCCTAAGAACAGGAACAAGACAGGGATGTCTGCTTTCACCACTCTTATTCAACATAGTACTGGAAGTCCTAGCTACAGCGATCAGACTAGAAGAAGAAATAAAATGCATCCAAGTTGGAAAGGAGGAAGTAAAACTCTCATTATTTGCAGATGACATGATATTGTACATAGAAAACCCCAAAGACTCCACCAAAACACTACTAGATTTAATAAAGGAATTTGGGGATGTAGCAGGATACAAAATTAACACCCAGAAATCAATGGCATTTTTATACACCAATAACGAATTCACAGAAAGAGAAACTAAACAAACAATTCCATTTACCATTGCAACAACAAAAAAATTTAAGATACTTAGGAATAAATTTGACCAAGGAGGTGAAATACTTGTACTCAGAAAACTACAGCATGTTGGAAAAAGAGATAGAGAAAGAATTAAACAAGTGGAAGAATATACCATGTTCATGGATTAGTAGAGTTAACATAATTAAAATGTCCACACTACCCAAAGCAATCTACAGATTCAATGCAATCCTCACTAAAATACCAATGGTATATTTCACAGATTTAGAACAAATACTCCAAAAATTTATATGGACCCAAAAAAAGAACCTGCATAGCTGTAGAAATCTTGAGAAAGAAGAACAAAGTTGGAGGGATCACAATGCCAGATATCAAGTTATACTATAAAGCCAGTGTAATCAAAACATCCTGGTACTGGCACAAGAACAGGCATATAGATCAATGGAACAGAACAGAGACCCCAGAAATTAACCCAGGCCATTGCACTCAATTAATATTTGACAAAGGAGGCAAGACAGTCTCTTCAATAAATGGTGTTGAAAAAATTGAACAGATACATGCAAAAAAATGAAACTAGACCACCAACTTACACCATACACAAGAATAAACTCAAAATGGATAAAAAACTTAAATGTGTGAAACCATATAAATCTTAGAAGAACTATAGGCACCCAAATCTTAGACATCTCTCATAGCAATATGTTTACCAATTCATTTCCTAGGACAAAGAAAACTAAGGAGAAAATAAACAAATGGGACTACATCAAAATAAAAAATTTCTGTACAGAAAAAAACACAATCACCAAAATGAAAAGGTAGTCCACTGTATGGGAGAACATATTTGGCAATGATACATCTGATAAAGGTTTAATATCCAAAATATATAAGGAACTCATACAACTTAACAAAAGGAAGACAAACAATCCAATTAAAAAATGGGCAAGGAAATAGACACTTCTCCAAAGTGGACATACAGATGGCCAAAAGGCATATGAAAAAATCCTCAAAGTTACTGATCATCAGAGAGATGCAAATTAAGGAGGTATCACCTCACACCTGTCAGAATGGCTATCATCAACAAGTCAATTAGTGACATGTGCTGGAGAGGATGTAGAGAAAAGAGAACCCTAGTACACTGCTGTTGAGAATGCAGACTGGTGCAGCCATTATAGAAAACAGTATTGAGTTTCCTCAAAAATTAAATATGGAACTTCCATTTGACCCAGTGATCCCACTTCTAGAAATATGTCCTAAGAAAACTGAAATACCCATCAGAAAGAATGTATGCATCCCCTATGTTCATAGCAGCGCAACTTACAATAGCTAAGACCTGGAAATAGTACAAGTGTCCATCAGTAGATGAGTGGATAAAAAAGCTGTGGTGCATTTACACCAAGGAATACTATGCAGCAGTAAAAAAGAAGGATCTGTTACCCTCTGAGACAGCATGGAGGGATCTGGAGAGTATCATGCTAAGCAAAATAAACCAGTCAGAGAAAGAGAAGAATCACATGATCTCACTTATATGTGGGATCTAATTAACAAAGTAAACTGATGAACAAAATAGATCCAGAGACATGGAAGCATGGGACAGACTTTGGAATCTCAGAGGGAAGGTGGAGCTGGGTGGGTGTGTGGGAAGCGATCAACCAAAAAACTTGTATGCATCTATGCATAACCTATGGTCGCAGACAATAGGGTGATGAGGCCTGCGTTGGGATACGGGGGCTGAAAGGGGTCAATGGGGGCGGGGGGAAAGGGGAACATATGTAATACTTTCATCAATAAAGATTTATTTTTCTTTTAAAGAGAGACTTGGGTAGACTAACATTATGATAGTTTTTAGTGCCTCTAATATTATGAGCCATGTTGCTAGTACTGTTAGCAGCAGTAAAACAATAAATGAAAAGGGGGGGAAACATAGCTTGGCTGTGCCCTCTTGCCCAGGGGTCACGAGGACACACTTGTTGTAGTTGAAGTCGAGATGTCTAGACTGCACACTCTGTGTTCCCTCTCCCTCCTTCCAATATTAAGCATGTTCATCACTAGAACAGTTCTGATCTTGTACAATAGTCACACTTTGTTACCCTCTTCCACTAGTCCTTTCCAGAGCCTCTCTTGAAGTCCCAAGGTATTCCCTCCGCAGGAAATACCTACTGAAGAGAACAATAAAATGAGCACATTACATACTTGTCCGGATTTCCCAGTAAGCAAGCGTTCAGCAGCACTTCTCTAACCATTTCCACAGCACCATGAACCAATCTGCTAGGACCTAGGTGATTCAGCAGATTCGATACTGGCTGCTGGGATCACTAACCCAAGGACACATGCCCCCTCCTCCCGGGTCATGTTCCCATTAAAGAGGGATCCGGGTGCAATTCCCATTTTGGAGCTCTGACATGCTTTCTGCACCATGTCTGTTGCCAGTGGTGATCTATTCAATTAATTATAATCTGATAGCAGAGCAACGGTAGGCAGCAGAGGGTGAAGTCAGTCAAGCAAATCAATTCAATAGCATTTGTGCCGAGTCACTGTATTTGTCAGGGTCAACAAAGGAAAACAGAAACCTTTGTTAAGAATTTCAAATAGACAGAAAATTAGATGCATAGGTTATATAAAAAACGATGGGATCATTAACCCAGAAATAAGTCATTGCCACTCCGAGGCTAATGGGTGTTGTTTAGCCTGAACTCAGAGACTAGGGTCACATGGCAGAAGTCAGAATCAGTGGCTCAGCCATGAAGGGGACATGCTGTTGGTAGAGAGGCTGCCAGAGGAAGAGATAATGGCTTTTGGAATGATTTCACCAAAGACAAACACAGTCCCTGAACTCAGACCTATGGAAATGAGGTGGGAGAGCTTTGGGAGACACAATAGCAGAAAATAGAATGTAATGAAGAGACAACAGAGAGACAGTTTTCTATTTGCATTCATATTGTTTGTTCAAGCTATAGTTAATTGAATTGCACATTAAAATAAGTACAGCTGGCATAGACACGTTTAAGAACAAACTCAACTGGTGTCAAGAAACGGGCAATTGAAAGGGTGGGAATCAAAAGAAGTGAGGCTATTTCATGAGCATCCATCTCTTGCTGGTGTTCAGCATGGCCAGTGCCTCAGCCAGCAAGTTTGATGGAGTAGTGGAGAGCATCACAGAAAGAGGGGGCGTCAGTTGAATAGGATCAGTACCTACTATATTTCATTCATTCTTTTTTTCAAATATATTTTATTGATTTTTTTTTTTACAGAGAGGAAGGGAGAGGGATAGAGAGTTAGAAACATCAATGAGAGAGAAACATCGATCAGCTGCCTCCTGCACACCCCCTACTGGGGATGTGCCTGCAACCAAGGTACATGCCCTTGACTGGAATTGAACCCCGGGACCCTTCAGTCCGCAGGCCAACACTCTATCCACTGAGCCAAACTGGTCAGGGCTCATTCATTCTTGAAAGCTCTACAAGGCAGGGACATGTCTGCATTGACTCATCAGTGTAAAAGCAGTGTCTTGCTGAGTCAGTGCACAAACACTGGAAGTATTCAACAAATGTTTCTCAAATAAATGGATGTGAAAATACACGCACAGGTCTGCAAGGAGTCTGTTGGCAATTGACCACGTATCCATCACATCTGCTTCCCTGGTACGGTCTGGACCATTTGTGCTGACCTTCTTGTTCTTTGCCTTGCAAATAATTTCTACAGCACTCTGTAATTGTGTTGTTCAAAAAGCTCTAATCTACCGTTTAGTGTGCTTCAGAGCCTGATTAAAAGCCAAAAAGCAAAATCACCGAGGAAAATCCATTAATGGCTTTTAAATAGCTAAACCCCTTTCCAAAATATTGATGACACAAATTGCTTTTCTAAAGGGCAAAAATAAAAATTGTTCATGATTTACAGAGAGGCTAAGTTAAATTTTAAAATTGAGCAAAGCTGAAGGGAGCAAAGATAATATATTCTCTGTATAACTGGACATTTTTTACTTATTTTAAACATTAAGTGATTTAAAGTGTAGAAAAATTACTCATGGAACAGTAGTAAAGGGATCTTAGTAATGTTCATTTTATTCATTTTGAATAATAGGAATTAAAACTCTATCTCAGAGAATTATATTTAGGTTGACATTATAGTAATGATTTTAATTATGCCTAGTGAGGGCAAAAAAGGAAAAGGACACAGGCATACTTCATCAAACAGCAACATAACAGGAGGTACAGTGCTTGATCCTTCCCCTTATTCTCTGTTTTATAGCTGTTTATATTTTCTTTATTTCATTGTTTAAATTACAAAGGTATTACATGCTTTCAGTAACAAGTAAAACCATAGGGAGAAGTATTTTTAAAAAGCTAAGCATCTGTGCACAAAAACCTGGAAAAGCACTACTTTAATCCCTGTACCTATAACATTTATCAGATATAGGTATATGTAGATGTATATAGTTCTATATGTGTATATATTACATTGCTTTTGCAAAAATTGGATTATACCATATCTATTAACTTGAACTTTGCTTTTAAATTTTTACTTATGACTATATTGTAGGTATTCCTCCAGTTTAGTATATTTATATTTATATTCATATTCATATCCATATTTATTTTATATTTATATTCATATTTATATTTATATATTTAGTATATATGTATTTAAATTTTCAGATATATTTCACTTTAATTCATATGATTTCACCCATTGAACATAGGAAATCATAAGCACCTAGTGCTTGAAAGACATGATGGTTAGAACAAAACTACTTTTGCTTTATGTTATTTATTAGAAATCTAAAATAATAATCCTTTACAAATGTTTAATGCTCATAAGTAATTACTTGCAACATTTAACCATATTTACTATTCCAAACATGCAAATGTCTATCAGATAATATGAAAAGTTTTATTATTTTTCATTGTTATCCCAGGAAACACTATTAGGATAAATGTTTGGATCAATCAAAGCCCATCTCTTGCCAATTTCATTCCTAAATTCTCAATCATTTCATATTCTTTTCCCCTTGTTGCTCTGGTTTGAAGGAGTCTGCTGTGAGCTAAGAAACACTGAAAGAAGAAAATAAAAGAAAGGCAACAGCTAAATTATTTCACAGCACCAACCGTGACATGTTCTATAAAACTTGCCGCCTACACCTCAACTATACTGGCCAATTATGCCATTTCTGCAGAGACCTCAGTATAATAGCATTCATGGAAGAATTACAATGATAAAGTCTGAAAATGGAAGCCTTCTTTTATCTTTCCTGTCCTAGCTTCATAGCAGATGTTTTTAGCAAGCTCCATTTCCTTCCCCGACAATTCACAGGGGAATAAAACCATTTTTCCTCCCCCTCATCTGCAGGCACAGTATTTGAAATGCTGTTTGTCTATCTCTTCTGCATTCCAATACGTCTTTGAGCCTTAAGTAAGCCAGCATTAAGAAAGACATCTTCTTTCCGGAATTCATCTCTTACAGTGCTCAGGAATAGAGGTGGAGCAATAACAAAGCTTCAGACAGCGCTTAAATGGGATAGAAATCTACCTCATCTGTACTCTCACTGAGGAGGATGCGTGCTTTAAATGGACTCATCCTTTTCATCCTTTTATTTTTATTTTGTCTCGATGTGGAACATCTCTTGGACAGAGGTTCTACAAGGAAAAACGGGCAAACAGTCTGAGTCCAGCTCATCCAGTGTTGACGCCCATACACGTGCCCACATCAATTGTACTGTCTGATGAAATGGGGAGCGTCTTTAAAAGAAAATTCAGACCCAGCTCAACTGCATTTCACCTAGTAAAATATTCATTTAAAATATCAAAGTGAAATATGAAAGCCACTGTCAGCTATAAGCATCTTTGTAGAGTCAATTCTATAAACAACATTGTTCACAAATTATATAACATCCCTCCACTCACCTAGGAAATGAAAACAGCCAACTTTAGTTTAAAACTCTATGGAGTCATAATCTGAAAAGAGATTTATATAATCTATGAAGAGTCACAATCTGCAAATTCCTTGCTCCACTTTAAATAGATGGTTATGAAAAGCCATAAAGAGTCACAATCTGCAAATTCCTTGCTCCACTTTATTTTTTATTTTTATTTTTTTTTAATTTCTTTTTTTTAATTAAATCTTTATTGTTCAGGTTA
>NW_005370042.1:3095727-3096751 GCF_000412655.1 Myotis brandtii
AACTCCCCTCCTCCCAGTTCCCGCCCCACCCTCCGCCCTCACTCCCCACCCACTGTCCTCATCCATAGGTGCACGATTTTTGTCCAGTCTCTTCCCGCCTTGCTCCACTTTAAATAGATGGTTATGAAAAGCCATTTTTCAGAAAGGTTTTTCTACTCCAATCTTACTTCTCCACAAGAGTCAGTATCTATTTTTGTACCAGGAAGAACTAAGTGGCACAGCAGTGACTATTGCAAATCTCAGGGAATTAAAATACCATTTAGAGGATAATTTCTCTCTCATATGACATCTTTGCAATGAATAAAGGTGGTTCTTTGTTCCGGATTGTCCTTCTGCTGTGTCTAGCCTGCAGGGCCTGCTCTCTGGACTATTGCTGGTACCAGGGACAGAGAGGTAAAGAGCTCGGAGTATCTTGTGTCAGCAATTAAATGTGCCAGAACTAGTTACATGGCTCCATCCAACTATGGAGCCTGGACTTCCAATGTTGGCCAGTTATTGAGTGCCAAGAAGGAAGATAGAAGTATTTTTTTCACAAAATAGCACTATGCATACAACAGTCCAACATGCTATCCAAGTACTTATTTCCTCTCCTCCTTCAGAAAAGAGAGACCCTCTTCCCAGGGAATCAAATCCAGGCTTGGCATCAAGTTCAAACCCAGCATCTCAGGGTGTAGTTTATTAGCCTTATTGCTGGAGAGTTATGTACAGCTGTTTCTACATTGTATGTTGAGCTCCTCTTGATCTGAAGACCAACGGACTCAAATGTTCTCTGCAAACATCCCCTCCAATATTCAGTGGTGGTACAAGGACAGAAGAACTACAATCACACTCCCAACAGTGATGGGATTTCAGTCCAAGCTTATGGCAATACAACTCTCTTTAAGATTTTGCAAACTCCTGATCTCTGCGTCTGTGTCAGCCTGCGCAATGGCTCCCGGGAGCTTGGCCTCCAGTGACACCTTGATCTCCTCGGCCTCGCTAACCTCCATGGTCTCCACCTCCGGGTCGTCTGGGACTCTGAAGC
>NW_005370042.1:3098139-3100025 GCF_000412655.1 Myotis brandtii
AACATATTAAGAACAGTATGCCATATACGCCAGGTCCCTTGAAACATATGCTGTGCAGATGTTTCTTCCCTGCAGTGACTGTGTCAAGCAGCAAGGATGGACTGGCTTCTGGCAGTGCAGTTATTTTCTAGTCATACTCTTTTGGATTTATTGTTTTTCTTTGTTATTTTATCGCCCCCCCCCCCAACACACACACACACCCTCTATCTTTTTCCTCCATTTCCAGTCAGCTAACCCTGTCTGCCCACCCATCCTCTCTGGCTTCTGGAAAGCACACACCCACTCCCTCCCCTGAAACTTTGGGTCTGGGGTAACAGTGCTCTCCTATTGCTAGACCTAGGCTTCTGCATCATCGATTATTGGTTTCTGAAAACTCTGCCACAACCCAACAATCATCCTTTTTATTAAACACGTCTCAATGATTCTGTTTGCCTGTGCCACTTTTGTTCTCTCTCGGGGTCCTGACTGATATACCACTTAGCTAATAGGGAGCCAGGAAGTGCCATCACACCAACTGCCCAGAAAATGGAGAGCTATAAATATCTAAGTGCACTAATAACTACTAGAATGTTCTCTTCACCAAAGCCCTTTAAAGGGATATTCAGGACGATTCTATCCCTTTAAGAATATGTCCCTGCAAGAGTGAGATTTATCAAACCATGCATATGAATAAGATCAGGACAGACAGGACAATTCTCCAATTCAATTGCTGAGTAAGAGAATGGAGTTCGCATTTGTGTAGGTGTCACAAGCGATATCTCTTCATCTCAATGTTTGAAGTTTGTGACTATGAACCAACTCTTTGAAGCACTGTCCTTAATCCTTTGCTCATGAATTCAGCTGCCTGAGAGCCCCTGTTGCCTCTTTGATTCTGCTTTGACTGCATTCCCAATGTACATCTTTTAACTTGTCCTTCTGCAACCGAAAAATTCTCTCCTTGGAGAGCCAACTTAAATTTCCAAGTGAAAGATTTTAATAAGTCCGATGGGTCACCATTTTTATTGTTTGACCACATTTTCTTATAATACACTAGAGGCCCGGTGCACAAAAATTTGTGCACTCGGGGGGGAGGGGGGGTCCCTCAGCCCGGCCTGTGCCCTCTCGCAGTCTGGGACCCTCAGGAGATAACCACCTGCTGGCTTAGGCCTGCTCCTGGGTGGCAGAGGGCAGGCCCAATCCCTAGGTGCAGCCCCTGGTCGGGCTCAGAGCAGGGCTGATTGGGGAGTTGGGGCACCGCCCCCTGTCACACAGAGAGCAGGGCGGATCAGGGGGTTGGGGCGCCGCCCTCTATCACCCACAGAGCAGGGCCAATCAGGGGGTTGAGGAGCTCCCCCCTGTCACGCACAGAGTAGGGCTGATAGGGGAGTTAGGGCACCGCCCCCTGTCACACAGAGAGCAGGGCGGATCAGGGGGTTGGGGCGCCGCCCTCTATCACCCACAGAGCAGGGCCAATCAGGGGGTTGAGGAGCTCCCCCCTGTCACGCACAGAGTAGGGCTGATAGGGGAGTTAGGGCACCGCCCCCTGTCACACAGAGAGCAGGGCGGATCAGGGGGTTGGGGCGCCGCCCTCTATCACCCACAGAGCAGGGCCAATCAGGGGGTTGAGGAGCTCCCCCCTGTCACGCACAGAGTAGGGCTGATAGGGGAGTTAGGGCACCGCCCCCTGTCACACAGAGAGCAGGGCGGATCAGGGGGTTGGGGCGCCGCCCTCTATCACCCACAGAGCAGGGCCAATCAGGGGGTTGAGGAGCTCCCCCCTGTCACGCACAGAGTAGGGCTGATAGGGGAGTTAGGGCACCGCCCCCTGTCACACAGAGAGCAGGGCGGATCAGGGGGTTGGGGCGCCGCCCTCTATCACCCACAGAGCAGGGCCAATCAGGGGGTTG
>NW_005370042.1:3100227-3152189 GCF_000412655.1 Myotis brandtii
CGCTGTCACTGGAGCAAGCAAGCCTCCCTGTTCGCTTCAGCGCATGGCTGCCGGCCGCCATCTTGGCTGACAGTTAATTTGCATAAGGATATGCTGATTAGCCAATGGGAAGGGTAGCAGTCGTACGCTAATTACCATGTTTCTCTTTTATTAGTGTAGATTTCCATTAATTGCTTTTCAATATATAGCCTGGCTATCCATGAGCCTGTGACCCGCCTTCACTCAATCAGCTGTAGCTAAGAGGGCCTATAAAACCCAGCATAGACCTCTGTGGCTGAAGAAGCACGTAGGACAGACGAGGATCTCCTTATAAGGGTCTGTGGGCGGGGCACCCTTCCTGGGGCTAGTCCTAACGTAGTAACTAAATCTCAGTTATAAACAGACAGACAAATATTGCTGAGACTTGGTTTCAGCTGAATGTTGTATGGCATGGAATGGAATAAAAGATGAAAACCAGATGACTGAGACAAAGAGTTCTCTAAAAAGTTAAACTAGAGCCCCAACCGGGTTGGCTCAGTGGATAGAGCGTCAGCCTGCGGACTCAAGGGTGCCAGGTTTGATTCTGGCCAAGGGCAAGTACCTTGGTTGTGGGCACATACCCAGTAGGGAGTGTGCAGGAGGCAGCTGATCAATGTTTCTCTCTCATAGATGTTTCTAACTCTCTATCCTTCTCCCTTCCTCTCTGTAAAAAAATCAATAAAATATATTTTTTTAAAAATAAAAAGTTAAACTAGAAAAGATAAAGGAATATGGAAACCAGAGGGCGACTAGAGATTGTATTACTTAGACTAGTGGTTCCCAGAGACATCAGCAACTTGCCAAAGCTGAGCGCTGCCCCCGGCCAGGCTCCACGAACTGTGCTGAGCATGCGGTCACCTGGGTGTCTTGTTAAAATGCAGGTTGTGATTCAGCAGGCCTGTGGTGGGACCTGAGACTGCCTGGGTAACAAGCTCCCGGGCAACGCTGGGCTACATGAATGTCAGGGCTAAATGGCCAGCTCCTTCAGAACACAGCCCATTCTGTCATTTGTAGCCCTTGTTCAGAGTAAGTTAGTTCCTGGCATTATTGGGAACACCTGTGCACAGATGTGTTTGCAGCAGGAAAAAAAAGAGGATCTGAAACACTTTCTCAAAGGAGCTTTTGGATCCAAACCTGCTCTGACTGAATTTGGCTGACCTAACAGCTTTCTCCATATTCCCCAGAACCTCCTCACTAAGGAGCTTTCCTTGCTTACCTTAAGTAGTCATCTCTTCACTAGAACCCCTACCTCTGAATTCCAACTTCTGGGCTGATGACCATGTCATGCTGTTCTCCCCAGCACACCAGGCATCTGGTCACCCAGACTTCTCCACCTGTCCTTACCATCCCAGACCCTCAACTTCCTTCCTCCCCAACCTCTAGGTTTTAGAAAAAAAAATGTGTGGGCAAATGGTGAGGTATCTTAAATTGATCTTCTACAATCACTGTGTCCTCCCTCACATAAACCTTCCCTCTTATTAACATTGCTTTGTTCTCTCCATAGGAGCCCAGAGCACAGCAATGCTCACCTAGACCAGGTCTCATAGTGAACCCTTTCTCCTCCAAGGCCTCCTTAAAAATTGCAGTTACTCCAAAATCCTTCAGCTTTATGCCCTAACCTGGAACCATAATGTAATATATTCTTACTAGCGGCCCAGTGCATGGATTCGTGCACCAGTGGGGTCCCTCAGCCTGGCCTGCGGGGATTGGGCAAAAACTGGCTCTCCAACATCCCCCAAGGGGTCCTGGATTGCAAGAAGGCGGTTCTTAAGTGACATACCCCGGAATCAGCCTCCCTCCTCTCTGGTTCTGGGTGGGTCACCTGAGAACTACAGCTGCCAAGTCACGGCAGCTGGGCAGCTCCTGTGTTGAGCATCTGCCCCCTGGTGGTCAGTGTGCATCATAGCTACTGGCAGTCAGCCAGTTGCTTAGGCTTTTATATATGTAGATTAAGGTGATACAATTGATAACAATTATTGTACTACCCTACATAGAGATATTTATATTTTGATGACAAACACCTGGAAAAGATAATCCAATAGTTCTTTTTTCTCTTTTGACATACATGATCCTATTAGTTTCAGGTATACATCATAGTGTTTCAATATTTATACACATTACAAGAAGATTCCCCAAGAAACTCCAGTAACAATCTGTCACCATGCAAAGTTATTGATTATATGCCTCATGCTTTGGTGAAAAGAAACCTAGGATGCTTGTTTAAAATGCAGAGTCTCAGGTATAGCCACAAATTAAGTCTGTTGAAATGTTGGATACATAGGATTTTCTTGTGGGAATTTCCTCCTGATGTTTCTCAGGATGTGTGCATGTTTTTTCCAATACCAAGAAAAATCATTTTAAAAAATCAGGAACAAAGAAATATATTGTAATTCTGTTGTAAGAAATGAAGGTTCAAAGAAATTCACTGACTCAAGTCAAGCAAGAGCAAGAAATATTCAGAACTGAAAGTCAAGGTCAACGAATCTGGAACAGAGAAGGTAAGAGAGAACCAGCTCCGGTCAGGATCTCATCAGCTAGTCTTACTTAGAGCTCTTGCCATATTTTGAGTTTACTTTCATGGCCCTGTCTTGAGAGAGAGAGAGAGAGAGAGAGAGAGAGAGAGAGAGAGAAACAGCAATCAGTTGCCTCCGGTACATGGCCCAAACAGGATCATACCCTGAAACCTAGTTATGTGCCCTGACCAGAAATCGAACTCACAACCTTTTGGTGTACAGGTCAATGCTCCAACCAACTGGCCACCCAGCCAGGGGAAGATTGAGTCATTCTTACAATTAATATAAATATCAATAAATGTTGATGCATAATATACTTTGTGTAAATTCTAAGAGTGGTGTCTCAAGAAATAACAAGCTTTGGAAGCAAAATTAATCCTTTCTGATGTGAGTCACTGTGCTGCTAACCTTACGGGGAGATCCAGATATTTTGCCATTTGAATATCATACAGCAACATTCCCTGTCATTTTCTGGCATTTGAATATTCCTAATAGGTGAATATAAATTAATGAAAGTATTATAGATTTCAACCAAACTAAATAAAATCAGGACAAGTTAAAATGATAAAAATGAGGCGACCAGCAGGAAGGTAGGGAGGGAGAGAGTGTGAAAGGGGAAAATAGCTTGTATGAGACATATGTACCCAAATGCCCAACCTGAAGAAGCTTTTGGGTTCCCTCTTAACAACACAACCAAAATGAAAGAAAAATGGATACATCTGGAATATCTGCCAAGAAACAAAAATGAAGACCATCAGACAGGACAATTTATGCTTTATATGTTTTAAAATTTCATTTTAAAAATGATAATTTTTTAATGTTGAATATTTATGGTATTATCTTTCAATTTTTAATGATTTTATATATTAATTTCATGTTAATGTCCACATATCTTAATATCTTCTGCAGCCCAAACCTATATCAGATATGGAACATTTTTGCATGTTATTGAAATATATAATCTTGTCACAATATATTGGGGAATAATAATAAATAACCATGCATTTATTATTTAATCTTTCTTAAATTTATCTGTATTGTTGAAAGTATTACTGATGTCCATTTTTTTTCCATTGACCCCGTCCACCCTGCACCCGCCCCTCCCAGGCCTTCACCACACTGTTGTCGTTTGTTGGTTCGTGGGGCAGGGACCACGGCATTCAGGACTCCTGGCTGCTTCTTTTCCAATTCTCCCCCAATGCTTCCCACCCCAGCCTTTCCTTAGGCTCCTTGAGTCCGCACCGTCCCTGCACCAAAGCCTCTGGTGAGTAGCTGCATATGAAACTCCTTTGCTCTGGGTTTCAACAACAAAGTACAGAAACTGAGGCTTTGTCTCCAACCAGCTCCTGTCTACCAGCTCCAGACCACCAGCTGCCCAGCAGCCCTGCCGCCTGTAGGGCGCGGCTATAGGGTTAAGCCTCAGACTGACCTGTTGGCAAATCCACAAACAAGTCCCAGCTTAGAGGGCACAGTCCTCTTAGCATAATTAGGCTTGACCTTATGATCTTATCTGGGTAGCTAATGGGCTGTGGGAGGTGCAGCAAGTGCTGCCAAACAAGTGAAACTCACAGAACATTGTAACTATGGTGACCACTACCTTGTTTACCTCTGGCTATAAAATAAAGGCTCAGCTTGCCTCTGGATCTCTCTCTGTGGCCTCAGCCAGGCACAGGAAGATCCAACTAGAGTAGACCCAGCTTATTCTCTTTGTCTCTTTTCTGCATCCTGTGCCGCCCCCCACCCCCTCAGGCTCACCAAACCCTTGGCTGTGCTGGCATGGCACAGCCGCCTTAATGGCTGGATGTTACCTGGATCACTGGGCTAGTCTCTGGTACTCTGGGCTCTGGCGCCCAGCCTGGGTTTGGGGCCTCAGTCTTCTGAGGGAACAGACCCTCCCACAGCCCAGAGATCCCTCCTCACTCTGGGCCTGCCGCCCATGGAGGCTGGGCCAGCCCCTCTCTCGACCTTGCCCTTCCTCCCGGGCTCCAGTATTTCCTGTCCTTTCTTGTTATGTCCCCTCCTCAGCTGGACCTCAGTTGGTAATTCCAGGTGTATGTTCCCCACTTTAGTTTTATTTTCAGTCTCGTCCTGGGAGGAGGCTGCCATTATCTCTCCCCCTATTATTATATCTTTTCACACAAAATCACTGAAACTTTTAGAATAACCACATCACAGAAAAATGATTCACTATATATTATTATAGTCACTCTATTATTTAAAAGCACATGCATAAAATGTTATGCAAAATACAGAATTTAGGATTATGGGAAATCGAGTTTCTCATTCTCCAATCCCATATCCAGCCATTTGAAAACAAGGGGGCACAGGAATGCGCCTCTTGTACAGCATCCTAGTCATGCTGACATACATGTGCTGAGTGGGCAGCACTGCAGAACACGCCTGAGCCATGGAGCGGATCAGAGTCTTAGGTATGCTAGGGAAGGAGCTGGAAGGACAGGTTAGGTGGAGAGCTTCCCGGTTCCTGCTGCCATCCTTCAAAACACACCATGGCTCTCGCCGGTTTGGCTCAGTAGGTAGAGCGTTGGCCTGCGGAATGAAGGGTCCGGGTTCAATTCCGGTCAGGGCGCATGCCCGGGCTGCGGGCTCGATCCCCAGTTCTGGAAGCAGCCCATCGATGATTCTCTCTCATCATCAATGTTTCTATCTCTCTCCCTCTCCCTTCCTCTCTCTGGAGACTGCAGCTAAATCAGGTCGCTGACATATGACATGAGGGTATTGTTAGCTATTTCTATGGTTTATTGATAATTAATGTAAATGACACATCAAAGCACCTTCTTAGAATCATGCCCGGCAAGTGGCAGATGACCACATCCTTTCTTCCTCCAACCAGGAACCCCGAGTTCTACAGCCATTTGTTAACCACAGATTTAAGACATTGACATTTCTCAATAAATCCCCCTGTGCCTCCGAGGCATCAACACAAGCCTGGGAGCCTGCAGGAGGAATGCAGAGTGTGGGGAAACAGCAGTGGCATCCCCTCTGGCTGCCACAGGGATGTGTCCAATGGGTTGCTTTGCATCTGTTAGGATTCAGCTCACACTGGCTCTGTAAGCACGGATACTGCGTTCTCTACAGCAGATGCCAGAATATTTCCAGATTCCTTACGTGAGGGCTCTCCAAGCTTGTGCTTTGAGAATTACAGCCACAAACACAGAAAAGCACTCCCATAAGCACTAGTTTAGGATTCATGTTTGCTTTAAACTCTGCATTAATTGACTTAACCAAATGATTTATGTTTATGAAAGTATCGTTTCAACAGTACATTAAAAATGTTCCAAGGGAATGCATTATATAAACTAACTTTGCATGAAACACAGCACACCGCAGAACTTTTTCATCTCACGGTCCCATGTTTGTAAGTCAGTGTGTGAATTTTTCTATACATAAATTATAGGAATGGAGGCAATGTACTGTAACTGTCAGCCAAATGGTATTAATTACTATATTACAGAGGCAATTAAAAGAAATAGGTGGTCTTATGCAAAGGACTAAATATGTATTCCCACATGTAGTCAGTTTGTGGGCCTGGCTCTTAGGGCACTTCTTACCCCTCGGACCTGAGCCACTAATGTTCTGGGTCATACCTCATCCTCACTTCCTGAATGTGTAATTGGGAAAAGTACTTACACCATTTTATTCTGTTGCCAGGGACGAATCTCTACAAATGATGGCTGTGTGGGCCTGACCCTTCCACAGTAATCATATGAGTTATCCGCCTGTGGATTTATTTTCACAGCTGAATGCCCTGGTTTCCCTCATTTTGTGGAGGACAGGAGTCAGTTTTTGTATCAGTGTGCATGGGACGCTGCCGGTGCCTTGTGCTCAGGAGATAGCCAATAACAATGTGATGGGGGAAAGCATTCGTGAGAGTTGGATGCCCATATTCTTTTGTAGGCCTCTGGGAGCATGTTTGTAGTTCCCTGGGCAACATTCTAGCATCTCCTAGTACTGACCCATGGTGATGTTCATTCTGTGTATGACCTAAGTCACAGTGATGGAACATTGTCCTTACTTTGCCATTGGACCGCGAAATATCACATTCTTCAGTCTATCCTCACAGTGTCTCAAGTCAGGCCAGAATTCTGGGATGAGATGCTCAAGTACAAATGAGTCAGCACTGAGCAGAGCCGTGTCCAGGGCATGACTGAGTGCTGAGTTGGAATCAAATAATACAGTATACAGATGATGTGTTACAGAATTATACACCTTAAATCTACATAACTTTATTGACCAATGTCACCTCAATAAGTGCAATAACAATTTTAAGAAGTTACATAAACATGGGATAATTTTCATATATATTCAGAATTATACTCATCAGGGAAGCATTTGACTCCCATATGCAGATTTTTTGTGTGTATTCTTTATTTTTACACTTAAAAAAACTAACGTCTAATTTACAATAAAATGTACCCTTTTTAGTAATGTGTGATGCTGCAAGTTTTGACAAACACACCATCACGAAACCATCATCACAATAAAAATATAGGACAGTGGCTTCCAGAAATTTTCCTATGACCCTTTGTAGTCAACCCCTCCACCAGTCTTTAGTCCTTTTCAATCACTGATCTGTTTGATCTCCCTATAGTGTTTTTAAAATATTTCTATTGATTTTTAGAGAAAGGGGAAGGAAAAGAGAGAGAGAGAGAGATTGATGTGAGAGCAAGACATTGACTGGCTGCCTCCTGCACACCCCATGTCTGGGATCAAGCCCACAACCTAGGCATGTGCCCTGACTGGGAATTGAATAGGCAAACTTTCAGTGCACAGATTTCATCCATGCTGCCATGTATATCCTTAGTTCATATATTACTGAGGAGCAATTTTATTTCTTTGCATGGTTATGCCAGATTTGTTTATCCATTCTCCAGCTAAAGGACATTTGGGTGGTTTCCAGTTTGGAGCAATTATGAAATAGCCACTATAAATATTTGTGTACAGATTTTCATGAGAGCCTGGGACTTCATTTCACTCGTATAAATACCTAGGAATGAGATTGCAGGTGTGAGGGTAAGTGTATAATTAGCATTGTGAGTCTACCACAGTGTTTTCCAAAGTGACTGTCATTTTGCGTTGTTACCAGCAGCGCCCGAGAATTCCAGCTGCTCCACATCCTAGTCAGCACTTGATATGGGCAACTTTTACAATTTAGACCCCTTAAGGGGTGCATCGTGGCATCTCATTGTGGTTTTTCCTTTTCCTTACCTGTTGAATATTTTTTCATATGTTTATTTGATATTTTAATATTTTCTCTGAGGAAGTATAGTTTAAAACTTTGACTCATTTTATATTGGGTTTTTGTTGTCTTATTGAGTTTTGAGAGTTCTTAAAATATATTCTACAAAATACAAGTTCTTTCTTAGATAAGTGATTTTCAAATATATTCTTTCAGTCTATGGCTTGTCTTTTCATTCTCTTAACAGTGTTTTTGAAAAAGCAAAAGTTCTTAAATTTTATGACATGCCATCTATCATACTTTTGGTGTGATATCTAAAAAGATCTCTTGTAGGCAGCATGTAGCTGAGTCTTGTGGTGTGTTTTTTTCATCTGTTCAGTTCATTTACATCTCAAGTAATTGTTGATAGGTATGGACTTTCTGTTGCCATTTTGTTCATTTTTTTTCTGGCTGCTTTGTAATTTCTTTGTTCCTTTTTTACTTTCTTCCTTTTGGGGATTTGATAATTTTCTGTAATACTATGCTCCCTCCTGAGAAGGGTTGGGGGAATGACCCAAAAAGGTAATCTTCATAATGATTAGAATGTTAAAAATAATATTTGCTTTCTTTAAGGTTTTCCTATCTTTTAAAAGTTGAAGATGCAATGTAAGTAATTAGGAATTCAAAGATTAAGGGAAATATAGAAGATCACATATATAACTAAGCTAGAAATACTGAAACATTTTTCTCCTTAGTTGAGGATCAGTTACTTAATTCTTGCCTGAAAGAACAAAATAGTTTTAACAACTAATACATACAATTGTTTTAGGAGGGGAAAACTCCTCTAAAAATAAGCACTTCTGAGCAATTTGTGGCTTTATAAACAATTTTTATTAGTCAAAATTCCAAAATTTAGTCAGAACACAAAACTTTTCAGCAATTGATCACTTCATTGTAAACTCTCAGTCCAGAAAAACTGACCTGTTTCTTTAGTCTAATGCAATGGTTCTCAACCTTCCTAATGCTGCAACGCCCCCCCCCCCACACCTTTTTTTTAAAATATATTTTATTGATTTTTTACAGAGAGGAAGGGAGAGGGATAGAGAGCCAGAAACATCGATGAGAGAGGAACATCGATCAGCTGCCTCCTGCACACCTCCTACTGGGGATGTGCCCACAACCAAGGTACATGCTCTTGACCGGAACTGAACCTGGGACCTTTCAGTCCGCAGGCCGACGCTCTATCCACTGAGCCAAACCAGCCAGGGCTGCTGCGACCCTTTAATACAGTTCCTCATGTTGTGGTGATCCCTAACCATAAAATTATTTTCAAAATTACTTCATAACTGTAATTTTGCTACTGTTATGAATTGTAATGTAAATATCTGATATGCAAGATGTATTTTCATTGTTACAAATTGAACATAATTAAAGCATAGTGATTAATCACAAAAACAATATGTAATTATATGTGTGTTTTCCGATGGTCTTAGGCGACCCCTGTGAAAGGGTCGTTCAACCCCCAAAGGGGTCGCGACCCACAGGTTGAGAACCGCTGGTCTAATGAAAACACATCCTCAGATGGATTTCTGAACCCTACCCTCCTCAGAGCTGGATGATCCCAGTCTGTGTCTATGGCTTGATTTAGGCATTTCCGTTCATACTCAAAAGTGTCCAGGCTTGGATGTAAAAGACTGTTGGAGAAAACTCCACATGGGTGTAAAATACGAACTCTACAATATTTTTGTTAGAGTAATAACATTAGGACCCATATGAAAACAATTATGTAAATAGATGTTGGCTCATTCCACAGATATTCCATTAACTTCCTTCTCTCCATTCAGTCAGCGTGGTTGGTATTTGGCATCAGCAGTGTCAGATGAACTGGTCTGTCATCTGTAATTGTGATAAGAATTTGTTTCCAAAATTTCTGAAAGATGAAACTAAAATGTTACAAAAAACAACAACAAGTATTTCTGGAGTTGTTTTCAGAGATGGATCATTAGTTCATACATTACTGAGGAGCAATTTTATTTTCTGATTTTATGATTAGAGACAAGATTTGGAGCAGAGAGTCCCAGATTCATATTTCATTTCTGCCATTTATTGGCTCTGTGTCCTTGAGAAAATTATTCATTTCCCCCTAAAACAATTATATGTATTATTTCTACATTTTCTTTTTTAAAAATTGAGACAGTGCTTATACTATACTAGAACTAAATGAGATAGAATATATGAAAGCACTCAAAGAGTGCTTGGTAAATTATAGGCAATCAGTAAAAATTAGTTGACTCTACTAGTAAATATGACCAAAAAAAAACATGCTCAGACTCTTGAAATATAAACAGTTCTATGAACCTGTCAGCAAAATGTTTGCAAAGAAAGTAGCTCTGCATTGACAGCCACTGTGTGGGGGCCAGAAAGATGTAGGATAGGTGTTGGGGGGAAGAAGTTTTTCTCTACCCTTCTAGGTTCTTCTGAATGATCTAAGTCTTAGATCTGAGGCAGATTAATAGGAGAAAATAATCGAGCTTAATTTGTATGTATATGTGGAAAACCTGTAAGAATATGGGGTTCCAAGATAAATCTGGCAATTCAGACTTATTTGCTATCTTGAGCTAAGAAGAGAGTAGTGGTTTGGGACTTCAAAGGGGAAGACGTTTTATGAGTTTTTTATATATTTTGGAAATTATAAAACTCACACCAAACAAACAACCCAATCAAAAAGTGGACAAACCTGAAAATACACGTCTCCTAAGACGACATGCAAACAGCCAATAGATATATGAAAAGATGTTCAACCTCACCAGCAATTAGGGAAATACACATCAAAACTACAATGAGATACCACCTCATACCTATTAGAGTGGCCATTATCAACAAGACAAGCAATAATAAGTGTTTCAGAGGTTGTGGAAAAAAGGAAACCCTTATTCACTGTTGGTGGGAATGTAGACTGGTACAACCACTATGGAAAGCAGTCTGGTGATTCCTCAAAAAAAGTAAGAATAGAGCTTCCATACAACTCAGAAATCTCTCTTTTGGGTATATACCCCAAAACCTCAAAATCATGTGTTTGCAAAGATATGTGTACCCCTATGTTCATTGCAGCGTTATTCACGATGGCCAAGACCTGGAACAACCAAAGTGTCCTGACATAGATGACTGGATAAAGAAGATGTGGTACATATACACAATGGAATATTACTCAGCCAGAAGGAAGGATGAAATAGCACCTTTTGCAACATCGATGGGCCTTGAGAACATTATGTTAAGTGAAATAAGTCAGTCAGAAAAAGCTAAGTATCATATGATTTCACTCATATGTGGGATATAAAATTGAAACTTGTGAACACAAACAGCAGTGTGGTGGCTGTCAGAGGAAAGGGGGTGGGGGGAAAGGGGGTCCTAATATATGGTGACAGGAGAATATTTGACTTTGGGTGGTGGGCACACGGTGCAATATACAAATCTTGTAACAGAAACTGACACCTGAAATCTATATGTTCATGTTGACCAATGTCACCCCAATAAAAATAAAAAAATAAAAACAAAGGGGAGGAAGGCAATTCACATACATGGAAAAGTGATTGTTCAGTAAACAATGCTTGCTGGGTCATCTTTAACAATGAGACATAGAGAACTTTGATCAAGCAGGCCTTGCTAGCTTCTTCCCAGTCTACCACTCTAGTTTATAGAGTATGTGTGTGTGTGGGGGGGAGGTTTACAGTTGTTCACATGGAAAATAATGCAATAATTAATCAATAATAATATAAAAATAAACTCTGTTTAGTGTGTACTCACAACTTATATTATTATTGATAAATTATTGTATTATTTTTCATGTGAACAATTGTAAGCCTACTTTTGCCCCAACCTGTATATATATTTTACTAAAGGCCTGTGCACAAATTCGTGCACCAGGGGGGTCCCTCAGCCTGGCCTGTGGGATCAGGCCGAAACCAGCTCTCCAAAATTCCCTGAAGGGTCCTGGATTGTGAGAGGGCACAAGCCAGGCTGAGGGACCCCACCAGTGCACAATTGGGGTTGGGGAGGGACATGGGAGGTTGGCCAGCAGAGGAGGGACCAGGCCTGTCTCACTCAGTCCTGATCAGCCAGACCCCTGCAGCAAGTTAACCTACCGGTCAGAGCATTTGCCCCCTGGAGGTCATAGGGAGTGGTTGAGCAGCCTTAGCATATTATTAGCATATTATGCTTTGATTGGTTGAACAGCCGATGGGACGACCATACACCTAGCATATTAGGTTTTTATTATATAGCTCTGGTGATAGCTCTTTTTTCCTGGAATAGGCTTCTTAAATTCTTCTAGGCAGTTTTGGGGAAGGTCAAACGTTCTTCTTGAGTCTTTGTTTCTTAGAAATAAAACAATCCTCATGCCAGAGAGACAGACTTTGGGGTAGCAAGTTTGGCTTCCCTACACAGGTAAGCTCATCTCCAATATCTGAAGAGGAACTTTAAGGCCTTCTTTCTCTTGCCTATATTTTCTACATCACATGCCTCTAGGCCTGTGCCAGTGCCCCACAGAAAGTGTTGGAGTCATTATTCACTGAAAAGCTAAAATGAAAATAAAGACAAAGTGGAAGTAATTTCACAATGTGTTTCAAATAAATGACTGTCTGATGTAGTTTGACTTTTTGGGAATGCTCTGAACTGCTTGGATGTCTTCTACCTCCTGAGTCCCTCCTGGCATTGGATCTGTGGGCTCGTGAAAGTATGAAGTTTCTCCTCAAAAGTCACCATGAACTGAGTCATCATATTGCCTTCAGACCCGCCTTTTACCGAATAGACTTATAATGAATAAATAATCTGGTTTCAAAATCTCTACATGTTGATTCTCCAAAAGACTCACCCTGTTGACTCTTTTCATCTTCTGATTCATAACTTTCCTTGTGAAATTTGGGGAGATACAGTCATATTTGAATATAGAACTAAGGTTATATTTGGTGGAAGACATGGCTACTACCTACTATCTGGTTTGGGATCTTAAAGCAAACTGTAAAAAAAATAAACAATTATGCTTTTTCCCCGACGTGGTAACCGGGATCTGGGATTTATGCAAACATCTAGGCTAGTGGTCAGCAAACTGTGGCTCAGCAAACCGCGGCTCGAGAGCCACATGCGGCTCTTTGGCCCCTTGAGTGTGGCTCTTCCACAAAATACCGGCTCTTCCACAAAATACCGACTTCTGCGCATGGGCCACGAAGTTTCAGTCGCACTGTACGTGCGCGCCCGCACGTGGTATTTTGTGGAAGAGCCATACTCAAGGGGCAAAGAGCCACATGTGGCTCGCAAGCCGCGGTTTGCCAACCACGGATCTAGGCCATCCAGAATTTTGTGTCTTGTGATGGTAGGACTGTGGAGTCATTCTCTCAGGAACAAATGAAGAAGAAGAAGACCTGGACTCAAAGCTTTGGCTCGTTGTTAAGCTGTTGCATGTCTTTCAACAATTTGCTTCACTTCTCTAGTCCTCAGTTTCCTCTCCTGTACAATGAAAGAGTGGAGTCAGACTTTTTCGGGGGCTCCTTTAGATCTCAAAAACCTACTGATTTTCTATTTTAAATTAATCCAGCAAATCTTATATATTTAAGAAGAAATGTCTACGGTATTCAAGGAACATCTTTACCCTCTTAGAATCTCATTTTACAACATTATATATTTCACTTCACTGTATGATAGTGATTTGGGATGTGGAGCAATCTTGATGAGGAAATCCCATCAATGAGTATTCAGCATCTACTCTGTGTCAGCATTACTTCTTGTAATTGCATTTGACCAGGTCTATGTAAAAAAAAAAAAAAATCAAGCCCCTTTTTTAAAAAACACAATAATATTAAAAAGTTGTCAATTAGTTGAAGCACAGTTCCTAGTAACAAAATATCTTTGTTGAAGCCCCTCTTCCATTTATTTCTCTAAAGATGTCAAATATTTTTCTTTCAATAAGTAATCGATTTCAAGTTTTCAGAGATTTCCTGTTCCATTGAAAACAACTAAAAATGATGGCTAAGATTTTTAAAAACTTAAGTGCATGCAGAGGCTGACCAGACGGTCATAGAGACTAGAGAGCGATGAATCTGATAAGGGACATGCACAAGTCCTAAGAGCCAGCATTTCCGCTCCTGGTAAACGCTCCTTCAACGAGGACATGGACTAGTGATTAGAGATGCACCACTGTTAGTAGCAAGAGAGTAGAAAATGTTTGTTATGTAGGTTTCCTATTCCTACACGTAGTATATGAACTATTTTTAAATATACTTAGCACTAAGTAGAAACAAAATCAAGAAAGGAAAAGACATGTACATCTGTTTGGTTCAGAACTCACTCCCGCACGCATTTTGAGAGCATGTCCAGGAAAGTCTGCATGGAAACATTGGATTCTAAAAGCAAGTGTCCCATTTATGACTTTGTGTTTTACAGATTTCACATCCTGGTTAGAAACTTCATACTAAACATTTAAGTTTCTCTTGCTACTCTGTTCTGATTGAATGGTGGTTGATAAGATGTTGTTCTTTATGAGCAGAGGAAAGCAGAATAGTATTATATTATGCTTTACACCTCACAGTTGCAGTAGGTTTTATTTTAATTAGAGGAGTTGTAGAATAATAAAGGAACCAGAAAAGCATGATGAATGATAATTAATATCTTGGGTTCTTTGAATTTGTTGACAGTTTTATTGACAATTAATTTTGCTTATTAGCTACATTTTATAAGATGTACCAGTATTCATTGCTCTACCCTGCAAGAACATAGGAACTAATTATATAGAATATATAGAATAAAGAAAAAAATTCACCCAGCTGTGTGACCGCAGACAACATCACTAGGTTTTCGTTTCTTTACCTGTAAAATCAGGATGGTGGGCATCAGCTTTAACATTCCCTGTCTCTGATGATAACCCACGGAGAGGAAACGTGCCGACACACACCACTCTCTGCAGTTAGGGACGTGCTGACTGGATTCTAGTGCGTGCGATGGAGGGCAGCAAGTTGGCTTCAGCAGGACCCCCTGCATCGCCGCTGTCTGGAGAGAACAATAGGAAACCTTTCTGGAGATATGACGAGGAACGTGGAGGAGCTCTGGGGTTCTTGTTCCCATGGAAATAGAACCTCAATTAAAATTCTATTCTCATCTCTCTGAACCATGCGCAAGATTCCGAAATTGAAATTCAAGAAGGATTCTGAGACACCTGCTGAGCTTTGTAATAGCCCGTGGCCCTTCCACACTGATGTGATTCAGCTCTGAGAGACCCTCATCACAGTCGCTTCTGAAAGGTTTACAAATGAACTCCTAAACCCCATCCTGGGGTGGCCACTGAATCAGAAACTCCCCGGTGTGGTCCCGGCACATGAATAGGATCCCTGGGTGGAAACACATGTAATAAAATTCAGTTTCCAGATGTGATCTGGACATAAAAAGGGAGAGAATACGACCAAGTCAATTTTTTTTTACAATCAAAAGGTGAATACCCCCCAAGGAACAGCAACAATTCATTACTGTAATTGGTTGGAAATTTTTCATACTAACTGTACAAATGATGCTGACTGTGATGTGAAGGGAGACTGGGTTGGAGCAAAGAACAATTTGTCCAGCTATGCAGCAGCCGTAATAAATGCCAGGCCTCAGAGCAGCTATCAGAATGATTTTTAAGGGAAAAGATAAACCATTAGTGAAATGCAAACTCAAAGCTGAATGCTTTTTATCACCTATAGGATAATAATTTAAATCCATTGGATGTCTACCCAGGTCCAGGCACTGTGCTAGAAACTTCCAATCCATCCTTTCTAGTCATCATAACAAGTTAATTGCCCATTAAAAGATGAAGAAATGGAAGCTAACAGAGATTAAAATACTTCCCAAGTTTTGAAACTAATAGTTAGCAAAGCCAATATACCTAAAACCAGGTCTTACCATGGTAGACTTTCCTGGATATGCTACCAATTCTGTCATTCCCCGTTACCTGGAATTACATGGACAGAAGGAAAAAGCTTTCCTTGCGCCACAATCTCTGCTGTTGATCCAGACACTGTTGCTATTACAGGAAGGTCATGGGGAAAGCTTTTGTTCGGTAGCCGTCTGCAGGCCCAGAAGGAAGTTCAGGTAAACAACATGTACAGAGAGCCTTCCTCCTTGCACCACGCTGCGTGGGGAGTGGAGTGGACTCCAAGCCAGTCTGGCTTTCTTGAAAGTGCTGGTTGGATGTGGTCATGGGTGGGACTTGCCCACAAATATGGGCAGGCAACAAGGTGAGAACTGAGTGAAGGCAGGGCTGAGTGAAGGCAGGGCTGGGAGGCTCAGGAGCCTGGGAGAAGCAAGGGCAGTGGGACATTTTTATTGTAAAGGATTGGTCCAGAGGAGCCTGAGTGAGAGAGAGATGTGTGACCTCACTGGAGCCCATTTGGACAGAAAGAAGAGATAAATTCCCATTCTCTCTGAGGCCTGTCTAATCATTGCACCAAAAAGGAAGGGAGCATTCTTCCTGTGTGATAAGAAAATTAAGCACCTGCATGATGTAAATAAAACCTGCTTTTATACATGTATTAAAGACCCTAAACCAAGAGGCATCCCCAGCATTCACGGGTTTATAAGTTAAATGTTTCTATACCAAGTATGTTTTTCTTCTAGAGTTAAAGATAGTTTAGATAGTTTTACTCCCATTCTTTCAACAAACCATGGATCGGCCTGGCTGACCCAGTGCCATAATTCCATGAATCACTTTGAGGTTCCTAACACATGAGGGTGGATGAGTCGTGATCAGGGGCATCCTATATAATAAAAGGCTAATATACAAATCGACCAAACAGTGGAACGACAGGTCACTATGATGCGCACTGACCACCAGGAGAAAGACTCGATGCAGGAGCTGCCCACTGGTGGTCAGTGGGAGCGCCGCTCAGCCAATAGCCAGGCTCATGGCTGGTGAGTGCAGTGGTGGTGGCAGGAGCCTCTCCCGCCTCCGCAGCAATGCTAAGGACCCCTCGGGGGATGTCCACCTGCTGACTTAGGTGCAGGGAGCGGGCCTAAGCTGGCAGGCAGACATCCCCCAAGGGTCCCAGACTGTGAGAGGGCACAGGCAGGGCTGAGGGACCACCCAGTGCATAAATGTCATGCATCGGGCCTCTAGTTTACAGTAAAAGGGATTGGCACAGACAATCTCAACATATAGATGAGGAAACTCAACTCAAAGAGAGGGAGTGGTTTCCTAGTGGTCCTAATAAGTTTTGGTGGCAGAGCTGTGCTTACAAGACTGATGACTTCGACTCCAGGAGTCTTTCCATTTTCCTAAGGATTTCCAACCCATGTTCCTCCAAGCTGAGAGGTAAGCTATTCAGGGACCAAACCCTTCCCGGGCTGGTACGGTGCTCCCTCTGCTGAGGGTGGAATTTGTTAGCAGCAGCCAACAATTCCAGATTCCCAAGGTGGCCCCTGCCTTCTTCAGTGGGCATGTCAGCTGCTGGCGTGAAGCAGATTAAATCACGTGTCTTTAGATGATTGAGGACTGGAAAGCGATTGTTCTTTGCAGCATGAACCCCTTAATCAGATCTGGATCAGGATTGTCTCTTTGCAAGTCATGAAGTAAACTTAACATGTCTCCACTTAACATCATGCTTTATGCATCTCAGTGTCATCACCCACAAATGTCCCACTGCAAGTAGAGCAATGGAGGCGTCAGTAGGATTCCCGGATCTTATTTGACACCCCCATCATCTGAAGGCTGCAGTACTAAAGGTCAAGATTCTTCAGAACTGGGTGCTCTTTTGTAGAACATAGGATCTTCCATTAGTCAGACTGTCATGTGTTCATAATCATACCTGGTGACGTTTAATGATTCCGTGTCTCTAAGACTCCAGCTTCTTAAGATGATTACTTTTTTTTTATTTTATTCTTTTATTGTGGTAAAATATACATAACAAAATTCAGCATTTTAACCATTTTTAAGTGCACAGTTCACTGGTGTTAATAAATTTACATTGTGCAACTATCGCCACCATCCATCTCCAGAACTTTTCATGTCCATTAAACATTGACTTGCCTTTTCTCCTCTCCTCAGCCCTTTCAACCACAATTCTATTTTCTGTTTTGATGAATCTGACTATTCTAGGTACCTCATTTAAGTTGAATCATACAGAATTTTTTCATGTCTACAAGGTTCATCCATGTTGCAGCATGTTTCAGAATTTTCTTCCTTTTTAAGACTGAAAAATACTTCATAGTATCTATATACCACCAATTGTTTACCAATTCATCTGTCGGTGGATGCATGGGTCATTTCCACCTTTTTGTTATTTTGAATAATGCTGCTCTGAACATGGGTGTAAAAATATCAAAAGCATCTATTTTATGATTTAATGGTGTTTAATTTTAATCTCAAATTGATAAAGCTCTATATTAATTTGTTGTTACATAAATTTAGGCTAGTTCAACAGATTTATAAAAATTTTCCTTGCCTTAATGTTAGCAAGTCTTTTTTTTCCTTTTTAATTAAAAGAGAACTTTAATCCTTTCTTCAATTCTCTCTTTCATCTGGAAAGCACCAGTTGGTTTGTATTGGCTGCCTATTATTGCTGTTACATAACAGTCTTAAATGGAAGAATCATACATTGACAAATATATTATCCTCTTCATAATGTCCAGAATGACTCAGAGCATCGATATAAAATGACTAACTCTTGCACTTCTAAGATGCAGTAGAAATGAATCTTCCCTAAATATTCATAATCCCACTTCAGGTAAAATCAAATTTGCCACAAGATTGCATGCAGAAACACTCTGTTTTCTAATTTGCAAGGTTTCTTTAATCTTCATTTTATTATTAATCTTTCCTGCTCTCCACCCACCAAAGAAGATATAGTTGAAACTACACTCCCAAAGCTGCTGAAAGCTACAGTTAGGAAAACTCGGTGCTGGGAACTGCTTTAATAAAACTTAGACCTACAAAAGGAAACAAGAGAGGTGTCAAGGAGTTGAAATTTCTGTTCAGAGAGCCCTTCCCTGAAAATAACTAAGAGTGACAACCAGAATTTTCAGACTTACAGATAAAATTTTGTCTAGAGTGATGATAATTCTAACATTGATATAAAAATTTCAGTAAGACAAATACATGCAGCCCTGACCAGTTTGGCTCAGTGGATAGAGCATTGGCCTGCGGACTCAAGGGTCCCGGGTTCAATTCCAGTCAAGGGCATGTACCTTGGTTGCGGGCACATCCCCAGTGGGGAGTGTGCAGGAGGCAGCTGATCGATGTTTCTCTCTCATCGATGTTTCTAACTCTCTATCCTCTCCCTTCCTCTCTGTAAAAAATCAATAAAATATTTTTTTTTAAAAAAAGACAAATACATGCACTCAAGCAAAATATTTTGTTAGAGGTCAAGTTGACCGCTTACACAAATTGTTGGACACTGACATCTATACATGCTTCACCTTGACATAGTAGGTATGGCAGGGACATTTAATGATCGCTGAATGAATGTCCATGTGTTTTCCCACATTTTCCAGCCCTTTGCAGTCAGGTGAGGTCACATGACTGGCTCTGTCTAATGAGCTATGTGTAGAAATGTATGCCAATTCTAGGCCATTTCATATAAGAACTTGGAAGTCAAAGTCATGCTTTGTGTTGACCATATTCATTTAACTAAGCTGTAACTATACTTTGAATAATTCCTTTCCTGTATGATTCTGAGTTAGAGTTGGCCCAAAGAGAAGTCCATAGAAGGTTTAAAACCAGAAATCAAGTTGCCATCGAAAGGTCTTTGTGATTAGATAGTGAAAGACTGATGGGAGAGGGCCAGTAGCATCTAGCTTATCCTTACTCTCGACCCTCCATCTGTCCTTCCTGCCTGCTAGGAGAATGGTGCACGCAGGTCCACCACCAGGTGCAGAGACAGCAGTTGCCCACATCCCCCAGCAACTCTTTGCAGCCCTACATCCATAACTAGATACCCCTGGCTTGCCAAGTCCCCGGGCAAGTGTCAACCAGTCCTCACATGCCAGTGCTCAAAGCAGGATTACTTGTGACTTTTCTCAGATTTTCCTAGGAACAACATCGCAACAGTCTAGATTGATGAATAATCACAGGGAGGGTAGTTTCTCTTGAGTGTTGAGAACTCCAACCAACATTTTCCTGTACAGAAAAAACAAACACGCCTTTTTGTTCAGAAAGCCACTATAATTTTGGAGTTTGTTACCATAGCATTGCCTAGCCCAACTTCAGAAATACAGTCCAAGGCATTATTGGATTAGAATACAACTAACAGAGAATCTAGCATCCTATCCAGTAGCTTAGGAGGTTTTTATTCCTCACTCATTTGAATTGTCAATGTAAGTTGAGAAAAAATGAAAAGATCTGGACATTTAAGCAAACTGGACATATTTCAAGGGGACTGTGGTCTTGTGAATTATGACCAGAACACAGGCTACCTGAGGGAAGAGACCATGGCTCATGCATCTTCACATCTAAAGCATCCAGCCTTAGTGTGCATGGTGAGCAGTGAAATAAGTGAAAATATGGCAACAGGCACAAAGCCAAGAGATATACCTAATGTAAAACCCTCAAAGTTGAGTGAGAGAGGAACAATTTAAGGCCATCGCTCATAGAAATGGTGGCACCTCGAGAATCATAGAGGCATCTGACTAGCCAGCTGCATGCTGGATAAAGGCTGGTGTGAGCATTGCCACTGAGCAGATTTGAGCATGATGAGAGTTCTTGAAAGAACTCCTGCTGTTTGGGGGCATTTTTCTACTTGGCGATGCTTGAAGTCAGAAGTCAATAAAAGTAGAATGGTAATGAACACTGTATAGTAAAAGAAATGAATGCTACCCGGCTGTGTGGCTCAGTGGTTGAACATAGACCTATGAACGAGGAGGTCATAGTTTGATTCCTGGTCAGGGCACAGGCCCGAGTGATGGGTTTGATCCCCAGTAGGGGGTGTCCAGGAGGCAGCCGATTGATGATTCGCTCATCATTAATGTTTCTATCTCTCTCTCCCTCTCTCTTCCTCCCTAAAATCAATTTTTAAAAAGAAAATTAATGCTGTATTTTAGTGTGCCATGCTCTCAGAAGAGGTCCTCAGTGACCGCTCCCCCCCAGCCCCCCAGCGCCATGTAAAGGAGCCCATAGGGAAAAAGAGGAGGTAAGATAACTGCTGGACAAGGAAGCGGACCCCTGGGAGAAGAGACTGTTGAGAAGGATGATGGAACTCCTCCTCCCTTAGATGGAGGGAATGGGAGTGGGGAGAGATGCAATTGAGTTGGATATTAGGGTGAAGTTTTAAATTACATTGGCTAGACCTTTAATACACACATCTAATTGGGCATTTCTATATTAGATCAGATGTCATTAAGAAGCAGGAAAAAAATACCAACAGAATTTGATTAAATATAATATTGGGGGGAAGCATTTCATGGTAATAGCCTACTGCTTAGTAAACTGGTTATATTCATCACGACTATCCAGTATTTTATCCAGAGTTTGTAGCCACAGTTCCAAAGAGGAGGAGGTATTCCCCTGCATGCTGAGGCCATCTGGGGAAGTGCCAGTATTGGTCAGGAAGTAGATGCTGGGGAAAATGTTGGCAAGAGACTTTTTTGTGGTTTCTGTGGAAGAAACAGGCAAAGTAAGCTAAGCAGGCCTAGCATGGCCTTGTCATTTCAGCAGGCTCCAGGCTGGAGAGGCTGTCTTCAGCAGTCTGGAAAGTCCACATATATTTATAAACTAAATACCATAGTTCTAAATAAATGAGTCACAGAGGAAATTAGAAAATATTTTAAACTGAAGAAAGTAAGAGTACAACATATCAAAATTCATGAGATATGTCCTGGCCAGTGTGCCTCAATGGGTTGGGTGTCATCTGGTGCACCCAAAAGGTTGCCAGTTAGATTACCCATCAGGAAACCTGCCCAGGTTTTGGACAAATCCCTGGTTAGTGAGTATGTAGGGGGTGGCTAATCAATGTTTCTCTTTCTCTCTCTCTCTCTCTCTCTCTCAAAATCAATAAAAATACATATTTTTTAATTTCATGAAATGTAGCTAAAGAAATTTTTAGAGAAAAATGTATAGGAATAAATACTTACTTTAAAAGTACTACCACAAATAATCTAAGTTTCTACCTTAATAAACTAGAAAAAGAAGAGTAAAATAAATCCAGAGCCAGCAAAAGGAAGAAATAACAAAAGACAAACATAAATAAAATTAAAAAACACAAACAGGATAAAAGATAATGCAATCAAAAGCTAGTTATTGAAAAGAGCAATATGATGGATAAACATTTTACCAAATTGAATAAAAACAAAAACAAGAAAAAAAAACAGAAAATAAAAGATTCCAAAATGGTGGCAGAGTAAGCAGGAGCTACACTGACACTCTCCCAGGACCAAACTGGAAATACAACTCAAACATAGAGAAAAACCACCCTGAAAAAAATCAGCTGAAGACTAGCTGGAGAGAGCCTTGATAACTAAGGATGGAAAGTGGAGACCACATAGAGAGAGGTAGGAAGTGTGGAGGTGCAAAAGGGCTGGCTGGGCTCCCACAGACAGCAGCTGAAGTTCTGGAGGGATATCTCAGCTGTGGGGTGTTCCCACTGAGAACTCTGGGGGTCTTAAACCCCAAGCTGGGCTCCCCAGCAGACAGCACCAGAACTGAGGAAGGTGCCCACATAAGATCTGGCTGTGAAAAGCAGCTGAGTTGCTGTCTGCCAGCAAGAGATGACTGGAAATGCAAGCATCCTCTTAAAGGGCCAATGCACAAAATTGTGTGTGCAGCCACTCACTTTGGGCTCCAGAAGAGGGAGGGCAGAGTAGACTCCAGCTGTGTGAACAGAAGCCAGGTTTGGGGCTTTGGGGTTGGAGCTCAATAGGCAGCCACCCTGGTTCCCTGTGCTAAGTCATTCCCTCACACTGAAGAGGACATCTTTCCCTGTGGATCTTTGCTATCCAGGCATTTTTGTCTGGGGGAAGGCAGTTGCCCCACCCTGTTGGAAGACCTCTTGCCCAGCTTTGTGGTCAATAGCCTAAGGCTAATCAAGACTGAATGTCAATAGACTGCAGGCAGAAGCAGATCTCTGGAGACTTTGAGTCTTTGCCTGATCTAATTCCAGGCCTGGGGCTAGGAAAAGCACACCCTGGTGCATATCTTGGTCATTTCCAGCAGAGGAAGCCACAACTGTGGATTGCTGATAGCTCCAAACAGGGTACTCAGGGCCAGCACAGTGTCTGACATTGTCCTGCACTAGAGGTTGGGATTCATAGCAGAACTACCTAATACACAGACTCAAACCCAAACAGGCAGCCAAAGAGGGGAGACAAAGAATAAAGAAAATAAGTCATATTTGTTTTACTTCAGTAAAAGCTTTATGCAAAATAAAAATTAGGGTAACATTATTTCGTGTCCTTTTGAACTAAATGATTTTTTTTAGTTATAGGAAGTATAAATATGTTATAAAATTTAACCAAATTTATAACACATACTAAATGTGACCTTCAGCAAATAATTTAATCATCTTTGTAGAATGCAATCATTAGACTAGTTCTTATGTAAACTCCTTTCCATTCTAAATAGCAATGATTAAAATGTCATTTGTAGCCCTAGCTGGCTTGGCTCAGTGGATAGAGCATCGGCCTTCAGACTGAAGGGTCCCAGGTTTGATTCCGGTCAAGGGCACATGTTCAGGTTACGGCTTGATCCTCAGTAGTGGGTGTGTAGGAGGCAGCCAATCAGTGATTCTCTCTCATCATTGATGTTTCTATCTCTTTCTCCCTCTCCCTTCCTTTCTGAAATAAATAAAAATATATTTTTAAATGTCATTTGTAAAAACATATTTAATACATCCTTAATCATTAGTGTCTTCAGTTTTTTTAAATTTCACCAGCAAGGATTATGAAACAAAGGCATGTTTTGATTTCTTATTAAAAAGTCTTTTCAACTGATTGAAACATATTTTCTCATTTTCACATTTTTGGTTAACTTGGACCATTTGCTTCCTTTTAATCCTGCAGCTTGTTCATGGTAGGCATTGTGAAACTCCATTAGCCAATTCTTTGGGGATCATGGTTGTTTTTATAAACAGTGCACAGGACAATGGAAGGCGTCAGAAATGTCCTGTTGTCCTTGGCTCTGCGAGGCGATGGGGACTGAGGTAATACATATTCTGCTTAGGTATTTGCCTCTTAGAGGTAGACAGGGGCACAGGGAAAGGGGGATTCAGAAGAAGTAAATGATAAACAGATTTGTGGGATGTTACATGAACTCCTTTAAATCTAACAAAAAAGATTCTATAAATATTTGAACGGTGGTATCCTTCGATGCTTGAGGGATCCGAAGAACTGGCAGGGACGTGCTAAGTGTAGCTAGTGGCCTGGTGTGACTCTTCAGAGTTACTGAGGTCTGTATTACCATGGTTCCCTTACTCAGCTACTCTGAGGAGACTATACAGACATGGTATGGTAGGAGAAGGAACTTCGGCTCCAGAGTCAAGGCCACTAGAAGTGTGAATCCAGCTCAACTACTTTGTAGCAAAGTGACCTCTCTGCCGAGTCAGATGCCTCGTGAGAGACAGAAATACCAATGAGTTCAATGCCTTTGAATAGAATTTGTGTACAAGGTGCCCAGAGCGCATCAGACTCCGAGTAGATACTCCATAAATGCGAATTCATTTCTTCTGCGTCTCCCCTTAAATCAGCAGATCAGGGGTTCCTCGTGAATTATTGGTTAACACTGACACTTTCCTAATTTGATTTGAAAAATAAAGATGTATCAGTTAAAACAGATGTCACGCACCAGAGGTGTTTTAAATTTTCAAGAAAAAACTGAGAAACTATCATGCAAAAGTGTTTCATCATGAACAAAACCCCACATTAAAAAAGGCTAAAGGGAGAACCAACCAGGTTACAAACGGATCAGTCTTATGTGTCCCATCTACCTCTTGAAGAGAATTAGACAAGCACTTTAAAAACGTCTTGGCATTAGAGTCTCAAGTATGTAAATCAAATCTCATACATACACATTATTGTAAGAATTCTGAAAAGGCATACATGAAAATATTAATTGCAGTCATCTCTAGAAAGTGAGATATTAAAGTATTTTTTCTATTTTATAATTAACCCCATTTAGCAAAAAAATTTACATGGATAATGTTAATAATCAGAAAAGACATGAAAATATTTTAGAAATAGGTTTCCAACTTTAGCCTGTGTTTCTGGCTTTGATTCTTGTTAGCCTGTTATGGTGAGAACTGAAAAGGGGACCCTGGAGAGAATGGGGAAAAGCAGACTGCTATTCACACCTTACAGTCTGCTTCAAATCATGACTTGAGATAATTCCTTTTTAGTGCACTAGTATAGCAAACCTCCATTTCCATTATCATACAAAAGGCATGGCACTATTGGGGTGGCCTGAGAACAGACTCTGAGTCCATTGGACCATGATTTCCCTTACATGTGGAATCTAAGCAAATAAACATCATAGAAACAGACTCAGAGATACAGAAAACAGATGGACAGCTGTCAGAGGGGAGTGTGTTGGGGGCTGGGTGAAAAAGGTGAAGGGATGAAGCAAAAAACAACAGAACATCTCATAGACACAGGCGACAGTATGACAATTACCAGAGGGAAAAGGGGGATGGGGGAGGTGGTAGAAGAACTTAGTGGGGATAAAGGGTAACGGAAGGAGACTTGACTTTGGATGGTGAACACATAATACAATATACACGGTTGGGGGCTGGGTGAAAAAGGTGAATGGATGAAGCAAAAAACAACAACAGAACATCTCATAGACACAGGCGACAGTATGACAATTACCAGAGGGAAAAGGGGGATGGGGGAGGTGGCAGAAGAACTTAGTGGGGATAAAGGGTAACGGAAGGAGACTTGACTTTGGATGGTGAACACATAATACAATATACACATGATATATAGAGTTGTACATTGAAACCTATATAATTGTATTAACCAATATCACTTCAATAATCTCTGTAAAAAATAATAATAATAAAAGAAGGTGTAAAGATTCAAGAGAGGTCTAACTGGGAAGTGCAGCTGGGCCTAGCATTGAAAACACCAACTGAGCAAAACTCATCAGGTTAGAAAGTGAGATCAACCTGGACCTGGACCATTCAGCTCCTTAGAGTGTGAGCCCTGATACCTGAGACAAAGCACAGGTGTGAATGCAGATGTACAGGGCAGCACTAGGGACAACAGAAGCTGGGAACTGGGCAGAGCAACAGTGGCATTTTTGGAAGCTAAGGGGAGGCTATTCAATGTAAAATTCACAGAAGCCATGACAACAATAGTAGATTATAAAGAAAGTACTTATGAATTATGTATAGACTTAGTGTTTACACTATACAGACAATTGCAAAAGAAAAAAATGTAATCCAATTCCACCACTCCGAAATAATTGATTGCTCCTTTTACTCTTCAGTGTGTGTGTGTGTGTGTGTGCGTGTGCGCGCGCACTCGCATGTGTGCCAAGAATGCTGTTTTTCTTTTCATTTTTCATTGACAAGGATTTTAAACCTCAGTAATGAAATGTGAGGGTTTCTGGTTTGTTTTCCATTTAGGATTGTTTGCTCATTTGTGGGGACTATGTTTGCACAATGAGGCAGTTACTATAGTTTCCTGTGTGTTCGGTTTGGTGTCGGCTGGAGCCAGGAGGGACCTGCCCTCCCAAGGCGAGACTACTCCGGGTTGAATTTTAAAGGTGACTTTGCAGATCTTAGGTGGGATCATGGGTGGGCTGTTCCTTTTATATTTTCACCTAAATATTGAGCTCATGAGAACTCCTAGCAGCCCAGGACGTTGCCTGCAGCTCTCACTGTGCGTACACACAAGCCTGACATGGACATTGAAGAAGCTCGATCTTTCTGCTGGCCAGACCAGGGGTGTCTGGCCAGACCAGGGGTGTCTGGCCAAACCACATGGTTGTTGAGGATAAAGTGAGTTCCAGAAGCCTGCATTCTGGTCTGACCTCTGGGAGTTTTGTTTCCCCTTCTGTGGAAGAAGAGATTGGATTCGAGGAAATGAAAGCTCATGCAAACTCCAAGTGCTATGATTGTTCTTGGATCTCTGGATCTAGACACGAGTAAGATGCATATACTTTGCATCTCAGTGTTATACCAAGAACCACTGTTAATCTGCTGAACTGGAATCCAATGACCATGGAGAAGTAGGCAACCAGGTACCAATTTTTACTGACTCTAGGGTAATGATAACAATGAAAACATAATGGAATCTACACTAATAAAAGAGAATCATGAAAATAGGTGTCACTCCACTATGCTCACCAGCCAATCAGGATGAGTATGCAAATTAACCCAACAAAGATGGCGGTTAATTTGCATATGCAGGTGTGGAGCAAAGACTGAAGGCTCCGACCGGAATGAAGACTGAAGACTGAAGAGGGGCTTCTCCGCTGCTGCAGGACCAAAGGCCTGGGTCCCGGGTGCCAGAGGAAAACCAGTGCCAGCAGCCAGGGGAAGGAAGGCCTATTGCATGAATCTTCATGCAACGGGCTTCTAGTACCAATATAAGGGAATTCATTAGGCTTTGATTCTGTGAATCAAATACTTTTTAATTAATCAATGTGAGACTGGCATGACTCAATTTGGCCATATATTGCTCTAATAATAATAAACCACAAAAGGTAGTCTGATGACATTAAACCATTTAAGAAAACAACCCAACTAAGAAAGCGTGTATACAACCTAGCAGAAAATCTATGACTAATGTAGTCTTTCAAACAAAAATAGCTACAAGGTACTTCCTTCTCCATAGAAAATTAGATTGAACTTCATAAGTTGTGTCAAATTTAAGATGAATCAATAACCATATTTTTGAGGTATAATTGACATAAAACATTATATTAATTTCAGTTATACAACATAATGAGAATTGCTTGGCATAGTTTTTAATTTATAATTTCTTAGTGTTCTTGACAATTTATATCAATGTTTTAACTTTCCTTTTTTTATTGATGTCAGAGAGGAAGGGAGAGGGAGAGAGAGATAGAAACATCAATGATGAGAGAGAATCATTGATCAGTTGCCTCCTGCACACCCCACACTGGGAATCAAGCCCACAACCTGGGCATATGTCCTGACCGGTTATTGAACCTTGACCTCCTGGTTCATAGGTTGACGCTCAACCACCGAGCAACACCGGCTAGGCTTAACTTTTTTTTTTTAAATCAGAGTAACTTGGGATGCACCAAATAATCAAAGAAGCCTCATAAGTACAGTTGATTAAAAACCTTTTGTTGCTATTCTCTGGTAGAATTAAGGGTCTTAGAGTTGCTGAACTGCAATAATATTGTAAAAATAATACATGCATATTAAAAAAATATAAGAAAGAGCTTATCATATAGAATGTCTCCCTGATTCCCAGCCATAATCCCCAAAGATTTCATAAATTATGAATATAAACATGCACATATATTTCCTTTGTTTTACATGCTCTTATAGATAGATATTTATGCTATTCTTGTATAACTTGCCTTTTTTTATTTACCTAACTGTTGTTTTTTTACATTGTCTGAAACTTTTTAGATTATACCATATTTATTGAATAATCACCAGACAATTTTAGAAACTGAAACTCTTCTAGAATTGTTTTTGGACAACTCTGTACGTAACTAATATTGACTTTGTACTTGAAACTTAGAGCAGCTTGTCCCTAACTCTTCCTCATTTCAAACTTCAGACTATATAGCACTCAACTTTCATTTTCAAAGCTATTTCTCCTCAATTGAGTCAGCAGCTACGAGAGTCCATTAGTATCACCTTCTGATGTGAGATAATTCATAATATAAAACTGTATTTCTATATATAATATAGACTACCTTTTCTCTGTCTTTCCCTTTCCAGGCTCCTTGAGACCAACCATTCAATCACAAAACCAGGGCACATGTTTTTAGATTTTTTCCCCAACAACTTTTTCTTTTCTACCATTCTAACCACTATACTGTACACTTAAACCTTATATAAAATAATATTGAATGCCAACTGTAATTGAAAAATAAAATGAAAAACAAAACAAAAAACTGGGCAGTCAGATTTAAGAAAATAATTTTGACCAAAATAGAATTAACTTAACCCTATCTACAAATGTTTTCTTTTTAAATGTTCATATTAAGAATTTCTATTTTTAAACTCTTTATTATTGAAAGTATTACATATTTCCCTTTTTAAACAAAGGTTTTCATCATAAATGATATTTCTTCATATCATACAAAAATTAACCAAACCAGTATGTCTGTTTTTATTTCCTGAAATTATACTGGACTTGACAGTTTCCATTTATAAGAAGAAATTTCAACTATGCATTTTATTTCTAATTTAGTTGAACTGTGTGTCCCTTGGCCACATGTGTGAGCATTTATGTAAGATAAATGCTTAGAGCTGGAATCTCTGGGTCAATGGATATGGTGTACATGTTACCTGTTGGTAGATAATGATAAACCCTCTCCCCTAAAAAAGATGAATTATTTTACATTTTACTCAATAATGGCCAGTGTTCCTGTTTTCCTACACCACTGGATGTCTTGAAAGGCAGAGAATAAGAAGGGGAAACCATTTGAGTCTAAACATTCTGAGTGATGTGGGGGAAGTGAACACAGACTCCCTTACCAAACTCTTGAGTAATTAAGATTTCACTTTGAGCCCTAGCTGGTTTGGTTCAGTGGATAGAGCTTTGGCCTGAGGACTAAAGGGTCCCAGATTCGATTCCAGTCAAGGGCACATGCCTGGGTTGTGGGCTCAATCCTTAATAGAGGGCATGCAGGAGGCAACCAATTAATGATTCTCTCTCATCATTGATGTTCTTATCTCTCTCTCTTCCTCTCTAAAATCAATTATATATATATATACACTTTTTTTTAAAGACTTCACTTTGAAACCTGAGGAACAAAAGATATTGCCCAATCAAAGCACATTCTACTTCATAGAGTGCATGGCTAAATTTTGGGCGCTTGTTATCTTCAAAGGGTAGTATTGTCAGAGACTATAAATTAATTCAAAATGGATTTGGGTGTAATGGTTTTAAATGGCTTTGGAGAGAAACTGGGTTCTATTTGTCTTTGAGGATGGGTCACAAGAAGGTGCTTTTGACATTTCCGTGTTTCCTTCCACAGTTCTGTCTGAGGAAGTTTATTGTCCTGCACGTCTGGCATGGTTTCCCAATCTTTGCTACGCTGCCTGGCTAATTCCATCACCCACCAGAGCAACTGGAAAATCTTAAAGGATTTTACTTTTGTCAAAATAAGTAAAATAATATAAAAACACAGCATTAAATTAGTACTGTTGACAAGACTGACAAATGGAAAACATCTTTAAAACTAATCCTTTACTGACTTGTTTATTGCCTAATTCCTCACTTATGGTTGGTTTTTCCAAAACAAGTGTGATGCTTCTGAGACTGAGGAATTCCACTTTCCATAGCTAATGCCACAGCTGATTGATTCACTGGCGGTGACCTTCTTCCAAATTCTTCTCTTACACACGAAGCCCTCTGCTTTAGTGTGTAGACTTGTCTTCGTTTTCTGGAGGCCTGTTAGGCTACGTAGTTATAACAGTATATGCGTAGCCCCAGCTCACTGGTTCCCTTTTCTTCTAGGATGAAAAGCTTGGGTCTTCAAAGATACATCAAGGAATACCTTTAGGGCCCAAATACACCTTTCCCCCTAGCCAGGCAGTAGGCAATCTCCACAGTCTGAACTCCTAATGCCAAAGAGGAGGAGAAAACAGAAGGAGCTTGCATTTACCTGAAAGAGAAGACTGCCCTTTAAATAAAGTGTGTAGAAAACATGTTTGCTTCCGGGGTAGCAGACAGCATTCAACTATGGAGCACAGTAAGTGTCACATTCCAAAAAAGAAGGGCAAATACGAGCTGAAGAAAGGTTTTTTGTCATAGTTAACAGGTCACATTACTTCTGACAGCTTTTGGAAGAAGGGGGGAGAACTTAAACATTTCACTGTCTTGTGCTGCATAAAAATCTATAAAACTGACATTCCAGAAACTTCCATGCTGAACAGACCATAGAGTGGGTCTGAGAGGGGATGGAAGGACAATGCCTTAGGAAAGATATAGTTCTTCCTAAAGAGATCCAGTTTCTAAAAAGGATTTATTGAGAAATTTTCCTGTCTGGCCAGTACCCCATAGAGTTTGAGACTAGCATTAGTCACATGATTTTCAGAAAATTGGCTTGACTAAATGTTCATGAGAGCCTATAATTCAAAGAATCTCGGACTTCACATTGACAGATGTGATTCTAACTCCAGATTTAATAGCACATGCATATTGAACCATACATATGTCCTCAAGGCCAAGGAACTCTTTTTCTGTTTTTGCTCATGAATGGTCCCTCTAGTTGTTCATCAACATTAGCTAAATATTATGAAAATCAGCATGTCATCCCTTCCCATTTATAAAGTAAAAAAGCAGAATTAATTTTATTGTTTTTAAAAGTAAAGACCCTCTATCAGATATGAACATATCCAGCAAGCAGAAAAATCAGTAAGGACATTCTTCAACTCAGTAGCACTATCAGTCAAATTGATTTAATTGACATCTACAGAATAATTCATCTACTAAGAGCAATATTCACATTCTTATCTGCTCACTTTAAACAGTCACCACAACAGACTACATTATGGGGAATAAAACTAACCTTGACAAATTTAAAAGATTAGAAAGTACACAATAACTGCTCTCAAACCAAAATAGAATTAAACTAGAAATAAATAACATAATGATAGCTGGAAAATCTCTAGTCCTTGGTGGTTAAACAATACATTTCTAGATACCACATAGGGAAAAATAGAACTCTAAAGCAAATTTAAAGATATGTTTAACTAAATGAAAATGAAAATAAAAGTCATCAAAATTTGTGGAATGCAGTGAAACAGTGCTGAGAGGAAATTTATAGTACTGATTGCATGTATCAAAAAGGAAAATGATCTAAAATCAGTAATGGAAGTTTCCAACTCAAAAAGAGTGAATTAAATCTAAAGTAAGCAAAAAAAAAGAAATAATAAGAAAAGAAATAATACAGATTAGAGCAAAAATAATAAAATAGAATAGAAAATCAAATAAACCAAAAGCTGATGCTTTAAAAAGCTCAATGAAATCAATAAGCCGCTAGCTAGCCTAAGAAAAAAAGAGAGAGTACACAAATGCCTGGTATCAGAAATGAAAGAGAAGAAAATAAAGTATGCTAAGGGAAATAAGCCAGTCAGAGAAAGACAAGTATCACATGATCTCACTCATAGGTGGAATCCAATGAACAAGGTAAACTTATGAACAAAATAGATCCAGAGACATAGAAGCATGTAACAGACTGATGAATCTCAGAGGGAAGGCAGCGGTGTGGTCATGGACACAGACAGGTGTGGTGAAGGCCCTGGGGAGGGGGACAGGTGTAAAGTGGAAGGGGTCAATGAGGGAAAAAAGGGATATCGGTAATAATTTCAACAATAATTACAATTTAAAAAGAAGGTACACAGATCCCAGGGACATTTAAGGGATAAAAAAGTAACACTGTGCCAACAAACTTGATAAGCTAGAAGAAATAGACCAATTCCTTAAAAAACACAAGCTGCTAAAACTCACAAAAAAAGAAATGGACAATTTGAATAGGTCTATATCTATTAAATAGATAGAATCAATAATCAATAACCTTCTAAAATAGAAAGCACAGGCCCAAATAATTTAACTGGTAAGTTTTACCAGACAATTAAGGAAGAAATTGTACCAATTCTCTACAATCTCCAGCTGATAAAGACGGAGGGAATCCTTCCTCACTCATGAGGCTGGCATTACCCTAGGACCCAAACCAGACATCATAAGAAGAAAAACTACAGACCTCTATATCTCATAAATATAGATGAAAACTATGTATTTCTATGTGCAGAAATGATGTAACTGATGAAAGAAATCAAAGAACTAAATAGATGGAAAAATACTCCATGTTCATTTATAGGATTCAAAATTGTCGTGTCAGTTCTTCCCACCTTGGCTTATAGATTCAACATGATCCCAATCGAAATGCCAGCGATTATTTTTGTGGATATTAATAAATTGATTCTAAAGTTCATACAGAGAGGCAAGAGACCAAGAATAGCTAACTCAGTATTGAAGAAACAGTCATGGGACTGACGGTACCCAAGTTCAATACTTACTATAAAACTATTGTAATCAAGACAGTGTGATGTTGTCCAAAATGCTCAAAGGAATTTGAATAGATGATCCATAAATAGACCAATATAAATATAGTCAGTTAATCTTTTGCTGTGAACCTAAAGCTATTTTTAAAAAATAAAGCCTATTAAATGTTTTTAAAAATAACAAAAAAATAAAGAAGAGATATTGAATGTTTTTAAAAATAAACAAAACTAATGAAAGGATAGGTGCCATTATTCCTTGCTACACCACCATCTGAATACCATTTTAATTTTGCACCCAGGGCCTCTCATTCCAGCTGTGGCATCTCTGTGCCAGATCACCAAAATAAACAAAGCAAAAAAGTACTTTTTTAAGTAAAGACACATGGACGCATACTCTACCACCACTATTAACACCAGTAACAAAATAACAAAAATGCTATAATCTGGTTAAAAAGTAAAAACCTATAATTTTTGAAACAAAAACTGATGTTCACAATAATAATATTTTGATGTTTTGTTATAAGAAACATTCAATGACACTTATACTAATTAAAATTATATTTTTATAAAAATGTATAATTTTCATCTAAAATGTTCAGGGTCAGCCTCAATTGAGGCAATAGTTTTTAGCTGTGAATGCTGCTGTTAAGGCCTCAAGGCTGAGCCACAATCACCTTTCCCTGCAAAAAAGGGGCTACAAATTGGCCACTTAGGGATTAAATCCAGGCCAAATATTTGTTGGTAGTGGTGTATTTTGTTTCTGCTGTTTATGTTGCTTTTTAGTCACATATTTTAGGATGGTTGAACTCAAATGTTCTTTGTGTTTTGTCTTTTTATTGATTTCAGAGAGGAAGGGAGAGGGAGAGAGAGATAGAAACATCAATGATGAGAGAGAATCGATTGGCTGCCTCCTGCACACCCCCTACTGGGCATGTGGCCTTGACTGGAATAAAACCTGGGACCATTCAGTCCGCAGGCCGATGCTCTATCCACTGAGCTAAACCGACCAGGGCTGAACTTGAATGTTTTAATATGGAAAATGCACTGTTAATGTGCTTGTTCCATGCCAAGCACATTTGGATTTGTAAACCTTGCTCTAAAGCAGTGGTTCTCAACCTTCCTAATGCCGCGACCCTTTAATACAGTTCCCCATGTTGTGGTGACCCCCAACCATAAAATTATTTTCATTGCTATTTCATAACTGTAATGTTGCTACTGTTATGAATCGTAATGAAAATATCTGATATGCAGGATGTATTTTCATTGTTACAAATTGAACATAATTAAGGCATAGTGATTAATCACAAAAACAATATGTAATTATATATGTGTTTTCCGATGGTCTTAAGCGACCCCTGTGAAAGGGTCATTCGACCCCGAAAGGGGTCGCGACCCACAGGTTGAGAACCGCTGCTGTAAAGTATGGTGGGCCTCTGTTGCTGGTCCTACCAGGGTCATCTCATGATCACCAGCTCCTAGTGAGATGCTAAGGACAGTGGGCTTTTGTTTAGTACCTGGCCTTTACGTGTAGCCTCCCTTGAACACAAGGCCATGAGAGTAGGTTGGCGAACATGAGTCCTGGGCGTAGGTGCTCTCAGCTATGTTAACCCCTGGTAATCGTTCCCAAGTCTTTCAAATGTGCTTCCTTGATCCCTCTTACCGTCTCTTTATCTTTACTCTCCGACTCTGCTTTCTCACGAGTATTTTGGGGAGAAGCTTTTCTGCTTTTGTCAGGCTTCATTCCTTGTCCTGTGTTTTTGTTTCCTATTCTTCTTCTTTTGGAACTTGATCTTTTGGAACTTGAATCTTCCTATACCCAATGGCTACTTCCTTTCTGCCTACAATGAATCCCATCTTCCTTTTTCTTTAAAACCAGAAAATTCCTCCTCAACCATATCACCCTCATTTCATTTCTTTCTTTTTAAGCTGCTATCTCATTGTCATCTTTTCCTTTTTCCCTGGAACAACTTGAAAGAATGTTTTCTCCCCCAACTTTAACTCGTGACTAATTTTCAATACTTTACTTATTGGAAGCTAATGTCACCATAGCCATTCTTTTGAAAATGGTTTCCCAATGATCAGCAAGGATTACAAAATCCAGTGGACCTTCCTCAGGAAAAAAAAAAAATTGCCTCTTTGCCAGTTAGACTCTGCTTACAACTGCTTTTCCTTCAAAGTCTCCCTCCAGTTCTGTGACTCTGTCATACCCAGATTTATTTTATGTTCTGATCATTCCTGACTCACTGTTGGACTCGCTAAATATAAGCCTTCCCCAAAGCTTTGTCTTTGGCTCTTTCCTCTTCTTTCCACCACCTTGCTTTAGTAATCTCATTCCAACCACTATAAATTTTGAAATTTCCTAATATGAGTTGTGGTGAATATACGAATATAAGAAAATACAGTATATTAGAGAAGGTCTGGAAGGAGAGAGGCAACATTTTCATTATTTGTAGATCATGTGATTGTGTCCATAGAAGATCCAAGTGATTTTGCAAATGAACTGTTAAATTAAGAACATCTAGCAACATTGCTGAACTCAAAGCCAACACACAGAAGTCTGCAGGGTTTTATATACCTGTAGAAACAGCTAAAATGTAATAAATACATAATAAAGCAACTATCACAATAACAGAATATATCATATTTAAGGAAATCCGACAGAAATGTGAAAGATCCATAAAGACATTTTAAAAAACAGAATACATGGAGTGATAATATTGTGTTAATGGATAAGAAGTGTATTACCCAAAAAAGTGGCAATTGTTCCCAAGTTATTTTCTAATAAAATTCAAGTTAAATAAAAATACAACACAGTTCAGCAGGGAACTTAAGCTGATTCTTAAGTCCATGGGGAACAATTAAAGACCAAGAACAGACAAGATATTTTGAAGACGAAAAGAATGAAGGCATATTAGCCCCAGAATTAACATAATGCTACAGCAATTTAAATAATATGATTATTTTTATTTAGAGAAAGAAAGGAAGGAGAGAGAGAGAGAAATTAGTTTTCCACTCATTTATGTATTCTCTAGAGGCCCGGTGCACGAAATTTGTGCACTGGAGGGGGGGTCCCTCAGCCTGGCCTGCATCCTCTCACAATCCAAGATCCCTCAGGGGATGTTGGGCCTAAACCAGCAGTTGGACATCCCTGTCCCAACCCGGGACACTGCATGCATCAGTGACCATACTTTTCATACCAGTGAAAGGCATCTTGCTGTTGTATGGGCAGCTACATTTTTTTGCCCTGATTATAAAAAGTATTACATAACATGATCCTTCTGAGGCAGTAGTACCATTTTCCCCATCTTAAGGGTGGAAAAACTGAAGCAGAGAGAAGTTAACTAATTGGCTTTGTCACACAGGTAGCTGCATGCATCAGTGACCACACTTTTCATACCAGTGAAAGGCATCTTGCTGTTGTATGGGCAGCTACATTTTTTTGCCCTGATTATAAAAAGTATTACATTACATGATCCTTCTGAGGCAGTAGTACCATTTTCCCCATCTTAAGGGTGGAAAAACTGAAGCAGAGAGAAGTTAACTAATTGGCTTTGTCACACAGGTATAAGTGTCAGAATCAGGGCTGGCCACAAAATGTGCAAGCCAGAGTCCATGCATGACATCACTGAATCATCCTGTTTTTTTCAGTGTTAGAGTAGCCTTGCCAGGTTTTAATTTTTAAATCTAAAAGACTATTCCCAATATATAGGGTAGGGTCCCTAGGCCTGGCCAGTGATCAGGGCCATCTGTGGGGCGATCGGTGGGTGAGGCGATTGGGGGACCCCTGCCGGCACCCACCTTGGCTGGTGGCAGCTGGTCACCTCCCTCTGGGTGGGAGGTGGTAGATGCTCAACACAAGAGCTGCCCTCTATACCGGGTGTCTGTCCCCTGGTGGTCAGTGTGCATCATAGTGACCGGTTGTTCTGCTGGTCGTTCCACTGTTTGGTCAATTTGCATATTAGGATTTTATTATATAGGATTGGTTAATTCTTGTATGTGCCCTGATCAGAGTTTTAAACTGCTCTAACCAACTGAGATACCTGGTAGGGGCTAAATAATATGATATTGTCACAGGAGCAGACAAATTGACTGAGAAGAAGCAGAGAATACTGAAACTTGGCATGTGGCAGCCATACACTGTATTAGAAGAATTAAATATCCATGTTAAAAATACACCCATATGCATCATATATACCTATAAACAAGCTATCCCTGTACACTCTTACTTCTTGGGATGAAAATGTTCTGAAACAAATATGAGTTAACAATTTTTGAACTCAAGTAGTAGGTATGTAAGTATCTATTTTATAATATCTATGAGTTTATATGTTTGAAATATTCACATTTAAAAATAATATAATAATATATTTTAACACCTTAGTTATTGAGTATTTTTTAAATGGTAATGGGACAAAGTGTGGAGTCATTAAAGATTAATACTTTTTTAAACCAGAATTATTTAATACAAGAGAAGAAAATTATCAGGACACTTTCTTACAAAATGTTTTTTAAAATTATTTAAAAACACTATTTTTAAGTACTGAAGAATCTTCAGTAAAAATTACATATTCAATATGTTACTAACAGTGAGAGTCAGAATTTAGTTCAATAATTTGAATAATACTGTACTTTACTTAAGAGCCAGAAATTTAGATCTTTCACATACCTTGACTTCCTTAATCCTCTGATATTTGTTTTTTGAAACAGATTTATACTTGTACGTGCCATTCATTTTGCACTTGTGATTAAACCAACATATTTGTTTGTTGAAGAAAAGTCTATAAGCCAGAAATCTAAAAGTAATGTTATGCTCCTACTCAGTAGCATAGTAAAAAAGAAAATAAATGTTCAAAAGCTATTTTTTTCTACAAACTTCATAACTATTCTTTTTTTTTTTTTTAAAGAGAGAGAGAGAGAGAGATAGTGCAGGGGAGAGGAGAAGGGAAGAGAGAGAAAAAGAGAAACATCGATGTGAGAGAGACACATCAATTGGTTGCCTCCCCCACAGGCCTGCCACTGATGTACATGCCCTTGACTGGAACTGAGCCCTTCAGTCCACAGGCCGACGTCTAACCACTGGCCAGGGCTAACTATTCTCATTCTCAACAGTGAAACACAAGAGGCAGTAAAAGTATTTCTATCTCTAGTTCTAAACTGTCACCTGAAGTCCATACTATACTTGGTTATCAAATAGATGTCTTAACCTCAGAAGAGCCAAAACTCTTCACAGTTGTGCCCGCTGCACCAGACCTATTCTTTCCCGGATCTTCCCCATCTCCATAGATCATTTCTCTATTCATTCAGGAGTCAACCCATAGCAATTGCCCTTAATTATTTTTTTCTCTTACCCCAATAATAAAACAATCAGCAAATTATGACCACTATACCATCTAAAACCAATGGACACAGACACCAGGGTGGTGAGGGAATGGGGGGGGGGGCAATGGGGGGATAAGGACACATATGTAATACCTTAATTAATAAAGAACAACAAATTTTTAATTAAAATTTAAAAATATATATATCCAGAATCCATTCACTTTTCCCCCATGCCCACTGCTAGTTTGTTTGTCCAAAATACAGTCATCTTTGACCTGGACATTCCACCAGCCTTTTTCCCCCTCCTATCCCTCTTCATTCATTTTTCACACAGCAGCCAGAGTGAGTTTTGAAATGTAAATCACATCAAATAACTGGACTTTCATTCTAAATAAAATCCACAAGCCTTTCCTTGGCCAAACTGTCCACCCTCTTCTACTATTGCACCCTTTCCCTTCCCTATTCACTGAGTAACATGAAATATTCCCATGAGGGGTTAAGGACATAGGGAATTCTGCCAGAACCTTGCCTTCCAGGGAGCATTGTGCAGAAGGACTGGAGGAGGTGGCTCCATCTCCTGACCCAGGCAAGGCACCTTTTTACATACATATTTAGGGAGACTTTCTTGTAAGTAATTTGGGGATTGAAGTCCAGGGAATGAGGCCTGGCCTGGGGCTGCAAGCTTCTTGTGGAGACAGAGAAGAACAAGAGACAAGGTCCTCATGAGATAATGACAGATGGCGCACAATCAGATCATGGAGATGAAGTTGTAAATGTTGCAAGAGGGAGGGTGGGAGGTCTCCCCAGGAACACACTTGTTTCTAGGGGTCCCACTGGACTGCCACTGATCATTATCAATCCACCTGAGTCTGTGGACACATTTTTGACGCCTGTAGTTGAATGGTCTTATTCCAAGAATAAGGACTCTCTTTGATTTAGAGAAATGTTTGAGTGTATAACCTAATTTTTAAAAAATATTTTTTATTGATTTCAGAGAGGAAGGGAGAGGGAGAGAGAGATAGAAACACCAATGATGAGAGAGAGTCATTGATCGGCTGCCTCCTGCACGCCCCCCACTGGGGATTGAACCCACAACCCGGGCATGTGCCCTGATCGGGAATCGAACCATGACCTCCTACTTCATAGGTTGATGCGCAACCACTGAGACACACTGGCCTGGCACCTAATATTTTGATATCACATACAATTTCATTGATAGTCTATTGTATACTAATACAAATACAGCTATGTTCAGCAGCTTTGTTCTTTGATAAATTTTTCTGTTTTGTACAGTATGTCTCCCTAATTCAAATTTTCTGCTTGCCTAGACAGACCTTGGTTCCTTATCCATTGTAGCAATTACTACTCTTCAGGGTCCTGAAAAATGTATACACTCAAATAGCTGATAGCTCAATTTTGAAAATGAAATGCACTTTAATAAATAATGTCTTTATAATTATTAAAAGTGTGTGTGTACATTTTAGGGGGACACCTATATATCCAAGATCCATGAGTTGATACATGGGATAAGTGGCTGAGTTAATTCAGCAAAATTGATTCAGATTACAGGATGAAGAGAATACAGTAAACCCTCAATTTTGTGGACCTTGATTTAACAGACTTCAGATTTAACAAACAGAAATTTCTGGTCTGTATGTCATATGTGAAAATTAACACTTCTGTTACTTTTAAAATGCTTTTAACCAAGATTTGCTTATTATTAAAGTAACAGGTTATTTTTTGTTATTAATTCACGGTTATTTTTAACAGATTTTAGTGACTAGGCCATATGTTGGAAACAACACTAGTAACATCGCTGACATAAATAAGTATTACATATCTACAACTATACTCTACATATTTAAATCCAAGAGTCACAGCCCATAAACAATGTTTGGGAATGATTAGCATGTGACCACACTATATCTCATGCACTGTAATTGGTTTTGTTGTCACATGAGTGACTTTCTGCAGCAGTTTTAATGCCCGAGTGGACAATGTTCCTATTTGTGTTAAACCACCCGTGCATTTGTTTACTGGTGGTGACTGGTGAATGCATGCATTCACTAGACCTATTCATATAAACTTAAAATTAAATTACAGTAATACGTATAGAAAACTTTTCTGTGAAATTTAACTTTTCATACATACTTATTTTTAATTACATAAACATGTCTAAATATGTAAAAACAGGTAAGCTAACTAATTTGTCAATTTCTTAACATATGCAGTCAGGAAATCTACTTTATTATATAACAAACTTTTGGCCTTAACAGGCACCCCCTTGCTCAAATTAGTCTGCTGTACTGAGGTTTGCCTGTATTGTTAGTCCACTGGGAACCATATGATGCCAAACTCAATGACAGATCCAGCAGCAGTGGTGATCAAGGGCTATTCAGGAATACAAGACAGTAATTATCCCATTGTCACTGAAAATCACGCTGTTCATCACTGCTCCATACAACTGTCAATGATGGGTACTAGGTTCATACATATGCACGGAGCCATTCTTAGAATCTCAGCTAAGGGACACGTTATTGTTATCACCCATCAAAACAAATGTTAAAAAAGACAACTACAATAAGAACAAAATAAATGACACAATGTGTTGATTACAGTTGTAGAGCTAAGAGATGGCAGACGAGGGTGATTTCAGGAAATTTGGGGATTCAAGTCCTCAGCCTTGTCATCTCCACCACAACCTTGCCATCCTATTTCTTGGAATCCCATCCCTTCCCCAGCAGTGCCCTTTTTCATGCCTTGAGCCCTACTAAGTGGAGCATCTCATAGCCACTGCAATAGTGACCTTTACAATCTAGTTCCGATATTGGTCCTCAGCTTATCTGCTCTGGCACTGCAGGAGATGAGGAATTTGCTCTAAGTTGTCATCAGGAGCTATCATTCTCCAATCATATCCTGAACTGGAATTTCACAGCCTGTAGCTCCACTTTGTCTTGTGTAAGCTCCACAGGACATTTATAAAAAGCCAAATATATACACAAATTTAATAACCACTGTGGTTTCTCTAACAACTAAATTAGACTCAGTCATTGGATCTCTTATCATCCATATTCATTACCTCCAGCTACCACCAGGGGTAATTTGAATATTTGTGATGAGAGCACATGACATAAATGACCTTATCCCACCTCCCAGCAAGAAAACACACACCTCAAATACATGATAACACCAGTGCAGAATCTGCCTTTGAAGTCTGCTTCCTAGAGTCTTACCTTCCTAGAGCCTTACCTGCTACCAGTTACTTTATCAGAGGTCCCAAAACATATGCTTCATAGGAAACTTGAGCATCCTAACCTGTATAATAAAAGCCTAATATTCTAAGTGTCTGATTGACCAGTTGGCCATTCAACCAATCAAAGCGTAATATGCTAATGATATGCTAAGACCACTCAACCGCTCGCTATGATGTGCATTGACCACCAGGGGGCAGACGCTCCAACCGGTAGGTTAGCTTGCTGCTGGGGTCCAGCGATCGAGACTTAGCGAGATGGGCCAGACATGCCCTGGAGCCCTCCCGCAGTCCCTCTCTGGCTGGCCAACCTCCTGTGTCTCTCCCTATCCCTGATCATGCACCGGTGAGGTCCCTCGACCTGGCCTGAACCCTCTTGCAATTCAGGACCCCTTGGGGAATGTTGAAGAGCTGGTTTCAGCCAATCCCGCATGTCAGGCCGAGGGATCTCACTGGTGCACAAATCTGTGCACTGAGCCTCTAGTTGTCTTATAAATTACCTTGTGTACATAATTATTGGGAGGGTGGGGGGAGGATTGAGTGAACACACCAAGGACTTGTCCAGAACCCCAGGGCCAATAAAATTTCAGATCAGGTCCTGGGGAAGCAGCAGTTATTAGAACCCAAAGAAAGAACTGTTTTTCAACAAATTGTCTGGTGAACAAAACCAGGGTTAACAATACCCCAAATCACTTTCCTTCCACCTTTCCCATCTCCTGCCTGAAGCTGCCATGGGTCCAGGGGAGTTTAGTGAAAGCCATAGATGAGGAGGCTCATTGATGTGTCCAATGGGCAGCCTTCCACCGTTTAGAGCAGGATGGACAACACAGAAGATACCAAGTCATTGTTTGATAATTCATACAACTCGTGTGTAAACATGAAAAGATGTGTCAAGTTAGTGGTATTTCAGATGAAGAAAAAGTCATGTATCACTTTAACCAAATTCATTTTACTATGTGCTACAAGCAAAATCTCAAGGAACATTCTATGTAAGTTGGAATAATGTAATCCAAGATGTTAAGCATAGCTAAATAAATGGCTAACTAGGCCATAAGGACAAAAAGATAAAAAAAAACACGTTTCAAATTTCTAACATCAGTTTATTCTAAAACTGATATTAATATAATAGTTAAATAATAAAGAAAAATTTAATAAAAACTTGAAACTAGGACATAAAAAGGAATGTCCTCTAACAGGTCTGATCAAGCGTACAGTGAATGTTCCTACAGCCTTCTCCTTTGTCCTGTGCGGAGATTTCTTTTTCAGTGACTGCACCACGTGACATGTTTCATCAACACCAAGGGAGATACTTCCTAGAGGGCTAATTGTCCTCAAATGCCAACACCAATGACTGAGTGGGAAGGGAAAGAGTGGACATGGAAGGCTACTTTCAAGGGAGATACTTCCTAGAGGGCTAATTGTCCTCAAAACTCACATGATTATCTGTGCATCTACAGTCCCATGTGTTCCGCGTGATGCTGCTCTCTTGAGAATTATCACAGGTCAAGTGCTACCTCTTACCTAGAACTGTCAGTGCAGTAAGAGAGAGCTTTGGGCTCAGAGGGTAACTACATTCTTTATCAAGAATACCCTGGTGCCAAACTGTGAGGCTCTAAGAATCCAGCCACTGTGGTCAACATTCAAAGACCTGCCAGGGGCTCCATCCACCCAGGTTCCTATTCCCTCTTTTCTGCTGGAGCAGAACAAGCCAGCCTGGGGTCACATTGGTCCTTCTGTTCAGCTCTGCTCACCAGCCCTGATAGATTCTTCCCTGAAGGAGAGTTCCTCTTTAAAGTCTTAGATGTCCTTTCTTCCCAGGGGACCTGATCGAGACCACCTCAATCTGTCAGAAACATTCTCTCCTCCCAAGAGGTCCCTCTGGAAACTGTTCACTTCCCACAGGAACAGCTCCTTATACCAAGTGGTATTGCCGACTTTTCAGGCCACAAAAGGTCCTGCTTCAGCCTGCCCCAGAGCAATGGGTGCCAGAATGGCTTACAAATCCATGAACAAAGAAAATCATTAGTGTGAGTAGATAAAACCATAAAAATTAGCCACTAAGGTTATTCACAGCCTTAAATCCTGCCTCTTCAGGCACCTACTTCATTCATACACACCTATAATTGTATTTACTCCACCTTGAATCCTATTTTGTTATACTTAACCATATTTTCTAAACATTTTCAATGTTTTTACAAAATATGATACATTTAAATGAGTATGTAATGTGTAAAATAGTTTGCACAAATACCTAATGATGTAATACCTGACAGATATCACAGGCAATGTTGCTGTAGTAATTCTACTATTGATAATTAACTTGATTAAGTCTCTTGACTTAAATACATTGATATGTAGAGATTTGGTGGAAATTCTTTAAGAAATTAATGTAACAACCCAGCCGGTGTGGCTCAGTGGTTGTGCATCAACTGACCTATGAATGAGGAGGTCACATGCCCGAGTTAAGGGCTCCATCTCCAGTAGGGGGCGTGCAGGAGGCAGCTGATCAATGATTCTCATTCCTGAGGTTTCTATCACTCTCTACCTCTCCCTTCCTCTGTCTGAAATCAATAAAAACATATTTTTTAAAAGAATAATAAAAAGAAAGATCACTTTTTAAAAATGATGAAATGAAAGTAACATTTTTATAATGCAGCCCATTTTCCAATAAAGTTAAAGCTTCATGACGGAAGTTTTGATGTGCTCACCTGACTGGGCTACTAATTCCCAGTTACTCACCACATGCCATTCCCCAGCTACTGTGGTTTCCAGTTGGTCTACCTTTCTCTCTCCACCTTTAATCATTTTCTGCTAATTTTATATACATAACTTCCAGGATTTTTAACTGATGATAATGGGGGGTATAGGAAAAACGTGCCTATTACATCTTTATGCCATACTATTGCATATCATTTTTTTAAAGTACTTTGTGTCAACTGTCCCTATGAAGAAAGAGGAGCATTTGGAGTAGAAAGATGGAGAGAAAAATGAAAAATGCTGGCCTTGTCAGTCCACAGGACACAAAAATGGACCCGCTTGGATCCTGGTCTCGAGGCCTCCTGCAAGGCCTGGGGATGCTCTTCCGCTTCAGCATCACAAATGTCCTCATCAGCACATGAGCTAAAGCAGAGGGAAGGGGGGAGAGTAAGGAAATAGACTGAGACCTACTGTTGGGCAGGTGAAGCCACTGTGTCACATGGTATGGACTAAATAATGAGCTTTATTAGGGAAATTTATAAGCCACAGCCTGCAAATGAAGGCCTCAGCTGCCCATTCCTTCCATCAACCCACAGAGAGGGGGGTTGGGCCCAGGCACTGATGGACACATGGTGTGTCCTTCAATGGAGGAGCCTCAGTCTCTTTGTCGTCCTTCCTCCTTACCTGGTAAACGGCAGATGAGCAGAGAATCGAGCTCCAATCAGTCTGGGACTCATTGCCTGTGGAGATGGCTTGGAAAGCCTTCTGTCCAGCAATGAAAACACTTGGCGCCTGTGGAATTACAGTCTGTTCTCTGATCTTGTGGAAAGTTCAGTTCAGGTCCAGCCACATCTGCCAGGAGCAGGAGGGGCCTTCCCCACGTGGCATATCCAGGTAGCTCAGGTGAGATGCAGACATTGCTTCCAGATGGCTCTACTCACTGGAGCACCTTCACTCTAAACTATATTTCACAGCCGGTGCTCCTTCCTAGACACAAAATCCTTCACATGATTAGCCCTAGAAGATGGACCACGTTAATATGTCCAATGATAAGATGGATCTGATGAAATCGATTTTCTTTAAATTGATCATAGAAGTGAAAAATAATACAGTTTTTTTGAGAATCAGTCAAGTCACACAGCTGCATGACCATGACCGAGCAGGGAGTGAAATCAGCTTCAGATGGAAAGCAGACACCCTCACTGCCTCCACCGCAAGAAAGATGTTCGCGTGTTTTATAAGAAAAGCCATCATTCTCCTTTTCAATCATTCTAGCAAACCAGATCTACATATTTATTTTGAAAATGTTTTATCTCAATCAGAAGAGTTAACTTCCTTGTTACCACTACTGCCTCCAAATTAAATTCTTGCTAAAATTTACATCATGTGACTGTGACAAAACAGGTAGTTAAACTGGTATTTCAGTCCTGTGTAAACAAAGTAATTAACAGATAAAAAGAACTTCACTTTTCAACTGATTGTCATGAGGCTGTGCTGACAGAATCAAAGGATGAGATAAGAGAAATTATAAAGGAAGAGGCTGTCAGTAGTGACTTCAGTATAAATCAGAATCAACATAACACAACACTTATTCATTACCAAGAAATATTTATCACATCTCACATTTCATTAGAAGGGCTGAAAGAGGGCTTTTAACACATCCTTGCTGATTAATTGTGGTGTACATGAACTGAAACATTTCCAAGGTAGAGAATGATTACATATAATAAAATAACAAAGGAATATTCGATTAAACACCAAATCTCTCTTTGTTTTCGGCAGAGATGTGCAGCAACCTGTAGAAAGATGGCAGCAAGCATGCAATATTTAGAGACATAAATGCAGGCCCACTGAGAAATATCCTGATGCAATTACTTGGGTTTCTTTCAGAATAAAATTAAGTCAGACAACAGACAAAGATCTGATTTCTTGGGAATAAGAGGGCATGGGGGCAGTGTGTGTGTGTGTGTGATGGGGAGGGGGACAGGCAGGTGCACAAAGCCCCTAGATTCAAAATGGTTCAATGCAATACATTGACTTGTGTTGGTGAGTATAATAATGGGAAGGTGTTAATGGAATTGATGTTTAAAAATATTGATTCTCACAAAACAAACAGTCCTTTTTCCCAAAGGCAGCAATGCATGGAGGAGAAAACTGACCGGTGGTAACTGAGAAGGTCAGCGGCCAGGCCGGACCCCTCCGAGTGTGCCACAGCATATCATTAGCAGGAAATGACCGGGAGGCATGTTTCCTGATGGCCCTGCTGAGCAGAAAATACATCATGGAGCTGGGACTACAGCTGCAGTCTTTACAGCAGCATCTCTTTACCACGGAAAGGAAAAGGCAAGGACCGCTAATGGAGGCCTCCGCCCCTCAGTGGAAAGACAGCAATGCAGAGGTGAGCAAGGAAAAGGCACCATTACCACCTTTTTGTCTGTGTAAAAAATCAAAATATTTGCCTTAATGGTCATCATGGCTAAAGTATATTGTTTTCTAAATCTCTAGCAAGAAGTTGAACAAGGGTCTAACCTTTTTACCTCACTTATTCTTATACACACACACACAAACACACACACACACACACACCTCCACTCACATATACCTACACACTCATACACACACACCTTCACTCACTCATTCCTACACACACACACACCCCCACTTACTCATTCCTACTCACTCACACACACACACACCTCCACTCACATATACCTACACACTCATACACACACACCTTCACTCACTCATTCCTACACACACACACACCCCCACTTACTCATTCCTACTCACTCACACACACACACACCTCCACTCACTTATTCCTACACACACACACCTCCATTCATTCATTCCTACTCACTCATACACCTCCACTCATTCCTACATACTCACACACACACACCTTCATTCACTCATTCCTACATGTTCACGCACACCTCCACTCATTCATTCCTATACACAGACACACACACACACACACACACACACACACACACACCTTCACTCACTCATTCCTACACACACACACAAACACACACACAAACCTCCACTCACTCATTCCTACACACACACACACACACACACACAAACTCCTACACACACACACATACACACACACACACACACACACACACACACACACACACACACACCCTCCTTTTTAGGTGCATGATTGTCACCATCAATGCCAACCTCTATGCCAGACTGAGGTGTTCTAATTGGACCCAAAAGCAATAAATGTAATGGGACATGGGTTAACCTTCCAAAGGCCTATTAGTCTATCAGCTGTAACAGCTGGTAGGTCATTTAAGGAGTTCCAATAAATCACCCAACAGCAGAGAGCAACTGCCAATAAAAAGAGAATTTCAGAAAAAGAAGAATTATCTGATGGAAAATCTTCTGGCATTACAGGTATCCTTCTAGAATTTCTTTAAACCTGACCCTACCTTCTACCCCTCTCTAGTCTCCCACACAGCAAGCTTGAATCGGATTTTCCTAAATCTGAGTTTCACTCTGTAGGGTTTTCATGATGTTTTCTTGGCTCAGTATTGACTTCATGGTAATTTTTACTGATAAAATCCAATACTTAGTATCACATTTTCACATGGGCGGCTTTATGCATGTGTGTGCATACACATGCCACACACAGGCAGCCTGAAAATTCAAAATGAGGCCACAGGTTTGGTATCCTAGGTTTTCATTCACAAAACAAAACTTCAAAGGACCATGAACATGGGCCACAGTGTGGTAATGGTGGAGGGCAGGCGGAGGTGGAAGAAGGCATAAAGAGGATAAATGGTGTTGGGAAAAATAAAATAAAATAATAAAATTAAAATAAAAACAAAGAATCATGAGATCTTGTGATTTTTACTGTAGCTCAGGCAAAAAAAAATACTTGAGGCTGTTTGGCAAGAGCCTATATGTAGGCCATGAATTAGCTTATTTAATCGTCAAATATCCTGTTAATATTGTGTATATTTTAAACTGAAAATATGAAGTTATGTTGAGGTTAAATAACTTATGCAGAGACCACAAATAGTGGCTGAATGTGCTGCATCTGAAGGAGGTCTCATGACCACACCTAGCAAATAACTGAAATTATTAATGTTCTTACAAATTGCTCCAGAGGTCAGCTTCTAACCTTTTTAAAAAATAATCTTCCAAACTTATTCTGCACTCCAGGAAACAAATTTTTACTTGTTGAGGATTGAATTGCTTAACACAGAATAAAACGATATTTTCACAGGTTTTATAAATTTTGAAATTTATACAACTTGGAGCTCTCAACAACTTTTATCTAATAATAAAAGCATAATATGCTAATTAGACTGGACAGCCAAACGACCTTCCGGTCGTCCTTCTGGACAACCTTCTGGATGACCACGCTATGAAACCCACTGGCGCCAGGCCAGCCAAGGCGGGTGCAATGCGATTGGTCAGGGGCCCAGACATAGCCCCATGATCGCCCTGCAGAGGGAGGCCCAGGCCACCAGCCAGCAGGTGATTAATCAATCAGGGGGCTCCACGATTGCCCTAAAGAGGGAGGCCCAGGCTACCAGCAGCGGTGCTGTTGCAGGTGGGCAGGGCCTCCCTCTGCGGGGGCAATCCATCACAGAGCCCCGGCCGGGTGGGCAGGGCCTACCTCTTTGGGATGATCCATCGAGGAGCCCCAGCCAGATGGACAGGGCCTACCCCTTTAGGGTGATCAATTGTGGGGTTCCCAGACTGTGAGAGGGCACAGGCCGGGCTGAGGGACATCCCTCCAGTGCACGAATTTCGTGCACTGGGCCTCTAGTAGTTAAATATTTTACTAAACATGGCAGGTTACCTGTTTTCCAAGTAGAATCCACATCTTCAAACCTTTTATTCACTGGTTTCCTTTCTCTCATCCTCTCTCTAGAATTCCACAGTGGCTTGCGGGCAGAGTTCTCCAGGGCGCCCAGGGATGTGTATGACCTCTCCCTGCCAGTGGGTCTTTGAATAGCACCCACCACGATGGCAGGGAGCTGGACAGGGGTTATGTGCTAGTGAGTGGAAGAGCCCCTAGTCAGGCACCCAGGGGCGCCGCAGGCCCTGACCACCTCAGCAGAGAGGCAACCATGGATGGCACCTGCAGTGAGATGCAGAGAAGAAACAGCCCCATGACACAAAGGGGAAAAATATCTACCATAAGCAACAGCACAACAAGAAGAAAAACTTCTCGAAGGTACTCCTTTACTTACGGAGGAAAAATCAAGCTGGGAAATCAAAAGTTACTTGCTTCCATTGGAAGAACTAAGGCAGAGATGAACAGCCTTCAGGCAGAAAGTCCGAGGGTCCTCAAGGAGAGAGAATGGGCGCTCCTAAAAGGCTTCTGGACCTAATGAATCTGGTTCCTGCTTATTAACAAGTTAAATTTTTTTTAAAAAACTTAAAAAAGAAAGAAGTGTGCTAATTCGCTTTTTAGGGTTCTTGAGGATTGGGAGAAAGAGTTAAGTCACAACAAAAAGTAAGTTCCACAGACCGGAATCTATGGGTGAGAGGAAGTGAGATGTACAGACAGACCCAGGACATCCCCTGAGCCGCGAAGTACATCAACAACAAAAAAAGTAATTACAAAATGTGTACATCACAACATGCTTTTAAAGACACTTTGCATTGTGCTCACATTCCCTTATCAGTGGTTCTCAACCTTCTGGCCCTTTAAATACAGTTCCTCATGTTGTGACCCAACCATAAAATTATTTTCGTTGCTACTTCATAACTGTAATGTTGCTACTGTTATGAATCGTAATGTAAATATCTGATATGCAGGATGGTCTTAGGCGACCCCTGTGAAAGGGTCGTTCGACCGCCAAAGGGGTCGCGGCCCACAGGTTGAGAACCACTGCCTTAAATGTTGTTCCCAAAGGTGCTCAGCCTCTAGCCCAATCAAAATCTCTGAGGGGAGGCAGAGACAATTTGGTGAAAAAGACACCGGTGGGGAAGTGGGGTGGGGGCTGGTGAAAGGAGAAAGCAGCCTTCCAGTTAAAGGTCAGCCCTCAGTTTAAAGGTCAGCTTCACGCAGGCTGGCCTCAGGCGGAGTCAGGGTCCGAGGGAGGAGCAGCAGCAGGGCGGGGCTGGCTGGCTCTACATGTCATTCAGGTCCAGCCTCCTTTGTGTACAGAGGTGCTTCTCTTTGGTGCATTTCAGTTTATCTTCCAAATCACCAATTGTCTTTTCCAGCTCGGCTACCGATCTCTCAGCAAACTCAGCACGGGACCCTGCATCCTAGAGTTTATCAGTAAGAATCTTTATCTCTTCCTCATACTGGTCTTCCCTTTGAGAGTACTTTTCTTCAGCAGCACTCAGACACGGCAGGCTCTGGTCCATCAGTCTCATCTGCTCACCCATCTCTCGGCAACGGGACTCTGCCAGCTCAGCTCGTTCCTCTGTGGGTTCCCAGTCTCCCTCAATAATCACCAACTTAGGAGCCACCTCTTCATACTTTCTACCTGCCCCTTCTGCAATGTGCTGAGCTTCTTTGAGTTGTATTTCCTGGAGTTTCAGCTTTTCTTCATCTTTTAAAGCTCAGTTTTCAATAACCTTCATACCTCTCTCATTCTCATCGGCAGCTTTCTCAGCTTCCTCCAGCTTTTGCAGGGCAGTGGCCAGGTGCTCCTGAGCACGGTCCAGCTCCTGTTCAACCAGCTGGATCCTACGGTTCCAGGAGGCCACCTCAGCCCCAGCCTGTTCCCGAGCCCGCCTTTCTCCCTCCGCTTCCCACTGGAGGCGCTGGGCATCTCTCCGGCATCATCGGCCTGTGGCTGCGGAACCTGGATCTTGCATTTCACCGCCTCAATGGTGGTGATCCCAGCCATGGTATCCACCCAGCTCCTGCTCCCGTTCAGTTTCCTGCCTCCTCCGCTCCATGCTGCAAAGCTTCTCAGTTGAGAAAATTTTGATACCACAATTTGACAATGATAATTCAAAAACCAAAACTGTAGGCCAATTTCACTAATACTAATGCAAAACTCCAAGTAAATCAAATCCAGTAGCATATTAAATGATTCATAAGTAAGCTTTCTATTAAAACTATTGATGTGATTCAACAGTAAAAATCTGTCAGCATAGTTCACTGCACCATTAAAGAGGGTAAAATCCATGATTATAGCAATAGATGCTGAGAAAGTATATGACAAAAGTAAGCTCTTTCCTAACAAAAATTCTAATTAAAAAATAAAATTATTTAACATGTTAAAGTTTAAATAATCAATAGTAAATACTACAAATGGTGAAATATTGTAACCATTTCCATTCAATTATAGAAGAGAAAAATCTTTAACTATTGTTAATTCAAATTTGTTAGACTTCCTAGACAAAGCTTCAACACAATAAACTTAAATACCTAATACTATAAATTCACAAAAGTAAACTGAATTATTCTTATTTACAAATGAATAAATAAGTTAAATGGTGTTTTAAACTAAAATATTACCATAGAATCCATGGGAACCTATTTATACTAATAAAAGGGTAATATGCTAATTAGACTGGACATCCTTCCGGACAAAGCCATGGTGGCGGGGGCCGAGGCAGAGGTGGTTAGGGGTGACTGGGCCAGCAGGGGAGGACAGTTAAAGTGACCAGGCCGGCAGGGGAGGGCAGTTAGGGGTGACCAGGCAGGCAGGCAGGTGAGTGGTTAGGAGCCAGTGGTCCCAGATTGAGAGAGGGATGTCCTAAACTAGGATCAGGCCTAAACTGGCAGTCAGACATCCCCCTAGGGGTCCTGAAATGGAGAGGGTGCAGGCTGGGCTGAGAGACACCCCCACCCCGTGCATGGATTTCGTGCATTGGGCCTCTAG
>NW_005370042.1:3152517-3157156 GCF_000412655.1 Myotis brandtii
GGGCCTCTAGTTGTTATATAAACTTAACATGAGAAATCTCAAGAAGTCAGAGACTCCAGAATCCTTGAAATAATCAAAAAACAAACCTGGCCCCCAAAACAAAAATATCTCACATGTCAGACAATGACAGAAAGTAAAATACCAATGACTTAGGAAAAATTGCAACTGGGAGGAAGTGTATTTTACGTAATTTCTTACCAGTCTTATAAAAGAAAAGATAGGTAACTCAATAGAGTAACTGAATTTAACAAACTATTTACAAGACAGGAATTAAAATGGAAAATGAGCAACTAAAAAATGTTTAATTACACAAGTGGTCAGAAATATGCACATTATAACTGCAGTGAGATTCCATTTTTTAAACATTAAACTAGTCTACAGTTAAAAACAAATAAACAAACTAAGTATAACATCCAATGTTGGTAGAAAGCAAGTTGCTAGTCTTTGGGAATTAATGCAGCAACATTTCTTAAAACTAAAGTACTATGACTTGTGCCCCTGAGATTTATCCCGTAGACGTAAGATGTACATGTTCAGCACTGGCCTTGGTGGTATAAACCTAGTATAATGCCTGCTGATGAAAGAACTATGAAATGTTATGTGACTGTGTAAAAGAATGTGTTGTGTATTTTTCAATGGAAAAATCAAACAGTAATTTAAAGTATATAATATGATTCCGTTTTTATATTAAGTAAATCCTACATGTGTTTATATGTTTCTGGGAACAAGAATAAAAGTGTGGAAAGACATACCTATTAGGCTGTGTGTGTGTTGCTGTTGAATCTTTTTCTCTTTTAAACGTTCCTTACATTATATATTTTTTTAATTTTAAAAAGTAAAAAATCAGCCCTAACCATTTGGCTCAGTGGATAGAGCGTCGGCCTGCGGACTCAAGGGTCCTAGGTTCAATTCCAGTCAAAGGCATGTACCTTGGTTGCAGTCACATCCCCAGTAGGGGGTGTGCAGGAGGCAGCTGGTCGATGTTTCTCTCTCATCGATGTTTCTAACTCTCTATCCCTCTCCCTTCCTCAATAAAATATATTTTTTTAAAAAAGTAAAAAATCATACGGAGGCAAACAAAGCGATATAGTACAAAATATACAAAGAACAAGCTAATTTTTGCCCCATCCCTTTTCTCTGATCCTTTTCACCACTGATGCCCCTCTGGTAACATTGCTAACAGCCCAACGTGTGCCCTTCCGACCTATATCTTTGCTTAAACAAATACAAATATATACAAGCATATCTCAGACTAACGGCTTGCTTATTCCTGGTGAATAGTCATGCTGCACATAGGACTTGTGACTGCCTTTTTATCACTACGCCATCTATAAGGATATTCCTGATATGCAAGCTATATACAAGTGACACCCAAGAGGAGTGTATGTGTGTGTGCGTGTGTGTGCATGTGTGTGCATGTGTGTGCATGTGTGTGCACGTGTGTGTGCATGTGTGTGCGTGTGTGTGCATTTCTTGCCCATACCCCTCTGATTACTTCACATACACAATTTTAGTTGAGTGGATATATCACAAATGTTTGGACAAATGTTGGAAGATGTGTGTGTGTGTGTGTGTGTGTGTGTGTGTGTGTGTGTGTGTTAGCTTGGATTGATTTTAGGTTTGTGTTATTGTTTCTATATTTTTACTTGTCACTCTTCTCTCTGTGTCTTTCATAGGCCAGGCTATTAATGTTAGATACCTCAGGTGAGTAGAAATGGAAGATTAGAGAGAGATTGTCATTTTAAAATATATTGTTTCATTTTTAAGATGAGTATTACTAGTTTTGTAATTTAGGTAATTTAGTAGGAAAAAACTAAAAGAAAAATGAATTTATTTATACCGTGTACTATGGTGTTCCAAATTTTATTCTTTTTATTCCTATCATATTCCTATTATGTGATACTCTATATATGTGAAGAGTAATTAAATATTTAGAATGTATGTGAGAAATCCATCTAGAACAATGTAACAGGTTAATCAGAAATTGTGAACCAGAGGATGCTCAATAAAATGGCTTATTAATCCTAAAAATAATGAGACAGGTCATTTGACAAGAACAACACACAGTACCAGTTTATGGATGTATGGTCCATTAGTTCATTGAATTAATCTGTCTACCTATAAAGTCAACGGGAAGAAAATAACCCATGCGTAGACTGTTCGAATGAAAGGATGTCTTGAAACACCAAATACCAGCCTGGATATACTACCATTAGCTTTGCATGTCTACAGCTTGCAAGCTTTGAATACTTTGAAACCAGCATACTTCCTTTGGGAAGGTCCTTTGCCGGCTGTTGACACTAAGGTACAGTGTGTGCCCTGGGTAGTGGGTAAGAGCGCAGGCTGGGATGCAGACTTTCTGGATTTACATCCTAGCCCCACCCCTCACTCTCTGTGTGACCTCTGTGCTCCATTCCTTATCTGTGCAGCAGGGGTAGGGATAGCATTGAACTCAGAGGTAATGGGGAGGATTCACTAACCTAATATATGTAAAGCACTTAGAACAGTGCTGGGCACCTGCTTAGTGCCATAGAAGTGTGTGCATTATTATTACTTTTGTTGTTGTTGATAATACATGGTTGGCTCCCGTGCACTGGGCCAGTCTTCTGACTCAGAAGTTCCCTCCCCAGGAGAGCCCTCACCAACTCAGCCCAGGGCATTCCCAAACTGACTCTCCTGGCTCGAGCATCAGTCTAAGGTGAACAGCAAAAGATTCTGAGAAAGACAAGAGGGTGATATTAAATCGGGGAATTGGCGGAAATTTGAAGCCTAAACTATTTAGAAAGTTGGACAGTCACCATGACTCTTAGAGCTTCCTCTGGAAATTATTCCCCACCTTGTTCCTTGTCCCAGTTTCTTGCTTCTCAACTACCATGCATTAATTTTTTAACTAAGTGAAAGTAGTTTCTAAAATAAAAGTTAATAACATCTTAGCCAGAGACAAAAATAATCTAATATGGATAGAATATAGGAGCTTAATTTGAGATCCTATCATTGTATCTATTTTGGAGCAACTCGGTTGTCGGTCATGTGACTTCTATTCATTGGTTTATTATTGTGATTTGGTGTGTGTGTGGAGGGGGGTACATTTCAGATAGTTGCAGTAATTGTATGAATCTCCTGGTAAGTGAAATACAGGGATAGAACCATTTTTTCCTGCCAACCAACACCCCCTTCCAACCTCCCTCATCCTGAACTTGAAATGATCTTTTCTCTTCCACCTGTTTCCGTCACTGAGTCTCAATCTTTAGATTATCTCTTTCATTATATCTTCTCCATTCCTATCACCAACTCTCCTTCTCACTGATGTTACCTCATAGCAGGATTACGATCGTAGCTTCCTATCTTGATTTCCTGATTCCTCACCAATCCATTCTCTCTCAACACGAACAAGGCACTTCCTTCTCTCAATGTCATTTGTCTTCTCTTTTAAATTCTGACATGTCCAAAGGCTGGGACCATGATACAGTCATGGCTATATTTCCAGGTTTTAACTGTCTGCCCAGCACACAGCAACCATGCGGTGGGGGAATCTTCACTTTAAATTTGACTTCTGGGCTAAGAGTGCTGTCATCAAGCTAAATGCTTTTATTTGACAAAAATGAGCTTCCAAGCCTTTTGGGGTAATGTGAGCTTGTTTAGGAATCAGAGGCCTCCTTTGTTTTTGTCTCTTCAACCTTCTCAAATGTCTGTAGCATGTGCCAGGAGGAAAGTCTAAATCTCATGCATGAGCACTCGGAAACCTGTTCCCCAACTGTTAGAGACAAAAAGAGTCCCTGAAGAAAAAGTGTCATGAATATAATCTGATCTTAATTTTGGAAATAACCATTTTGATGAGTAATTTATGCAAAAAGCAAGTCTTACAAGTGAGTCATTTCTGTGGTAGAACAATAGGTGGCAGCAAAGGGGGCTAATCTTGGCTCCCCACTTTTCGCAGTAATTAAAACTGAAAATTGCTTTTTGTAGACCATTCTGAATCCCGTCTAAAAATTAACAGAATTTCTAAAAACTGGTGTGCAATTATATTACAAGGCATTCAGCTTTTGAAATAATGTTCCTAGGACAAATAGGCAGAGATGTGGAACTTTAAGAGCTCTTTAGAATGCTCCCTTTAAAAAAAAGTTACTCTTTGGTAGGTCTAAAATTAAGAAAATAAATCAATTGAATAGATGTTGGGCTTCCAAAAAGATGCTCACAGGACCTCTCTCTTAACATCAGCCAATTTTTTTCTTCCTACTAAGCAACCTGTCTATCACAGCAACATTTCAACGTTTTTTAATCACTAAATTTAATTGATTATATAGCTTCCTGTGTATTTTTTTCTAAATCCAGAACTAAGTTTTTTACAGGAAATATTACATTTAAATAAAGAGCATTAAAGTTTTATACTATGTGAAAGAGTTTATCAATTCTTGGAAAATGAAGAGTGATGGCCATTTTCCTAATCATTTCAAAGGTTAAGGTTCACCTTGACATGAATTACCTGGGTAATTGACTAACTTGTTAATTTTATTATTGACTAGAGGCCCGGTGCACAAAAATTTGTGCACTCGGGAGGGGGAGGGGGTCCCCCAGCCCGGCCTGTGCCCTCTCGCAGTCTGGGACCCCTCGGGAGATAACGACCTGCTGGCTTAGGCCT
>NW_005370042.1:3158002-3169637 GCF_000412655.1 Myotis brandtii
ACATAGTTGCTTAGAGTTGCAGCTGAGAGGCCGGCAAGTTAGGCGGGGAACGTTGGAGTTCGCCAGTCACTGGAGCAAGCAAGCCTCCCTGTTCGCTTCAGTGCATGGCTGCCGGCCGCCATCTTGGCTGACAGTTAATTTGCATAAGGATATGCTGATTAGCCAATGGGAAGGGTAGCGGTCGTACGCTAATTACCATGTTTCTCTTTTATTAGTGTAGAAGATGTGATTGTAGTCGTGACAACTCTTTCTTTTAGAGAAATCTTCCTGTCACCTGTAATCTTGTTTGCAGAGATGATTAAAGGTGGAGGGAGGCAGAAAGGACGAAGATCCTCTGTGCACCCAATGAGGGGCAGAAGGAAAATGAGGAATCCAATGTGCTCACTGAAGAAGCCCCTGCTGTCCCCACACTGAGGACAGTTACAGGCCACACGCTGGCAGCTTAGACTCCGGTGTAATTACTGGGATGGGTTTGAATGCTTTTCAAGTGGAATGGTCTTTTTTTTCCTTTAAAGGAGGTCATCTGTGCTTTTAGAAACAGAACTTGCGGGATGGCCCACACACATTGTGTTGTTGTTTTAAAACTGGAAATGTGGAGGGGCAAAATTTGCTGGGTAGCAGAGGTAATTTCAAGAGGAGATTCGACTCACATGGGGTCTTAAATGAGCGATCGGTATTTTGTCCCCCACTCCTGCTAATGGCACCTCTCCCTGCCTCGGGCCTGTGTCCTCCTACATTTTCTTCCTACTCTTTGAAGCTTATGTTCAGATTCCCACATTCATACTAAATATAAATAACATAGGAAGGTAACAGCCTTAGGTTCAAGTTCTACAAATGTCAGGCTCCTAGCTCTCAAGTGGAGGGGGGCTCACAAGGCGTGGAGTGGGGGAGAGTTCAGGGCATTGAACTCCCAGCAGGCCTTGTACTTGCTCCTTCCTCTGTTTAAATAGCAAGTAGCTTAGACATGCAGCTACACCCAGCTGAAACCATCCCTGCATCTACACCCAGCTGAGACCTGCAGCTACACCCAGCTGAAACCTGCAGCTACACACAGCTGAGACCATCCCTGCAGCTACACACAGCTGAAACCTGCAGCTACACACAGCTGAAACCATCCCTGCAGCTACACACAGCTGAGACCTGCAGCCACACACAGCTGAAACCATCCCTCCAGCAACACACAGCTAAAACCATCCCTGCAGCTACACACAGCTGAAACCTGTAGCTACAGACAGCTGAGACCATCCCTCCAGCAACACACAGCTGAAACCTGCAGCCACACACAGCTAAAACCATCCCTGCAGCTACACACAGCTGAGACCTGCAGCCACACACAGCTGAAACCATCCCTCCAGCAACACACAGCTAAAACCATCCCTGCAGCTACACACAGCTGAGACCTGCAGCCACACACAGCTGAAACCTGCAGCTACACACAGCTGAAACCTGCAGCTACACACAGCTGAGACCTGCAGCTACACACAGCTGAAACCATCGCAGGCATGGCCATGATATGGGTCTCTGAGGCGAGTAACCTCTGTATCACTATAATGCACATCTGCAGCCAATACAATCAGGAAGAGAAACAAACAAGCAAAAACCAAGCTCATAGATGCAAAGAATGTATTCGTGGTCACCAGAGGTGGAGGGTTGGGGTGGGCAAAATGGGTTAAAAAGTACAAACTTCCAGTTATAAAATAAGGCATAGGTTGTGATGTACAGTGTGGTGACTACAGTATTTTGTCCCTTACTCCTGTTAATACTGTGTCTTGGATTTGAAAGTTGCTAAGAGAATAAGTCTTAAAAGTTCTCATCACGTGAAAAAATTAATTTTTGAAATTATGTAGTAAAACATGGTAACTGGACTTATTTTGGTGATCATTTTGCAATAGATACAAATATCAAATCATTATGTTGTACTCCTGGAACTAATGTAATGTGTCAATTATATCTCAATAAAAAAACTTTTGGAAATTGTTTTACAATGTTCTGAAACACAGAGGTTCCCATATGGAAATCAGACCTTCTCTAATGAAGTGGTTTTCAGAAACAAGGTCACCAACAACACTGATGCCTCTGAGGACTTCGTGTCTCAGAAGAGAACATCTGGGCTGTTTCCTGTGGGTTCCTATCCCACAGCAATGGCGCGTCCCAAATGGAGAAAACCCTAAAGTCAAAATGTGGCTTAATAACAAGAGCGAGATAGCAAGATCCATTGAAATACTGAAAAGGCAATGGACACAAAGGAAAGAAGAAAGGAGAGTCATAATAAAGGAATTTTGTTGTGGGAGCAGGAAGAATCACACGCCAGGGCTGCCATGTCTAGCCAAAAACATGTGGAAACTATTCCTGGTCAGCTCGCTCTTGGCACCTGAACAATAACTGTGGATGTCGGGTCACTATCAGGCCCTCCTGCCACCGGCTTCCGAACAGGAAGAAGAGGAAGCATCTGAATCGGGTTCCAAAGGGTGACAGCAGTGTATTCGTCCTCCCGTGTCTGGTTATCTCTCAAGGAAAATAAATCCGGTGCCACCTGGATCACCACCAGGACAGGTGATGATCCACAGATGGATGCATGCCGCTTTCTGTTCGCGGGAGCTCTTGTGGGAAAGGAGAGATGCGAGAGCACGATTCTATCGCTTACAAACAGGAGCAGAGAAAGCACGCTGACATACTTTTTACCGCAGATTTAGGATGCGTCAGAGCACACTGAAGTCTGCCGGAAAAGCAGTCTGTGAGACAGAAATTAAACCACAGCGTTGGGACATCTTTCAGCTCTGCTCAGTGCAAGCAATCGGTCACATTCCTGAACAGATCCCATCAATAAAGCAAAAATGGAAATGCAAGGGGTAGGCCAATGTCTCTCAGTGGTCAAGGCAGGGATCCGCATTGAAAACATATGTGTCTTGATTTGGAGAACCAGATCTCCTCCAAGCCACTCAAGTAGCTGAGACCTCCGGGGATTTCAGGATACAGAGAGAATATTTGTTGGACTCAGGGAACTGTAATTATGATAATAATTATAAATTATTATTGGATGTATATTAGGTGACTGTGACTGGGTTAAGTTTGTCAAGTGAATCCCATAATTCTCACAAAACCCAATGGGATACACCCCAGAGGTCCACAGTTATGGACCAAAACCCTTGGGGAAAGAATGAATTTTGGAATCCCAAATGTTTTGGATTCTAGAAAGACAATATGGTACATAGACCATATATTTTGTAACCCCATTAGAAGTGTATTAAACCATATAAACATTTACACTAGAATAGGATAAAAGAAGACAAAAACAGGTAATGTTTTGGCACCAAATAAAATTGCAGTAAATCTTAAAAAATATTTTCCTAGATATTTTGGATTTTAAATTTGTGTATGAAGATTTTGAACCCAGTTTTTCCTAAAATTTATATCTAACATTAGTGTGGTACATTTGTCACAATTAATGAGCTAATGTTAATATAAAATTATCAACTAAAGGTCACACTTTATTTAGATTTTCTTAGTTTTAACTAATATCTTTTTCCTTTTCCAGGATATCCCATCACATTTAGTTGCCATGTCTCCTTAGGCTCCTGTGGGATCTAATAGCTCCTCATACTTCCCTTGTCTTCGATGACCTTGAATTTTGAGAAGTGCCAATCAGGCAGCTTGTAGAATGACCTTCAATTGGAATTAGTCTAATGTATTTCTCAGGGTAGGACTGGGGTAGTGAGCTTAGGGGAGGAACACAGAGGTGCAGTATTGTCATTATCACATCATGTATTGGGTACATACTATCAACATGACCTATCACTGTTGATATTAACCTTGACCATGTGGCTGCAGTAGTGTTTGTCATGTTTCGATATTGTATAGATATGCTTCCCACTTTTTCCCCTCTCAACACTCACTATACCAAATCCACATTTCAGGAATGGAGAATTATATCCCACTTTACCAAGGGTGGAGTATCTGTGTAAATTATTTGGAATCCTTCTGCCCAAAAGATTTGCCGAGTCTCCTTTATTTATTATTCTTTTAATCACATATGGATTTGTGGAAGTTTATTTTATACTCTGGGTTATAATCTAACATTATTTTGTTTATTTTGTTTAAATAATTTCAACTTCGGTCTTTGGGAGTTCTATCAATGAACTCATCTTATCCCCTGCCCAAACCCTAGAATCAGTCATTTCTTAATGAGCTATGATCCTTTTACTGAAGAATATTAGGAACCAAGATCTAGGTGTTCGATGTGCTCGTTGCTACCAGAGGATTTCCAGGGCCCTTGTTTAATATTTACCTCCAGGAAGAAAGAAGAGGTATCTAATTTTTAAGCCAGTGTTCCCCAGAATTTCTAAGATGAGAAATATCAAACCTATGCGGGAGCTGATGACACATACCTAGAATTCTGCACATTATCCGCATGTAATACTGGCATAGTCTCTTCCTCATATCTTATTTTCCTTTGCAAAATAAATATTAATGCAATAATTTCTGCTTTCTCAGAGAGAGACAGAATGATAGATCTAGTAAGAAGCCACTATTAAGGAAGAAGAAGCCTCTAGTGACGGGACTAAAACAGCACAAAATAAGTTCTCACAGGAGACCTGAACCACTCAAAACTTCCTTTGTGTGATACAAAACAGTGTGCTTTGATGGTGGGACACGGGAAGAAGCTAGAAGAGGCTTGGGGAGAGCATGCTATTTTCTTCCCTGCCGAACAGTTCCAGTGACTTAGCATGTGACAAGCTCTCAGTTATTATCCAAATGAAAATGCCTTTCTAAAGCATGGCATGTCTGCAAGTTGTAGAAATGACAGCCAGTCCGAGAAAAAGCTTTTAGCACATTCTCAGCGGTAGCTGCACATGAAATGCGTGGCCTCTCTCTGTTCTGCTGAGAGGTTATTAATGGAGACCTGCGGTGTGATTATGTTATTTTTGAGGGTGAAGGAGAATTTAGCGTGTCTTTAGCCTTATTTTGCTTCAGTGTTGCTTATATCCTTATTCTACAAAGGAACCAAATTTAAAATTCACAGAAATGCATGATGCATAAAATCACGATGTCATAGAGGATCAAAACCAATTTTGATGTTTTGGAGAGTAGAAAATAACATTTAGGCAAAAGTAGATTTAACATACGGTATCTGAATTATGATATGGGCAAGGTAGCTGGTTTGATTTGTGAGAAACAAATGTTCTCAAGATCTGGCCTGTCACAGAACACGCCACACCACTGAAACACTAGGACTTGAACTTAAGTCACCAAATGCCAACTTGCGTACTCTCAAGTAAGAGAAAGCCACTAGACAGATTCTCAGAGCCGCCACCCAGAAGCCAGCTGACTCAACACGATTGAGACAATTGGTGGTGTTATTACCAGGTCAAGCCCTTCTTACCTACATAAAACAAGGAATTCTAGAACACCCAAATGGGAATGCATGACACACACCAGTCCTTCCAAGTTTAAAGTGCAAGATCAGTGGCACTGCATAGAACAGCCGTGGGCAAACTACGGCCCGAGGGCCAGATCCGGCCCGTTTGAAATGAATAAAACTAAAAAAAAAAAAGACCGTACCCTTTTATGTAAAGATGTTTACTTTGAATTTATATTAGTTCACACAAACACTCCATCCATGCTTTTGTTCTGGCCCTCCGGTCCAGTTTAAGAACCCACTGTGGCCCTCGAGTCAAAAAGTTTGCCCACCCCTGGCATAGAATATAGGATCTGCTTATTAACCTGCTTTGCTGGAAGTCTGCAGAAACAAGGACATTTTGCTCTGAAGTGACAAAAGTGCTGATTTCAGGATAGGGCTGTCTCATAGGTACTTTCCAAGTCATTTTTCAGAGCCCTGGATAAGTGCCCCCCATGCTGGAGATGTGACTCAAATAGGGAACAAGGCTGGTGGCTGTTGCTACCTGCAGGCTCTTTCCTTGTCCTGACTGCTACGCATCTGAGAGGAAAGAGATTAGAATACCATCAAAATTAATGGGATGCTATTTTCTTGTCAGCAGATACAATTTCATGGAGGTTTCATAAACAACTGCAAACCCATCTGCCCTAGTGACGGGTTATTGCAGGTCGCTGAGTCTGTACGGCTTGTCATTCAGGACGAGGCCCGTTTCCTGGTCATTTCTGTGTGCCTGCTGCCTTTCATGGTGGCTCATCTGGAGAATCACCCCACTTCATAATTCTTAAACCAACCAGGCCTGGTAAAAGCAGACACTGAGATTTGGACTGTCATGAGAACAGCATTACTTATTTGTTTTGTCTTGATTCCCCACATCACAAACAACAACTCGACATATTGTGACAGAGAACCGGAATAAATCAAGCAATGCTCAGAGAGTTTGGAGTCACTCTTTATTCACCGCGGTGGGCTCAGAGAAAATGAATTCAAATCCTAAGCAAAGCTACAAGCAGAACTTCCCTTTTCATTAAAGAGCCAGCCCGATGTGTGCTTAGTGGTTCTCTTGCTGGTGGCCTTGGAAACTACACAGTTCTATCCAATTAAAAAATGCACCTGGCATGGCATTGAGAGTATGGGCGTATCTAGTCTCTGGCCTACAAGGTCAGACAGCTAAGTTTATCTTCCTCATTATTCAAGCAGGCTAGAAAGCCAAGTTATTTTTTTTTTTTAAAAATTAGAGGCCATCTAAAAAAATAGCAGAGAATTCCAAACAGTAGTTTTACAAAATAGGGGTTAGCCTTCTCAATATCAGTGGGTTTCCTGTGGCAGGCACTATTCTACGTGCTTTGCATCCTAATTTATTGAACCATCACAGCAAACCTACACGGATCTACTATCACCTTTACACAAATGAGTAAACTGAGGCACAGGGGCAGGAAGTAACTTGCCCAAGATGCTGTGGCTGAGCCCTGATCTGAAGTCGCGCAGCTGCATGTCTGGAACTGGGCTGTCAATCACCCCCACATCCCTCACCCGCCTACCCCCCAGCTACTCAAGGTGCAGATGAGCTTGCAGGAAGATGCAAAACTGCCCCCCCCCCCGCCAAAATTTTTGGCATTTCATACCTAAGTAGCTTATATCTCTTGATTACTACAGCTGTTTATCAAGATCCACTTTGCTGATAATCAACTGAGATTTCCATCTGTTTTTATATGTTTAAAATAAATCCCTTCTTAAAACATTCAACTTTGAGAATTTCAAATGCCTCTAGTAATGTGAGCTAGATTTCACCTTCTAAGGATACTATTTGTAAGCAAAGTTGCTGTCCATCCACCTGGAAATCCTAGAATTTGAAGGACATAAGTGAGTAAAATATTCAGACATAATTAAGTCATTCTGCGTCTTTACTGTATGCGTCTAAAATACAATTAAGTACTTTTTGCTGCGATGGAGAGAACAATGCCTGCTTCCATCATAAGCCCGGCCTCGCCCAGCATTCAGGCAGGTCAGCAGGCTCCGGGGTGTGCTCCCTCCTCTCGTTGTGAATTTCTACAGGAATGAGTGCAATTCCCTTGAAGGCCTTCGCAGCACTGAAACCTCGCTTCTGCTGACAGCCTTGGTGGTGCAGCTCTGTCTTTGGCTGTGGTCGCTGTTCTCTGCGCAGCGGCAGGTCTCTGCCGCCTCCTGCCCCCTGGCCCAGCCCTGCCCAGCGGGATAGAGGCTGCGCCAATGGTTAAAGGTCCCAAGGCCTCAGCAGACCTGCTTTCTACCATGACATGCCTCCCCTGTCACAGTCCTCGAATCCTCTCGCTTCACCTGCGTCAGGTCCTCCTTTGTCCAAAAGCTGTTTGTTTGCTGATTCCTTGATTCCTTAGGTCAACAAAGCGTTCCAGGCGCTGCGGGTGGCAGGCGCGGCCCAGACACCGCGGAGCCTCCCCCAAATTAGCCAAGTGTCGTCCAGCTGGAAATCGCGCCGGTCTGGTTGGGATTAAATATGAAGAATGTCGGCAAGGCCTTCGGCGCCTGGGGCATGGCTGCCTTAGGAACTGACCCAGGCGTGCCCTTCCCTCCTGGCCTGAGAGGGGAGCGAGCTCCTTTTCAGCCCTGAGGACCCATGGTCTCTGCGAACCAAAGAGGAACAACTACTGAGCACAGGGAATGGGAGCGTGCGGACAGGCACAGGCGGGGGATTGATTTTGCTTAACGCTGGATGGAAAGCTTCGCGGAGGCGGGTTTGATCGTTTATATTTGACCAGAATGGAAGGAAGCGGATGTCACAAGTAGACAACAAAAGAAAGGGCGCCCTGGGCTCTGGAGGAGGTGCGTGGCCGTCCAGGGGGAAATCAGAGGCGCGTGCCCTGCCCGGGGGCTCTCGTGAAGCTTAGGGTACACCTGCAAACACCTTTCTCCCCTCTTCCATGGGGTGGGGAGCTGGGTCCGCAGCTTCTAGAATGGCCCCCATCAATGCAAGCCGGTTTCCTTCCTCCTCCATAATTCTCGGGGTCCTTCTCTCTCTCAGCACACACACACACACACACACACACACACACACACACACACACATCTGACCTGGAAGCTGAGCATTCCCTGTGTTTCCTGCTGGCTCCTGCTGAAGGTCCCACAGTGAAATGAACAGCCCTGTTTTCTGTCTTCAGGGCGCAAGGGATGTCACAGGAAAAGAAGCAGCACGCTGCTTGGTGTCTCGAGCTGTAATCCAGGACAAAGTCGCTCTTCACGTATCACCTGCCACAATAAGAAAAGCAAAAACAAAACACGCTCCCATGTTTATTCACACAGGCCTTCCCTGGAGCCTCCACTTCCTGCCCGGGCCCTGCCTCCTCTCCCTCCTCTTCCCTCCCTCACTTCCCACACATTCCACCTCTCCTTCTTCGACTTTTCCCCTGTATTGTTTCTAGTCTCCTCCCTGACAGAGGATTGCTGTGGCGGGTTGAGCGCTGTGTTCACTGCCTTAGCCGCTTCACCTGGCTTCCCAGGTGGCCCATGCAGTCAGATCCAGGAGGAATCTGCTCTTCCTCCAACCAGCGCCATCAGAGCTCCGCAGGCGAGGCAACGCGATCTGCATGCACCGTGCGCAACTGTCACCGTTAAGAAAGAATAAAAGATATAAAATATGGAAATATCAGTGTGAGCACACAAACACTTGCTAATAAAATTATTTTTGTATAGCATATGCATCCCACATTCATAAATATTGAAACAGGAAGTTTTCGGGGTGGAAAAGACAGGTTTAGGAAATTTTAGAATTAAGAGGACCATGGAAGAAGCACAGGGCCGCAGAGCAGCAGAAGGTGTATTTCCATAGAATAGGGGAGCTGAAAAGCTGCAACAGGTATATTTCCATAGAATGCGGGAGCTGGGAACAGCAAAAGGTCTATATTTACAAAATAAAGGGAAGGAAGCCCTTCATCCAGAAGGAGAAGAAGAAAGCCCAAAGGGAATAGGAAAACAATAAAGAAGGAGGGGGCGGGGGGAGATCACATGTCCCATGTGAGGTTGGACCTTTGAGCTCAGAAGTTACTATAGTAACCAGTCCAAGGGAATAGTGACCAATCACAGGGGATATCAAGGCACAAAGATCTGTAGCCTTTATAAACCACAGGGAAAAGGAAGTCAGTGGGGTTCTTCCCCCTTCCCCACGTGGGTGGGAGTCTGTGCCGTGAGAATCTTTCCCTTTCCCCACGTGGGAGTTTGTACTTGTTCTTCAATAAATTTCCACCTTTGCTAGACCACCTCCTGTCCGTGGATTCATTCTTTGACTCCAGTGGACAAAGAATCCGGGACATCCTGCCCAGGGGAACACAGCATGTTCCAGTCCAAAAATTGTGCTTCAATATGATGATGATGCATATTTTCAGGAAGGGAAGCATGTGACATGCCAGTATTACCAGTTCTAATATTAAAATGTAGGACATATATAGTTTTTAAAAGTTTCTGAAATAAAATCTGATTCAAACTAGTCCCTATCATCGAGTCTTGATTTTGGCTTCTGCCAGTAATAACATTATGCCCCACCAACTCCCTAGCCCCACTGTACTGACACGGTTTAAAGAACAGGCTGTGTGTGTCCTTTTGGTCTCTCTGGCTTTATAATGCTGATCTCTACGCCTGGCAGGCTTCCCATGTCAGCCTTCCCTCCCAACACCATTTCCTCTTCCATCCCCTGAACACATACCAACATCTGCACGTGCATACAGTGTGCATGCATAGCACTAACAAGTGCTTTACTCTGTTTATTGGATAAATGAATGCATTAATGAGTAAAAATGTATTGTGGATACATTACTAAGTTGCTATGTGATGGAGGAGAAGTAAAACTAATAAACTCTGATTGACCATCCCAAATCTGTGGGCTAACTTGTCCCCTTGTAAGAATGGTAGCTGCATGGTCTGTTCTGTCCCCCTGCCCCCCCAAAAAAATATGATTTCCCAAATGCTGTCTGATGACCTGGCATTAACAGACTATAGCTTTCTTTGTTCTAGAAGCTTCTTTATTCAATGAAAAATTATCCATTACAAATGCTCAGAGAAGTTAGGTGGGACTGAAAATAGGTGATGGAATTTAGCCATTGGGAGATTATTGTTGGTTTTTTTAGAACAATTTTTATTGTTGTGAAGATAGTTACATTGTAAAAGGTTGAAAATAAAAGGTCATTCTAAGAGTGATTGATGATTTCTGGTTGTAGAAGGTAGTTTACAGACCAAAGACAGTGGCCGTCTGTTAATGCCAGGTGATCAGACAATTGTTCACCCTCACTCCCTCTTTCTAGAAACTCTGTCCTGATATCTGTATCCCACTCTCTCCCCTGTCTAGTAACCCTGTGACATTCCTGCTCTTTCATTTCTTGGATTGTCCTTTGTAAACTGACTGTGTGTTAGGGATCCCAGACTAGGATCATCTAATCTTGGGCCAAATAATCTTCCTTGGAGATACACTCCCATTGCCTTCCTTACATACAAATTATAATTATGTTTTTAGTTCTCACCTGTTTTCCAGCCTCTAAATCAAAATTTCTAATAGTCTCCTGGGAAAATAAACTTTAATATTGTGCTACTCCAAATTAGCATCTAGAACGAAATTTGTAACACGCCTGCCTCCACATGCAGAATGCCCGCATACATCTCCATCAGAGAGGAAGTGTGTCTAGTTTCAAAAGCATGGACTGTGGCCGCACACCTGTTAAAATGTCACTCTCTTCACTACTGGTTCTGTGACTCTGGACAGCTGCCTAGCCTGTCTGTTTCACTTTCTCACATGTAAAGTGGGGATTATAATAGCACTCTCTTCTTAAGATTGTTATAAAAATACTAGTGGCCCAGTGCACAAAATTCGTGCACGGGGGAGGGTGTGTTCCTCAGCCTGGCCTGCACCCTCTCCAATTTGGGACCCCTCGAAAAATGTCCTGCCAGTTTACAGGGATCGGGCCTAAACCAGCAGTCGGACATCCCTCTCGTAATCTGGGACTGCTGGCTCCTAACCGCTCACCTGCCTGCCTGCCTGCCTGATTGCCTCTAACCACTCTGCCTGCCGGCCTGCTTGCCCCCAAATGCCCCCCACCAGCCTGATCACCCCCAACTGCCCCCCCTGCTGGCCTGCTTGCCCCTACCTTCCCTCCCCACTGGCCTGCTCATCCCCAACTGTCCCCCTGCTGGCCTGCTTACTCCAAACTGCTGCCCCCGTTGTCCTGATCACCTCCAACTGACCCCCACTGATGGCCTGCTTGC
>NW_005370042.1:3171209-3178943 GCF_000412655.1 Myotis brandtii
TGTATGTTTGTTAAACTATATTATCACATAAGCATTGCTGCTATTGGGACAAACAGTGACAGTTGATTCAGGTCATTTGAATGTCCACTGTCTGTTTTAATTTGTATGTTCGTTTTGACTCTGTCATATGCTCAATCTTCAGTGGAAGTCATGAGAACCTATTATTTTTGCCTGCTCCCTCCTTTACATTGGAAATATTCTTTTTTACCCAGAGGGACCTTAACTTTGATGTAAGGGATTGTTTCCGTTGCCAACTTTTTTCTTCCTTGCCAAGTAAGATAGTTGTGAACTCTTCAGTGATGCCTTCCCCAGGATATTTGCAGATGTGGTTGGGAAAAGTCATTTCATCCCCGACCTTTGCATGTCAGGTGCTGGGGTGCCTGGGTGCTGCCTGGCCTGCGCCCCAGCTCTCTCTTCCTCCGATTGCCATGGCGATCACCAGTGGCAGGCAGCCGGCACCCCGGTCAGGGGTTGTTGCCTGGCCTGTTGCCTGGCTTTCCGATGGCAATCGCCGGCTGGGGGGTGGGCAGAGGCGGCCTTTGCCCGCCCCCCAGCTCTTGCCTGCTGCCTGGGTTGCCGATCACCGTTCTTCCGTCTTTCCCCTTTAGCCTCCCATCATTGCACCATATGCAAATTAACCGCCATCTTTGTTGGCGGTTAACCACCATCTTTCTTGGCAGTTAATTTGCATATCGACCTGATTAGCCAATGGAAAGCGTAGTGGAGGTACGGTTAATTACCCTTTTTGTCTTTTATTAGATAGGATAAACAGGTTATTCATGTAAAATATTTGGAAAAGTGTTTCCATGAATTGAATGTTTGTGTCCTCCTAGATTCATAGGTTGGAATCCTAAACCCTCGGTGTGATTGTATTAGGAGGTGGGCCTTTGGGAGGTCACGATGGTGGAGCCCTTATGAATTGGATTAGCGACCTTAAGAAAAGACATTACAGGGTTCACTTCCTCTCTATCTGCTCTCCACCATGTGAGGATACAATGAGAAGACGGCTGTCTGCAAACCAGGAAGCATGTCCTTGTAAGAATTTACCAGGCGACCGAAAAATACACAGGAGTACCCAGAGATACAGGAAAAAAACCTTTATTTCCTGATGAATTAGTACCATGACTCAAGGGAGCCTGTTTCCCAATCCTGAGCAAACCAATATAGAGGAAGCTTTCTCTTTACCCTTTGGTTTCTTTGTCCCCCAAATAAGGATCAGACTTCCGGACCTTTCGCAGGCTTTGCAAAAAGCCCCGTGTGTTGGGATGGAGGCCATGAGACCACACCTAAAGACCTGGCCTGGCGCCAGCACTGATAACCCCCTCTGGGGATTGTGTATGGTTCATGGTTTATGGCCTCTGTAAAATGTGAGTATTTAGGTAAACAGGTCTTGCAAGACCAGATAATTAAGGAAGGGGCAGTGATTTGATTATAGGCTGACAAGAATGTGCATTAGGTTACTGATTAACTAGGTACAGAGTCAGATTGCTAGCCCCTTCCAAAAAAATGTATTTTTATGTTCCCCATTATCCTCACTAGACATGGGATCTGCCAGTACCCTGCTCTTGGACCTCCCAGCCTCGAGAACTGTGTGAAATAAATTTCTGGTGTTTGAGCTCCCCGGTCTGTGTTACTCTGTTATAGTAGCCCAAGGGGACTAAGACAAGTGTCTAACACAGGGGTGGGCAAACTTTTTGTGAGTGCGTGCCAAAACCAGCAAAATCTCTGACTCAAAATTCTTCTGCGTGCCAACCCTAATTTTTTGAGAACATGTTACGCCTACTTGATATCTCTTAAGGTGTACGTATGTGAAGAACCTTGAAGAAATAATAAAATTCATTCTAGCGACAAAAACACAGTATATGATGATGAAAAATACATTTATTTTTTAATGTATACATGTTATGTAAAATTATTTATCTAAGATGCACCTACACTGAATTTATCTGAAAAATAAAAAAGTCGATATTAAGAAAAAAATTGTAAATGGAAGATTATAAGAGCGTTTCGAGTGCCAGCAAAAGTTACTGGCGTGCCATGTTTGGCACACGTGCCAGGGGTTGCCCACCCCTGGTCTAACACATAGTAATCACTCTAAAATTTGGCCATCATTAGTCATTTACCACAACATATTTACTATTTAATCCTACACCCTCCCCACGGAACACTGAGATTCTTGATGGTAGGAACTACTTCTCAGTCATCCTAAGCAGCTCCCAGAATGTGGAAGATGGTCAGTGAAAGGTATGTTGAATAAATGAAAACCTGACCTGCATCTGTGTTCTCAAATTAATTGATGGGAACCTCAGTCCTTCTGTCAACTCCCCCCAGTCATCAATCTATGTGCATTCTTCCAGGGCCTCTGTCCCCATCTCTGCTGCCACTGCGAGTCCTCATCACATCTCCCCAACTAGGTTCTCTGTCAAGGTCATGATGTGTATCATCTCTAGCTTTCTTTCAAAAGAAAAAAAAATGATCTTGGTTGATCTTTGTTTTCTTCAGGTTGAAAGCCTCTGTTTGTTACCTGCTGCCTACAGAATAAAACCTACACTCTCCAGTATGATGTACAAGATTTGAAACTCTGGTCCCACCTTATACTGTCTCCTGCCACTTTCCTCAGTGCTCCTGCCACTGAGCTTCTAAAAGTTAAACAAACACGCCAAGTTCCTGTAACATCCAGTCCTTCCTCAACCTGAAAGCTTTCCCCACCTCTGCTCCCAGAGTCTCCGTTATCCTTTCAGTTATCCTCAGCCACCTGAGTGCTCACACCTCTGCAAGCCTCGCCTGCCTCCCCCAGGGAAGCCTTGTGCTCCCTTTAATGATTCTACCAAGCTTTGTTCTTATCTCTTAATGACATTGATCAGCTTTTATTATTTATTTACCTGTATTTCTCTTCCATTAGATTACAATAAGTTCTTTAATCACAGGGACTGCTGTGATTCCACAAAGTCCTTCCACAAAGCTTGACCAGTCATAGATATACAGAAAATTACTAGTAATCACCAAATCTAATCAATCTACTCAACAGATATTTCCTCCACTACTCTTTATTCAATACTGCATTAGAGCTTTAGCTAGAAAAACTAAAATGTTCTCTATGTAAATACAAGTTATTCAACTCTGAAACAAAAAGGTTTCCTTTCCTGTTCTTTCGGAAATTGATTGGTTTAAGAAACACACAACAAGGTTCCTGGGAAGGTGGAGAGGAGTATGGAGAGGAGTTGATGATGGAGACAATTATTTTTTTTTTCTAGTGAGGAAGTGAGACTCGCACATGCGTTCAAGACAATGAATTTATTTGTAGACCGAGATACCAACAGGGTTTCCATACATGTGTGAAGCCATTTGCCATTTCCCTTTCTCCTGGCCACTTCTGGTATCTCTCCTCCTTCTTTTCTTCCAGTTCTTAGTTCTGGACACTTCCTGGAGCAAACTTGAGAAAGAAAAGTCAGAACTTTGGAGGGAGGGGCTAGAAAAATGCCGTATGGATTACAATGAAGAAATAATTTGCTCTTGCACATTTTGCATTAATCAATGATTTGTTACCCCCAGACATAAGTCAGGCCACCTAATCGTCACAGTCAGCGGCCTCAACGCTATGCCGAGGCTTAGATGTGCTCTTCCACATCAGGAGCCCACACAGGGCCACAAAGAACAGCCAAGGCCACGGGGTGCTTTCCACCTGCCCTGTCCTGGTGATGGCCAGCAGAGAGCTTCTCTCTCCTTTTCGCTTTGTTCATTTAGGAAAAAGATTAGAGAAACTCAAGGTAAAATGAATGCGAAGGGTTCTCTATGCAAGTGTAAAGTCAATGCTGTGGGGATGCTGCTGGAAGGGGACCTGGATTAAACCCCGGCCCTGCTGACTGATTGAGGGGCCTTGCCTGAGACACTTGATTTCTCAGGAACTCGGTTTTCTTCCCTACAAACATAAAAATGATCATACGGACAATCTTTTCTGCTTAAGGTCCAGTAAGGACATGGGACTAAATAAAGGGCAGAATTCTACTAAATAAATAAAAAATGTAGAGCACATTGAAGAAAATCTGAATGTAATAAAGTCCAACTTAGGCAAATGAAAATGAAACATAATGGCCATATTAAAAATGCAGGCCAAATCCTCATTCTTTTATTCTCAAATTACAGTTCCAGCTGCTGATTATTGAGCATAAGTGCAGTTTTGGAAAGGAAGCAGAATTGTTTCCCAATATAGAGACGTGTAAAAATGGAAAAATTAAAATAAGTCATGCCAGGGTTCTTGTTTGTGCTTGAACATGTGCATAACTCCATGTCCCTTTACAATGGCTTTCTGTCCTTCACATAATTTTGTGTTTCATAATTAACACAATTAACTCTCTTTCACAGAAAAGAGAAAAAAATGTCTGCCCTTGGAGAAGCAAATTATCTGAACTGATTCTATTTTTACTTCCACAAATAAGTAGAGGAATTGCGGCTACATTCTTTTCCTAACAATTATAGACTGAGAAGGCTCCCTGTGTCAGGCCTTCCCTCTTCATCCACCCCTCTCCCACTCTTTGGGAGAACTCAGCATTCGAAGGAGGACCCCCTGGATTACAGTGCCATGACCTTGGCTGTAGAGTTAGTCCTCGAGTTCGTAGATCTGCAAAAATTTGCAATTGAACTAGATAACTGGCTAAATCTAAAGCCCAATAAATATGCTCATTCTGGTCTTTAGACTTTATTTCACTAAAGGAAATAAATGAGAGTAATATTAGTTACATCGGGGCATCCCTAAAGCACTCATTGAGCGTCAATAATAAGAGTAACAATAACAATAAAATTTTATGGCTTTTTTTTCTCAAAGGAAATTGAAACACTTTACCAACATTATTGTCTCATTAATCTCATATCTTTGAAAAATAGTGCAGCCTCATGTGTACGGAAGACTATGAGCCAGGGAGTCAGACAGACCTTTGCAGTAATGAGTAAATGAGATAATGTGCATCAAGTATGTGCTTGCGTGGTAAGCACTCAACACAATTATCTCTCTCCTTCGCTCTCCAGACCCACCAGCCATTTCTGCCTGATCGTCTGTCCCTTCCCTGCTCCAGCAACCCCTGCTCCCTCTCTTCTTTTGAAGAAGTGAGAACTGAGACAAGTTTGTTGGAATTTTTCTGTGTGTTTTTTATTTGGCCCCAAAATACCCTGATCCTCTCAGAGAAGAAATCATAAAAGCTTAAGGTCACGATTTAACCACCATGCATGGACCACAACGTCCAGATCCCACCTCATTCAAGTCTCCCAGGGCAGGTTAAGCAACTGTTCTCCGCAGTTCATCCTCCTCAGTTCGGATGTCTTAAGTTTGAGGCATCAGAATGCCTACACTTTGGACACCTGGGTGAAACAGAAGATCTCTCAGTTGGTGTGCTCGAAGAAAAGTCAGAGTTTGCAGTAAAGACACATTTATTGATAGAGAAGTTGGCCACCCAGAAGATGGGAGACTTAATGGTGCCTCAAATCCTTCTTGCTCGCTGCACTAGGTTAGGGGTTTATAAGAATTTAGGGGAGCAGGTGCTGATGGGGGACCTTGGAGCTGAGCCATTTATGGTAAAGGGCGTCAGCACTGGATCTTCCTGGAAGTGGACCCTTCACTTCTGTAAAGGTTCTGGTGTTCAAGTTCTGGTTGTGTTTGATACTTTGGTTCCATGGAGGCAGAGGTGAGACTTTGGTTTGGATGCAGCTGAAGTCGCATCTCTTCCACGCATGCCCGGGCTGCATAACTTGCAGTTTTGGTCTGTGATCTCTGAAAATCAACTCAGTATCTCATCAAACAGGACAGGACCATTTTGAGCTTGTTTTGCAGTTATAGAGACAGGTCAAAAACTAGCATGGAACGAAACCTACAATTCCAAGAACTCAAGCAGATTCAATTCCAAGAACTCAAGCAACTTCATGACAGATTCTCCCTATGGGTCTCCCTAGGCTGCCCCAAACCTTTACTTATGTCTTGTTGAACCATCATAGCCTTGCCCTGGGGCATTTTGGGTAAAACTACACGTCCAGTGGAGTCGGGATGTTAAACAGTGAGCTGTGCACCACGTGAGGCCAGCCTGGTGGTGTGGGTGCTGCTGGTGGTGGGAGAAGCAGAAATAATGACAAGAGCCTCGGCACTTTGAAGGGCGGAATGACGTCAGGGCTTTAAGGTTCAGTTGAGACTTTTCCCCCACTCCACACATCTTGAGTGAAGATTATCTTTCCATTTCCAAACTAGGAGACACGAGAGCTTTATAACTGCAAAATGTGCAGTTTGATCTCACAGGAGATCGTGCAATACATGGCGTTTTCAAAATACCTGTAGATGAAGTAAGTTATTCAGGACTCAATCACATAGCTCTCCGCAGGTTTTGCCCAGAAAGAGGGGTATTCAATGACAGTGTTATTCAGACATATATTTGGACAGCCTGGTAACCCAGGAAGGCTGGTGGGACACTACACTCTACCCCTATGATGGCTTGGAGAAATTGCAATCATGGGGCTAGGAGCTGGCAGCAAATTTCTCCAAATCTTGGTGGAATTGTGAGGTCTAGGGATTGGCTTGAGCACCATTTTCATTTTCTATAATTCTATAATCACACACACACACACACACACACACACACACGCACACACACACACACAAAGAAATTATAAGAAACACTAGAGGCCTAGAGGCCTAGTGCACAAAATTCATGCACTGGGGGAGAGGAGTCCCTCAGCCTGGCCTGTGCCCTCTTGCAGTCTGGTAGCCCTCGGGGGATGTCCAACCTACGGCTTAGGCCAGCTGTCAGTCGGACAACCTTAGTGCTGCTGCGGAGGTGGGAGAGGCTCCCGCCACCGCTGCTGAGCTCTCCAGCCATGAGCCCAGCTTCTGGCTGAGCAGCGCTCCCCTGTGAGAATGCACTGACCACCAGAGGGCAGCTTCTGCTTTGAGCATCTGCCCCTGGTGGTTAGTGTGTGTCATAGCAACCGGTCTTTCTGCTGTTCAGTCTATTTGCTTATTAGTCTTTTATTACATAGGACTAGAGGCCCGATGCAAAAGATTCATGCAAGAATAGGCCTTCCTTCCCCTGGGTGCCGGCACTACCTTCGCTCTGGCCTGAAGTCACCTTTCCACCTTCGCTCTGGCCCGGAGCTGCCTTTCCGCCTTCCCACGCTGCCCAGAGGCCCAGAGCAGCTGGGGTGGTACGGAACACCTGCGACGTCGCCATGGCGACGACACAAGTGTCCCGCCCGCCCCCCGGCCACTCGCTGTCGATGTCTGCGCACGTGCGTGCTGCCCACAGGCCCGCCATCTTTGTCGGGTTAATTTGCATACTCACTCCTGATTGGCTGTGGGTGCCACAAATGTACGGTCAATTTACATATTTGTCCATTATTAGTATGGACTAGAGGCCCGGTGCACAAAAATTTGTGCACTCGGGGGGCGGGCGGAGGGGGGTCCCCCAGCCCGGCCTGTGCCCTCTCGCAGTCTGGGACCCCTCGGGAGATAACGACCTGCTGGCTTAGGCCTGCTCCCGGGTGGCAGAGGGCACGCCCAATCCCTAGGTGCAGCCCCTGGGCGGGCTCAGAGCAGGGCCGATTGGGGAGTTGGGGCGCCGCCCCCTGTCATGCACAGAGCAGGGCGGATTGGGAGGTTGCGATGCCACCCTCAGTCACGCTCAGGGTAGGGCCGATTGGGGGGTTGGGGCACCGCCCCCTGTCACACACAGAGCAGGGCAGATCAGGGGGTTGGGGCGC
>NW_005370042.1:3179941-3180698 GCF_000412655.1 Myotis brandtii
TCAGGGTGGGGGTCCCCACTGGGGTGCCTGGCCAGTCTGGGTGAGGGGCTGAGGGCTGTTTTCCAGAAGCGAGTGACTGAAGCTCCCAACCGCTCCTTGTTTTCTTTCTTTTTTTTTTTTTTTTATTCTGGGCCAGCTTTAGCTCTGAGGCCTCGCTGCTGAAAACATCGATACAATGTTGCGGTCTGGCTGGCTTTCAGTCCGGCTGGTTTCTGGGGTTTTGTTTAGCTTCTTATTTGCAACATAGTACATAGTTGCTTAGAGTTGCAGCTGAGAGGCCGGCAAGTGAGGCGGGGAACGTTGGAGTCTGCAGCAAGCAAGCCTCGTGCTCGCTTCAGTGCCTGGCTGCCGGCCGCCATCTTGGCTGACAGTTAATTTGCATATACTCACTGATTAGCCAATGAAAAGGGTAGCGGTCGTACGCTAATTACCATGTTTCTCTCTTTTTTTAGTAGATAGTTCCTGAAATAGAGTGAAAGGGAGTTGTGTGTGTGTGTGTGTGTGTGCGTTTTTAGAAAAGCAATGGACTTGACAGTGGGCACTAATGTATGAGGCAGTATTTTAACACCTTTTGTACCGCTCATGAGCTTTCTCATGTTTCGCATGCCATCTGTTATGGACCTTAGATGTCAACACACTGTCTTGTCCACATTGAATGAAGCGATCTCATTGGTGGAAATCGTGCAGGTCAATCTACAAAAAACTATATAATTGCACGAACCCATAAAGCATTGCAGTTACATTGTATTTTGGTCAT
>NW_005370042.1:3180984-3202978 GCF_000412655.1 Myotis brandtii
CCCCTGGGGGTGCAAGGAGAGCACCTCGTAAAGATCCACCCAAAAGATTGTCAGGTGATATGAAGCAGCATGAACCTACGTGTATTCCAGCGAGTGGAAAGAAAAAATTTCCTATGAGGGCCTGCAGAGTTTGTGCCGCCCATGGAAAAAGGAGCGAATCTAGATACTTATGTAAATTTTGTTTGGTCCCTCTTCATAGAGGAAAATGTTTTACGCAGTACCATACGTTAAAAAAGTACTAGGAACTTTAATTGTTTAATTGTTTAAGTAAATAAAAATGTTATAATTATTGAAAAACAACACCTAAAGTGCATTATGATCTGTAGTTATGATGATTTAAATAACGTGCAGTTTGCCCAAAAACGTGTGGTCCCTGGTGTATGTCTTAGAGATTTCTATGCGGTACGAAATGTGTTAAGAGGAAATTTGCACAGCTTGGCTCAAATAACTACAAGGAAAGAAAATGATAATGCCCCGTTCCAAGGTTGTAGGTTTTAAAGACAGAAGGGCAACAGAAAGTGTGGTTGCACTTTTAAAGGCTGCAACCAAGCAGAACAATGTGAAATTAGGCAAGAGGAAAGCTGGCCTGCTCCCAGCGGCATTTTCTCAGCAGGAAGATCATTACCGAGAGGCAGTCTCCCCGGGGCCGCTGGAAATGCTTGGCTGCTGTGTCATTTCACACTAAGTACATAAAGCTGCCGCAGGCGTGACCTGACGTCTCCTGCCTCTAATTTCTGTGATTTAAAGGTTCTGTGCTATTACCCAGCATGAGGCATTGCTTGTGCGTGATTCCATTTGTAAAATGACCCTACAGGTGTTTTTCGGAGCTTCCACCTGGGCAGAGCTCTTTATGTCCCCGCACCTATGCAGTGAGATTCTAGATGAGAACATTCAGCGTCTCGGGTTTGGGGGTTAAACAGGAGGAAAGAAATTAAGAGCAAGGGAAACTGGAGGAAAGGTGAGAAGATCATTACTCTCTAGTGAGTCTCTCCGCATCTAAATGGAATTTTGATTTACACACCACGTTCCTGTAAGAAAGCTGTACCGAGTGCAGAAACACTGCACATTCATTTTCCTGTTGGCAAGGCTAATTTCACCCTAGTTTATTGGCATCCTCAGGTTGTAATAGCATTCTTGAAGAAGTAACAGGGCGGTGAGAATCTTTGAATGGCACCAATTATGTCTGACTTGTTAAAAGTCTTTTAACGACAATTTCTGGGATGCAGTCTGTGTGTGCCCTTTACCTGATCTGTGTAGAGCTTGCTCTTTTGGTCCAGATGGTCTTGGATACCCAAGATGACAAACCTGCAGAAAGCAGCCCTTGCTGGTTTTCAATGATAAGTACAAGGTTTAGCCCAGGGGTGGGCAAACTTTTTGACTTGAGGGCCACAATGGGTTCTTAAACTGGACCGGAGGGCCAGAACAAAAGCATGGATGGAGTGTTTGTGTGAACTAATATAAATTCAAAGTAAACATCATTACATAAAAGGGTACGGTCTTTTTTGTTTGTTTGTTTGTTTTATTCATTTCAAACGGGCCGGATCCGGCCCGCGGGCCGTAGTTTGCCCATGGCTGGTTAGCCTGACTCTTCCCCCTGTTGTGGGTAATTGTGAATGGGACCCATCGGTACATGAGAGAATATCGCTGGTTCATCAGGGTCCAAAGCTGAGTTTGGTAGACAGAATAAAACCTTTTAAACTGGATTTAATGTTTTAGGCTCTAGAAAGATAGTAAGGGGGCTTCACCAGTTACTCAGCAAGACTATCAGTGAGCATTGGGGCTCCGGGTGAATAAAAACAATTTGTCACAGAACCCCAGCTTCTGGGAACGCCCCGAAGAAAGAGGAGAACAAAACAGTATGTTTTCTTTTCTGTCTGCTAACACACCCACACATTGTCTCAGAAGCTCAACCAACCTGGAAACCTGAAGGTAGCAAAGCAACCACAGCAACCAAACAGCAGAAGAGACAGAAGAATAGTTGCTGGACTTCGACCCTCAGGCCTGGATGGGATCCCACCGCTCCAGCCTTCACTGAAGACCCTGAGCCCATTTTCCCGCCGCCCAAGCCTGTGACTGCGGACTCCGCTGCTCCGATTCAGGGCCCCTCTCACCAACGGACCCACCCACAGCGTCACAGCCTGGTTTCCTTCCGTTTGACCTGTCGATGAGTTTTTCAACATTCCTTTCCTGGCACTTTGTATGTAACACCCTGTAGCACGTACTATTAATATTTGTACATATTTATCTCTGACATAGAATACGGAAACTGAAAGAAAGGGACAAGGTCTAAATTGCTTTATATTATGTGCTTCTAAAATTTGGCCCAGAGTTAGTAATTAAAAAAAAAGTTAGTTGAATAAAGAAAATAAACAAATGAACTTGTTGAGAAATGTATCCCTGTTTACTGTTATCGAGGGATCAAGGGAATATCTAAAGCTTTGAGTGTAACCCTGCATCCTATTTCTGAGATAAAATTGAATTGATGTTGTTACCATATACTTACCAAGAAGCTGGCAAGAAACTTGGAAACTTCTTCCAATGAGGATCTCAAGGCCCCTCATTATAGCCGATTTCTCCTCTGCACAGCTGTTAAACATCTGATATATACTAAGCTTATGTATGCCCCTTAGAAATGTCCACACACTTTGAGATTGGTTCTCGTACATGAGTCTATTTAGGAAAAAATGTGATTACTATTAAAATTAGAAACAAGACAAAGATTCTATCTCTGCTGGTATCAGACATTGTAGAAGGTATCTTAGCCTATACAATAAAAGAAGGAAAAGAAATAAGTGATGGAAGAATTAAAAGGAAAATATAAAATTGTCCTTAAGACATGCCAGTGTTCAAAAAATTCCAAGCAAATTACTATTACACTGTTTGAGCCAGTGAGGGAATTCAGCAAGGTTGTTTAATAAAATAGTCACTGGTATCAGTATAAATCAGTGATAAATGCTTAAAGGTGCAGTTGACCAGAGAGCCCATTTACAATCGCTGTAAACTAATGACATAGGCGTAGCATGCACTTTGCATTGCCTGCAAAGCAGACATCCACTCCCATCTTCTGCGCTGATACAACTCTGATGCTGTCAGACTCTTTCCTTCAAGGAAGGGGTCACCATTCCCAGCTCAGGAATCAATTCTAAAAGGCCAGAGTCAGTTGTTAATGTTGACCATTCTCTTCGCTTATGATGGGTTTAGGAAAACCAGCGGTGTATGGACAGCACCTGGATTCTGATCATTTGAGCCACTGAATGGACCATTGCTTAGAAAACCACCCTAGCCAAAACCGGTTTGGCTCAGTGGCTAGAGCGTCGGCCTGCGGACTGAAAGGTCCCAGGTTCGATTCCGGTCAAGGGCATGTACCTGGGTTTCGGGCACATCCCCAGTAGGAGATGTGCAGGAGGCAGCTGATCGATGTTTCTCTCTCATCGATGTTTCTAACTCTCTATCTCTCTCCCTTCCTCTCTGTAAACAATCAATAAAAAATATATTTAAAAAAAAAAGAAAACCACCCTGGAAATAATGCAGCACAAGAAAATTAACTTCCTTTATTGTTTAAGCTACTTAACAAATAAGAGAAGCAAACTACTCAGGTACGTTAATTGCAATACACCTAACGGATTAAGAATGAACATCCAGAAGAAAAGAAAAGGAGGGTGAGGGAGAAAGAGCTAGAGCTCTTATAAATTAAAAGTAAAACAGAAAAATTAGCAAAGGATATGAACGGGGAATTTACAGAACAGGATAACAGAATATTCATGAACATATGAAGAATGTCTAACTCAGCAAAAATCAGAGAAATGTGGAGTGAATGATGAGTGTAATTTCCAGCTCATCAGCTGGCAAAGAACAAGAGTCTGACAAATTAAAGGCACGTTGATAAAGGTGTGGATAATTGCAGTGCAAGTTCCTGGGAGCAGGGACTTGTTCTGTTGCAGTTTTTGTAACTAGAACAGCACCTGGCACATAGTATAAACTCAAAATGAAGTGATTATTGTAGCTAAATTTACTGAATCTATATTTTTTTAAATCTAAAACAAATATGACAAAATTTTATATTTGATAATTGTGTGACAATTCTCATCATGGAATGTTGCTGTAGTTTATAATTTAAAAATAAAGGTCTCTTATTCAATAAAATACTTACTCTAAAACATAGGTTTGGGTCATGGGAAGGGCCAGATAATAAAAGAAATGATGAGAAGAGACCAGATAAAGACAGATCTTTTCCTTAATTTCACCTGACACAATAATAATCAATTCTTTACTAATAAGTGATTAGAAATTAATATTGTAACCTTATCATAATTCTGGCAATTGTAAACAATGTGCTCATATATGTTTGCATGCATGCTGAAATTAATTGTATAAAGTAAATATAATTTTATTCCAAAATTAGGGACTTAATCATCCTTAATAAATTCCTTTCCTGTTTTTATAAAAATTATATAGATTACATTGATATCTACTAACAATTCAGTCAAGATAAGTAACTTTTTTTTTATAAAAAAAGTCTTTGAAGCTTCGTGTTTGCCTTTTATCCATGTACATGGTCTCAATTTGACAACATAGATTTTCCATTTTTCCTCTTCTCATTCAACATAATTTAAGTCCTTGCTATTTAGTAGATATTCTTGGAATACAATGAAAAATAATAAAGATAACAATATTATATAATATTTGGTAATATATTTATTATAGCAAGAACTAACAGATAGTACTTATTATGCCCCAAACACTGTCCTAAGAGTTTTACATACATTATGTTCATTTAATTGTCACAACAACCTTCTGAGGAAATAGAAGAGATCTGAGTAAAAGGCACAGGAAGGCTAAGCAGCTTGCCCAAGGTCACTCGGGTCAGCTTCCTGGGCATGCGACCTGTGCAGTGCTTTGAAGGACATCATATGTAGAAGATCTGATGCTCTACTCTCCCTGTCTCAAAATTCTTAATCAATTTTGAACAGAGTTTCCTGCATTTTAATTTTGTATTGGGCCCTGGGAGCACTGTAGCTGACCCTCCTCAGATTTGGAAGTGTTGGCTCCTGAACTCGTCATTAATCACTACACTCTACTACTCTCTTGAGACAGACAGGAGATGATTTTTACGTATTTAACAAATATCAACTACACTTTATGTAGCAGGCAGGATTCTAAACATTGAGGATACAATGATGACAAGGTAGGAATGTCCCCATAATCATGAACCTTCTTTTAGATAATAAACGCATGAATAGCATAACAGCATAGGATTGTGATACATTCTCTAAGAAGAATTAAACTAGAGTCATAAGATTAAAAGTACCTGGTTGCTGCTATAGACTGACCAAGGAAAGATGGTCCTTAATATAAGATTTAACTAAGAAGACACCACTCAAAAATGGTCTGAAGAAAGCATGTTTCACTTAGTTCTGTTCTTTGTTGTTCACCATCAGGGGGAGGGAAGCAAATATTTCCTAGCCTCAAAAATGGAGTATTATTATAACACTAGAGGCCTGGTGCACGAGATTCATGCACAGGAGGGGGGGGGGTCCTCAGCCCAGCCTGTACCCTCTTCAATCTGGGACCCCTTGGGGGATGTCCGACTGCCGGTTTAGGCCTGATCCCCCATGGATGTCCAACACATCTCTCTCACAATCCTGGACCGCTGGCTCCTAATTGCTCACCTGCCTGCCTGCCTGGTTGCCCCTAACTGCCCCCCACTGACAGCTAGGTTTCCCCCAACTGCCCCCACTGCCGGCCTGGTCACCCCCAACTGCCCCCCTCTGCCAGCCTAGTTGCTCCTCACTGCCACCCCTGCCAGCCTAATTGCCCCCAAATGCCTGCCCCTGCTGACCTGGTCACCTCCAACTGCCCCCCCCCCCCACCAGCCTGGTTGCCTCTAACTGCCCCCCATTACCAGCCTGGTCACCTCACACTGCCCCCCTGCCAACCTGGTCACTCCCAACTGCCCCCCCTGCCATCCTGGTCACTCCTCATGGACCCCCCACCAGCCTGGTCACCCCACGCAGCCTGCTGTTCAGTCATTTGATCATCCATCACTAACCCCCCTGCTGGCCTGGTCATAGGCAGCCATCTTTGTGGGGGGGCGTGATGGTCAATTTGTATATTACCTCTTTATTATATAGGATTCTCTTCTTCATGTGTTATGCTTTATAAAAATTTGATTCCTTCCTAAGTCGTTTTTCATAATGGAAATGCTATCAGAAGATCCATTGAGAAAACTTCATATCTTATATTGAAGTGTCAAAAGAATTTGTGCGTGATTTATGTGCCTGAGATCTGGCCATATTACTAATTAATTGCAATGAGAACAAGATAGAATTGATTAAAATATTGACTCATCAGGTCTGGGCTGCCCTGTCCTCTGCGTGGTGAGCAGCCCTGGAGTTGCGCAGTGTGGCATCACTAACCAGAAGGTGACTTACAGCATCTGCTTTGCAAAGTCAGTAGAAATATAAAATATTATAGCTTAGACCTTTTATTTTACAGACAAAGAGTCTAAGGACCAGTAAGTTTATTTAGATCAGAGAGAAGGGGCTTGGGGGAAGATAGAAGGGGGTAATAAATGGTGATGGAAGGAGACTTGCTTGGGGTGGTAAACACACAATACAATATACAGATGATGTATATAGAATTGTACATCTGAAACCTATATAATTTTATTAACCAATGTCACTCCAATAAACTAAAAAGAAATTTAAAGGCAGTTTAGGCCTTCTGGTTTCTACCCATGATTTTTTTTAAGTCCAAAAAGAATAACCAATTAAAGATGGACCATCAGGACACATTCCTGTTGAAAAGAAGGACGTGGAGCAATTCAGGATCATCACAAAAATAAAAGAAAGATACTAATAATTATTAACACATCTTGCTGAATTAATAACAGCATTTACATATTTTTAAACACTGCCACTTTTATAATAGTGACCAATTATTTGCAATTAGAATCTACTTTCCTTTAGTTATCAAACTCTGTGTTACTGAAAATGACAAATAGGCCCTGGAAATTTGAATAAGCAAGAGATACAGTCAGAAATATGAAGCCCCTTGTCTCCTAAGGACCTTGCGGGAAATTTTGCTCAGCTCACCTCAGGTTCTGTTCTCATCTATTTGAGAACGTATTGGCTCTCCCAGGCTTCTTTTTAGGGATAGAAACTAATTTTCTTAAACTCGGTTACTTTTGAATGAAATCAATATAGTTTTAGCATACCCAAAATAAAATAGAAACACCTAGGAATGAGGGGGCACCGAGCTGCCATGGTTTTTAAGCCACAATTTATAAAAAGACTCGGTTGCAGAGAGATCCCTCAGTGGCAGGATGGCTGTGGGGTGGGTCTGGGGGGGACTCTGGTGGATCAGAGTTCATGAGAATGAGCTCTGCCTATTTTTTCTATATGTTCGGATTCAAAGAGAAATGTTTATTAAAAACAATGTTTGATAACCAGAAATCTATCAAGCTGTGCTTCTCTTACCTAAGTTTTTTGTTGTTGCTGCCAGGAAGAGAAATAGATGTTAAACTTTTTCAGAAGACATACACACAAGTAACGAGAGAGAGAAAGAGAGAGGAGAATTTATTGAAAGTGTAGTAGGTTCTCCTAGAACCCTAAGGAGAACCTACAACAACATGGATTGGGTCGGGCGAAGGCCAGACACGGAGGAGCTGCCCAGGGCTGCTGAGTTCATGTGCATCCAGTCCAGCAACCCAACCAGACAGAGCAGCTGCCCTTGGTCCACCAATTTGAAATTCCCAGGTGAATCTGAGTACCTTTGCTGAGTAACGTGCCCACTGTAGAACAATTAACAAAGGTCAAGGTTCATGAGGCTCTAAAGTGACTGCTGAGGACTGACCTCTATAGCGGAGCAGGTCTCTTAAAAGAAAGGTGGGCTTGGCAGATACTTGACTCTCAATCCAAGAACTTGTCTTCCTAGCAGTTAGGAGACCAGCCATGTCACGTTCTTGGATATGAGGTCAAGGTCATTGTCATGGGTTGAACTGTGTCCCATCAACAGTTGTACGCTGCAGTTTTAACTCCAAGGACCTCAGAATATGATCTTATGTGGAGATAGGGTTTTTACAGAGGTCAAGTTATAGTGAGGTCATTCGTGTGGGCCCTGATCCAATATGACTGCTGTTTTTATTAAAAGGGGAAATTTGGGCACAGACATGCTCAGAGGGAAGAAGACATGAAGACTTGGAGAACGCCGTGTGAACGTGCACATGGCCGTCTGCAAGGCAAGGAGCGGGACCTGAAACAGATCCTCCTTTCCCAGGGCTCGGGAGGCACCCGCCTGCCACAACCTGGTTTTGGACTTTGGCCTTCCGTGAGGCAATTCATTTCTGTTGCTTAAGCCACCCAGTTAGTGGTACTGTTATGGCAGCCCTTACAGAGGAATATAGTTATCTTAAGAGATAGTCTCTTTCTGTAGGTTACATAAATTCATCATTCCTCCACTCCCCGGGAAAAAAAAAATTGAAGCATCAGGCCACTTAGATGACTGTGTGCTTTCAGAAAAGCCACTTAAACTTTCTGCAAGCCAGTTCCTTCATCTTCAGCGCAGCCCCACTGCCTCAGCTATCTCCAGTTTGGTTGTGATGTTTCCAGGATAAGTCAAGACCTTGTATTAGAGAGTTCTCTGAAGAATGCCAAGCTGTCTGACTGAAATACCTTTATCTGTTATGAAAAAGTAGACATTGCATCTATTTTACTTCTAGCAGTCTAATACAACTAAATTAGATAATGAAAAATGTATAATAGAGCCATTTTAAGTATTATTACGTTCACATTAAAAAGGTGGAGGAAAATAGGACATCTTCAATTCAACTTAAGTTTATAGCACCATTTTCTTTAAAGTGTGATGATTTTCCTCAGCTGTTATGATTGCTTTTTCCTCGTATTTCTTAAAACCTTTCCATTTTACCAAGAGTTGAATAATCTGATTAAGAAGATTAAAAAGATTAATGAGAATCTTTTTATCATTTAAGGAACTTGGAAGGATCCTATTACATTACTTTGTATCAAAATATACTAAAAACACTTTTGCCCTGGCCGGCGTGCTCAGTGGTTAGAGTATCAGACCGAGCAACAAAGGGTCACAGGTTCTATTCCCAGTCAAGGGCATGCATGTGTCTGGGTTGCAGGTTAGATCCCTAGCCTCTGTAGGGGCAAATGTGGAGGCAACCAATTGATGTGTATCTCTCACATCTATGTTTCTCTCTCTCTCTCTCTCTCTCTCTCTCTCTCTCTCTCTCTCTCTTTCCCACCTCCCCTCCCTTCCACTCTCTCTAAAATTCAATAGGAAAAAATATCCTCAGGTGAGAATTAACAAAATATATAAATACATATGTATATATAAACATTTTTATATAGAAATGTCATTCCACATTAACTTTAGCCCGGAGTCTCTTACAGTGACTCTGTGAACGCCACAGATTGGATTTCAGCCTCATTAGGCAAGTACGTGTACATACACACGCTCTTGCAGGTCCTGTACTTGATCTGATTTAACTGCTCCTCCTGACCCATGCAGTGCTTTTACTGGTGTAATACTAGATCAGAAGCCGTCTCATCTCTGTGCTGCATAGAGATGCAATTACTGGGTCTGTTACCCTTGACAGCATGGAAGTTGCTTGAGAGATTTTTGTTGCTTTGTGGAAACTCCCTTGAAATTAATAGTGAGACTTGATCTTGGAAGGTGGCTTATACTGTGAGTTTGCAAAGCCTCAGATGGATAAAATGCAGTTTCACTGGTCCATGCATTGAGGTCCATTACGGATTCCAAGTAATGGACACATGTGGCCTGGGCTGAGGACATTTCTATTATTACTACATTCACTGCGCTTTTCAGGTTGAAGTGATAAGTTCAATTTAATTTTTTAATTAACTGAAAAACAAACTATGGATTTAACATACATCCTTAAAATAACCTAACTTTTCTCAATTCTTTGTAAATAATAAGTCAATATAGTATTGACTAAGTTCACTAGTGCCATTTAAAAATAATTTATATCCAACATTATAAAAATAGCTCATATGTTTTCTCATTATTATTCTCTGCTGGATAATTGAACCAAATATCTAACAGAGATACTGACAGACTTGACAAAGCAGTTGTTTATCATGGTTCTGCTTATACTCATAGCTTTGCAGGACTACTGTGCTAGAAAATGCTAAAATGTTAGCCCTTCATGTTCCCTTCTATAAACAGGTGAGTTGACATTCCCCATAAAATAACAATATGTTGAATGAGTGAGTGAATGAATGAATGAACAAATGAACCCATCAACCATCTGATGCTTAGTCAAGCATCAATGACTTCAAGGCCCTCCATTCCTTGGAGCCAAACTTTCCAACCTGACGTATTGTACTTCTTCCTTGTGTGGACATTGGGCCTTCCTTGTCCTTGGATACTTTCTGCCCCCGTTTCTGTCAGTTGCAAACCCCTCCATCCTTCAAGCTGCATCTGAAAGTCAGTCTGGCAAAGTGACAAAGGCTTAGGCTCCAGATTCAGACAACTAGTTTTAAATACCTGCTCAGTCACTGTCAAACTCTATGAGCTTGAGCAAGTTCTCTAAACGTTAACCACTTTTTAGTCTATGAAACACAGATAATAATGGTATTAACCTAGTAGGTTTGTTTTAATGACTAAGAGGTACTCGGCACAAAGGGTGATCACCTGGTAGGTTTTTGATGGATCCGAGCAGGGGAGTCCTTGGATGGCATTGGCTTTGTGACGCCTTCCTTGTGCGCCACATCCCGATAACAAAGTGAAGTATTTCCCCAACTCACTTGTCCATTGGAATCACCGGGAGAATCTTTAAATATCCAATCCCTAGGGCACAGAGCAGCACAATCAATCAAATCACAGTCTTGGGTGGGACAGAAGAGTTGCTAATTTTTGAAGTTTCCTCAGTGATTCCACTCTGCAGACAAATCTATAAATAGGGCGCTGGTGTCTCCCCAATCTTCCTGATCATAAGAATCACCTGGAATATTTACTAAGTAATTAAAGGAGCCTCTACACCAGTGGTTCTCAACCTTGGCTGCACATTAGAATCACCTGGGACTCTTTAAAATCCTGATTTCTGGGCCTCATCCTCCGGAAATTCTGTTTCTTTGTTACTAATGTTGTGGCCCCGACCCATAATAAAGAAACAGAATTTCTGGAGGATGAGGCCCAGAAATCAGGATTTTAAAAAGATTCCCAGGTGATTCTAATGTGCAGCCAAGGTTGAGAACCACTGCTCTACACCTAAGAACCTGAATCTTCAAGGCCGAGACACAGGGACCTGTATTTTTAAAGTGTCACAGGTATATGTCCTCCTCAGGAAAGATTGGACACAAATTATTGCCATATTGGATGTTCTTCTATATTAGTTTGTCTTGATAACTTATAAGTTCTTCAACACAGGGACAGTATCTCTTTCAATTTTGTATTTCCTAATGCAATACATGTTTTGAATTGAGCTGAATTAAATAACATAAAAGTAGAGTAATGATCATAAACCCGTCTCCTAATTGAAGCATTTCCAATTTGTATTAAAGAGAGAACGTTAGGCCCTAGCCAGTTTTGCTCAGTGGATAGAGCATGGGCCTGTGGACTGAGGGTCCCAGGTTCGATTCCAGTCAAGAGCACATGCCCAGGTTGTGGGCTCAATCCCAAGAGGGGGTGTGCAGGAGGCAGCCAATCAATGATTCTCTCTCATTATTTATGTTTCTATCTCACTCTCCCTCTCCCTTCCTCTCTGAAATCAATAAAAATATATTTTTTAAAAAAAGAGTGAACGCTAGTATCCAGAGTACAATCACTTGCACATAATCTGACATCTGTAAATTGTTGGCATCAGCCGCAGCTTTACCTCCAAGTTTGAGAACCTGGGAAAGCCACTTCGCCGTCTGGGCCTCAGTTTCCTTATAAATATAATGTCAAACATCTACATGTGGATTGGATGAGCTCTCTACAGTTTATTCATGTTGAATGCAAGCTCTGTCCAGATTTTTCAATTGAATTTATTGAGGTGACATTAGTTAATGCAATTATATAGGTTTCAGGGGTACAATTCTATACCACATTATCTGTACACTGTATTGTGTGTTCACCACCCCAAATCAAACCTCCATCCTTCACCATGTATCCCCCTTCATCCTCTCCTACCACCCCTCACCCTCCTCTGTCCAGATTTTATTAAGTATAAACTCAGAGAACCTGAAGCTGTTTCCCTATTTTAAAATTCCACTCTTAATCATGCTTCCTGGAAACAATTCCATCACTTTCTGAAGCCAAATAGGCTTTCTCATTTCGTGTTGCTCTTTAGCGCCCACAGATGAAATGTGCTCAGAGCCTGACAGCCGCTGCCCTTCCGACAGGAGCCGTGGCCACCCGGATCGCACTTTGCCACCCGCACAAATGTCGATGCTTCTTTTTATTCTGAAGCTTCTCTCTCGCTGTCTGGTTTGTGAATTATGTGTCTGCATTCTGTCTTGTTCTGTTTCCTGCCAGAATGTTCACTCCTCACTAGTCAGCCATTCTTTATCCATAGAGACACACAATCATCGCCCTCATTGGTAATCCTCCCTCTGTTCCAAATGAAAAAAAAAACATATTCATTTTTCTTGCTGTGTTTAAGCCCATCTCTTCTCATTGATCGGTGACGCTGGCATTATGATAAAGATGACCACGTTAACAGAACAGACAGAGGACCTACCTGTAAGACCTGGCGCATGTTATTTAACCCACCTGTGCAGAGATTTCCTTCTCTCTGGTCTGGTTACTCACAGATTGTAACAGAGTCTTCAGAAAGGATTCCAGGTATCAGGGTCCACTCCTTTCTAACCAATGCCTGACTTTCATATAAGAGACTTGATGAGGCTGTGAATTTACCTTCAGTGACCCCTACAATTAAATTTTGTTTCTGATTGTTCAGAAAGATTATCATAGAACTCGGGAAATGAGAGGTGACGTTTAGATTCACCACGGAAGTTCTCTGGTTTTCCGAATGTGAACGGAGTCGTGGCTTGAGAGTTTAAAGATCTGAGGTATCATCTTTCTGAAAGGGCTTCATTGCACCAGGACCCACCCTTGCACTCCAGGTTTGTAGTCGCCTTTGGAGCCGTAAGAGGGAGACCCAGCAGCCCCTTGAGTTTTCCAAACACTTTCCAAACACAGCACCACCAACTGTGGGTGATGAGGCTATTCATCTCAATGTTGCCAATTGCCCTGGCTAAGTTGGATCCCATGATTTGGGGTTCCTTTTGGCAAGAGTCTCAGCAACGCATTCAAGGTTAGCTCAGAGAAAACTGAACCGATCCCTATAAATGGCACAAACCTCTGAAAAGACAAGCACATGCTGGGACAATATATGTGCAAGGCACGGAACTACAAATGATTCATAACTGAAATATGAAACATTCTACAATTAGTAAGAGAAAAACTGAGAACAGAAGATAAAGTTGGCAAAGGCATATGAACCGCCAACGGTACAGGGAGCTGGCCAGTGATGCATGGTCACCTGACTGAGTACTGAATCCTCAGGTGTGGTTCTTTTTAACTGTAACTCTTTTGTCTTGAAATATTATTTGCTGATATTAATATAATAATAACAGTTTATTTTGGTTAACATCTTCTGAGTAGCTTTTCTTTTGGCTATCCTTATGTATCCTCAAGTTGTTGGGTCTAAATTGCATATAGCTGATTTTTTAAAATATAGTCTACATATTTTTTTTCACTGGTGAGAACAATTCATTTCTATTTACTGTAATCATTACCTTATTTCGAACTCCTTCTACCATCTTACCTTGTGGTTGCTATGTGTTCTGCTTTTATGATCTCTTTTTCTTTCCTGTTATGCTTCTTTCGGGTTATTATTTTTTTAATTTATTTTATTTCTCTTCTTTATTCTTGAGAATGTATACCTCCTATTTTTTCCAATGGCTATTTCAAACTTTTTGATACTGAACTTAAAAGTTGAAATTTTCTCTATGTAATCTTTTTTTCAAACAAAAAAGCACGTTAAAACACTGAGTCTGGCCAACTCCATCCAATCTTTAATACTGTCATTGTGCTGCATTTTGTATCTGTCTGGTTTATTTGTTTGAAAATGTAGACATTGTTATTTTATACATTTAATATTTTTATGTGGACTGAAATGTTTAGCCTATGGATATCTTGTTCATCATTTAATATTGCATCTCATACTCTTTCTAGGATAACATTCCTTCTTTCTGAAGTTCCTTTAGTGAGTATCTTTTGGACATAAGTTCAGTTTTTATTTGTCCTCAGTTATTTCACTCTCATTCTAGAAAAAGAAAAAAAATGCCAGATTTTTTTTCTGAGCACTTTGAAAGTACCCTTCCACTTTCTTCTGGCTTCCATTGTTAAGAAGTTTGCTGTTGGTTTTATTTATGTCTACATAATTTTGAGATTTATTGAAGGGATATTCTAAAATATGACTGTAAGTTTCCCTGATTGGGGAATTTACTGGGATTTCTAGTATGGTCTAGTATATCATCAATTCGATAAATGTTTTAAGGGAAATAAAAAAGATGAAATATTTTTAAAAGAAGAAATGTCAATTATCGTTCTAATAATTATATCTATTATTTAGAGTATTCTATGGCCCCACGTGTTTTATATCTAATCATTTGTCAAAAATTGAAAGTGGAAATAACAGTCCCAAAACTGTTGCACTGCTTGACTTCCCCTTTCTCTAGCAGTTTCTGCTCTGTATATGTCAATACCATACTTTTGATTCTATTATCAATTCAGCATGAATAGTGAATTTTTATTTTTCTTCTATTTTCTTTTGGAATTATGTTTCAGTGGATAGTCATGGTCCTGCTCCTTTAGTTGTTGCTTGCCCATCCTTCCTTTTACTGATTATTTTTGCCATATCATTTTGGGTTATCTTTTGTGTATGATGTTTACTTAGATATTTTGGAGTGGCCATATTTTAATCTGAAATGTTTAGCCTCTAGATATCTTTGTTGAAGATAAAAAGGTCAAACAGTGAATTTAACCTTTTTAAAAATGTATAGTTATATATGAAATAGTCATATGCTCTGGGTTTTATGCTCGGTTTATTTTATGTTGTTCCCTTTCTTAAAATTTATCTTTATTGTTGAAAGTATTACATATGTCCCCTTTTTTCCTCATTGACCCCTCCACCCTGCACTTGCTCCCCCACCCCCTGCCCCATCCAGGTCTTCATGGCACTATTGTCTGTGTTCATTGGTTATGCATATATGCATATAAGTTCTTTAGTTAATTTATTCCTGCCCCCTTCCCCCCTTCCCTTTGAGATTCGTCAGTCTGTTCCATGCTTCTATGTCTCTGGATCTATTTTGTTCATCAGTTTATTTTGTTCATTAGACTCCACATATGAGTGAGGTCATGTGATACTTGTCTTCCTCTGACTGGCTTATTGTGCTGCTTCCTTTTACTTGTCTTTCTCTATATAGACATTTTATTTGCTTCATTTTAGTAGTGATTTAGCTTTTACTGATTACTTGAAAACAAACATTTAAAAAACATACTGTAATATGTGCATTTAAATTTTTCTATATCAGTGCCCAAGTATTACCATTGACTTCCTCCTATGAGAGATGAGAACTTAGCTTGCTTCACTTCCTCTCTTCCTGCCACCAAACACCCCACCGCCTTGTTCTAATCAAAGATAATTCGGATTCTTAGCTCAAACAGGGTACTAATACACGCTCTAGATATTCTCTTTAAAAAATGATTTTGAATTAAACAATGCTCAAATAATCTCAGTGTTTACTGCTGTCATTTTGTACCATAGCTTCCTCACTTCTGTGATCTCTATTTTAATTAATTTCTTGTTCGACTGGTGAAACTTTTTTCTTTTTTTCAGAAGTGAGTGGTGTGGGCAGTGTATTTCCTAAGAATTTGCATATGAGAAAGGAACTTTCTGTATGGGCAAAGCACATGACCAGTCATCTGGCTGAGCACAGGGGTTTTCCATGGCAACATTTTCCCTCGAGAAAACTCTTTCTCCATTTTCCCTCCAGGCATTGCACAATGGAGGGACACGTTTTATGTCCTGATGGTGTTTTACCATTGATCGTTTAAGAAGATACACCAGGTCGAGATGCACTTGTCCTTGGGGAAACAGTGAGGCTATGAGAGCCCTGTCGGGCCTCTGCTTCCCCACCAATTCCCCCCTGTTGTCTCCTACAGAAGAAGCCAGCCTCCAGGACATGGCATGCCACCCGCCTAGCTGCCCAGCCTAGAGAGAAGGCACCGCAGCCCTGGCTCATCTGTCAGGGGCTGTCGACCTTCTGTTTGAACCGTGCATCCAGGAGCAAACGCTGCGGCCTCTAATTCTATTGGTGGAGCCCAAGACTATGTTCAAAAAAAAGAGAAAAGCAATTCAAGTGCCATGGCCCTCACAGGCTACAAGTTCACTTTGTCCCCATCACTCACCTCTTGATCTAGGTAACAAAAATCATTGTGTTTCCCCTCCTTCCAAGTTCACGTGCTTCTGAATCTGGCGTTGGCTGTCCATAAGAGGTGCATGCCTCTTAACCTCGGCTCCACCAGCATAAAAACAAAAACTCTTTGGCATGAAAGCAGATGGTGTCGATCCATGGCATACTAATGGACCCGCGTTGGTGTTTGCTCGGTGGCACTCTGGTTTTCTATGCCATCTGCCTCTGGGGAGGATATGACACTCACAAATGCAGCCACTGTACGATGTGGGTGAAATCCTGTTGATTACATTGCACAGCAAGGCCGTCGCCTGTAGGTCCAACCTTAGCCTAGGTTTTAAAACCTGCCTTTTCTCTAAGCATGGAACATTTTTTAATCTTGTTCTCACTAAAATGAGGCTCTTGTCCTATAGCCCAGCTTCGGTAGCCGAGTTCTGCCCTCACAAGGCTATGTCTTTTCAAGCAGGTCTCTGTCCTGCCTGATACCAGGCTTCTAGGTTTGAAGTGCTGGCCCTAAACTCCAGTCCTGCGATACGGTGATGTCCACTGCCTGGTGCCAGATGGACGGCCCTGACATCAGCTCTTCCTACTCCGTTGTTCTCAGGCCTCTACTCTCTCTGCATCTCTTGGTTATTGTCTGTCCATTTCAACAGAGTCTGATCGTTTCCTTCCAAATCTCTCTGCCAGACCTCAGTGACTGACCGCATATGAGGAAGGTGTGCAGGGTGGTTTGATTCCCAGTCACCTGGTACAAAAACCTGGCTCATTCAAATGATGGTGGTGCCTACTCCACAGCACAAAATTTTACCTCCTTTTTGCATGTAAGTAAGTCAACTGTACTCAGAGGTGCTTTCCATCTTGTCTAACTGCCCTCCCAAAGGAAACCATGAATGGTTATTCCTCCACCACCGAGTGGCACAAAGACGAGAGAAACGCACGCGTCTCCATTTGTTTTGCCGGCATCTGGGTAAACCTGAACAGAATCTCTACTTTTCCAAGGACTCAAAATGCATTATTAACATATTTGCAATCTGTGTCCTGTATAAGTTGAGAAACAGCTATATAACCCAGAGGAGACAAATTTTTCAGAAATTCTCTCTGAATAATCCTTTTGGAAAGTCAAATGAACTTCTAACACAAGCATTCTGGATAGACGGGGGAAAACAGACCCGTCATTAATTTGAAATTGGTGACCAGACCATAGTAGTGGTGTGAAAAAATGTGTGTTTATTTTATTTAAACAAATACCACTGTCAAGCACTGTTTTGTTTTTAATGAATACTCATAATTTACAAATGAAGACATTTAATTTTTACAACAAAATAAGTACTATTATTATCCCCACTTCACAGGTCTGAAAACTGAGGCACAGGGACAGTCTAACATGTCCACGATAGCTCAGTAAGTGCTGAAGCAGAAGCTCAGATCCTGGCGGCAGGCCTGTGTTTTTGCCTCACACCGAACAGTAAGTTGGGAGCGCAGGCCAATCTGCAGGGAGCAGCCACCGGGACTGCTACTTTTCCGTGGAGCCTTCCACAGATTTGAGATTTTTAAATTTTGTGCGGTGCTCATCTCAATGAAAATAGCAGTGCTTGATGCACCTTTGTGCGGGATTTTAGGAAGGACAGTAAAAAATGAAAATCAGCGCCTGGCAAGGGAAGGCAAAATGGATGTTCACAGCTTCCTCTTTGGGAAGGAAATTTCCTAAGAACATATGCTTCATCTGGGGGATTATAACATCCGAGTGGAACACAGTCAGAGAATTATTAAAGTTGAAATTAAAGGGTAAGAAAGAGCACACGATCCAGAAGTAATTTTCTGCAGAAAAAATGTAAATCGCTCTCGCTTTAACCTTGCAGTCCACACGCCTCCAGCAGTGACAGTGTTGTTCGCTTTGCAGTAAGTGAAATTATCTCCATCTCACGTGATGCCTTTCTAAAAGTAGCACCAGAAAACGTGTTTTAAAATGTATTTGTTTCTTTCCTTTTTTTACATTTTCGTAGCTCCCGGCTTGTCCTTGGGGATTTGTCTCTTTGAACACTTTGTCACTGGGTGCCTGTCCCTTGTGGTGCGTGGAGGAGGCAGGAGTCACATGTATATGTTAGTGAAAGTCACAGAATGTGGGTGGCGAGGACCCTGCCCTTCAGTGCAAGATCCGCCAGGGGCTTTGTAAGGAGCCGTGGCAGGGCCAGTGGAGGTGAGGGGAGGAGAGAGAGCCCTCGGGAGGGCCCATGCTCCTGAGGGAGCCAGACTGTCTCGGCTGTGGTGTGTTTCCTGTGCACCTGCCACAGAGGCTGGCCCAGGAACTGCCAGTGCGCACAGGGCTTGTTGCTTCCTGTGTCTGGGAGACCAGAGTGTGGCTCAGGCCTCTCGGGTTTGGAGAGAGGGATCTCGCAAGCTCCTAGAAACCACAATCAGCCCACCTATCACACACGTTTGTTAGAGAGTGGCTGTGCTTGTGGGGGGAAAAAAGTGTCAAAATGAAGACTTTCTATATTTAATATTCTACTTTATGGACAAATACATTTTTAAATATTCACAGAGAGATACAGACCTGATTAAAATGCAGAGTTATGCTAGCATCAACTAGATTAATATTTTGGTCCAAAATGCTAATATACAGGCAGTGTCTTTATTGAAAGCTGTTGGTACATTGACTATATCTGTAAGCAGCCTACAGACCGTAGAGAATGAAGGAGATGAAGGGGGGGGGGGGCGCGGGCTATATCAATGCTGTCTGTGAATAAGTAGGTTCTGTCACTATTCAGCATCTATGGTCTCCTTTCCCATTGAGACAGCATTCTACCTATGGTGGCGAAATACCGCTGACGTGCACTCAGAGATGGGAATTAAAATACCTGACGCTAAGTCAGTGTTCTGGGAGAAACAGGCAGCTTGCAGCCTTGCGACGCCATGGAGCGTCCTGGCCCCGCTCCCAGGGCTCACTCATTGGCACCATGGCCTTCGGTCATTTGTTTAACCCCCATGAGCAACAATTTCCACAGCACAAAGCAGGTGGCCTGAGTTCCTGTGTGAGAAAACGTGGAGGAGCTTTAGAGGCCGTGGAGAACCGCTGAGAGCTCCCAGGAACTGCCCTCCACCCCCAAGAACTGCCCTCATAGAAGACCCTGGCCATCCACAGAGGCAGGTCCCTCGGAGGCTTGCTTGTAAGATGCTGACATCGGGAAGGTTTTTTCTGGGAGATCCAGGACTCCTCAATACCGGACAGAATGCGGCTGCAGGGGCCAGCTCTGCCTGCAGGAAGCAGTTGGATAATTTCCTTTCCCATTCCACACCCACAGAACATGGTGGGGAAAGTATATGGAACGCTTGTTTCGCCCAGGGGAAGAACACAAAACCATAGTCTATTATTAATAACCGTTCATTAAAATGATGTGGCATCTCCCGGAGGACAAGATTTTAAGCCCTTTATGTACAAAAGACCTGTCCCAGGGGAAGAACACAAAACCATAGTCTATTATTTAATAACCGTTCATTAAAATGATGTGGCATCTGCCGTAGGACAAGATTTTAAGCCCTTTATGTACAAAAGACCTGATGGGTGAGCCACTTCCCGTGATGCACCGCTGAATGCGTTTTTTATTTTCGGCCATAAAACATATAAAGTTTGTGACTTAGTTATTTTATTATGTTTTATTTTATTTTATTCTTGTTGGCATTTAGAATCCATAGATTAGGGGACTCCCTCTGGTGGCTGAATAAAATATCACTTTTATGTTAATGCTAAACAAACAAAAAAGGAATGAAAAACTGAGATCTACATAGAATAATTTTCTGGAGAATACGAGAGGGGTTTTTTTTACTTTTCAGATATGACACTCATCAGGGTGTTGGTAATGATGAAGGAGGAGGAAGTAGAGAAGGAGGAGGAAGAGGAAGATTCTACTCAACCCTGGCTTGCCTTGATGGCCACAGTCACAGATGAAAACAATCTTGTCAAAAACAAGCAGAGAAGGCAAAGCAAATTACACATGTTTTTAAAAGCACAAAACATCAAGTGCTTAAATATCAAGAAATGCACCATCCACAACTTCCATTGTTGTTACCAATATGTTCTCTCAACAACTTTATTATCTTGTCCAATGTTTTGTGTATACTCACCCAGCACAAAACTATAGTTGCTTTTCCAGAGATGTAATAACTTGAAAGTCTCCTGGGTAGAAGGATTTATTTCTCCCTCATTCTTTCCTAATTCTCATAAGGGAACAGGACTTGTCAGCCCCTCTCTCCTTTCCCGTGACCAATGATGGAGGACGACGTTATCAGTTTCCCTCCCAGAGTGGAGTGAGGACCCTCACTGCTTGGGTCATGGTGGAGCTAAAAATTTCCTGCTGAAGCTACAGGGAGATTCAAATGCTTCTGCCAGAGTTCTTCATCCATCACATTTTCTTGGCTGATGTCATAAATAGCACTAATCGTGGTGGCATGAGGGTGTCCTGGAAGTGGGGAGGGAGTCAGACAGTGGTTCTTTTCCTGGAAAATCTTCCCGCCATGGGAAGACCCCCACCTCCTCCAATCATCCCAGCCTTCACCAAATCCTCTGTGCTTCTTATCACAGATGGTGTCCTGAGAGGCCCCATCAAGAAAGGAAATCTCATCCATCTCCTCTGGACCTGATTGAAAAGTTTTATTATCAACACGTTAAAAGCTACAACAACATTCAGAGAGAAATGGCTCAAATGTGGAAAAATAAAGTCATGTTTTCAGGTTCCTAAGATCGGCTTTAAGAATGTGAGAATTCTCAGAAACCATCAGACACGCCCCTGTGAGGACACCCAAGCTGCCCCACTCCTGCGGCCGCATATTTACACAGGCCTGTCTGTTTACGTGGTCATCTGTACATAGCCCAGGCTGTTCCTAGGGCAATCACAGCAAAAGGGGAAGAAGGAGCGTCTGTCTCACCCAGGTCACGTTGCCTCGATTCCTCCTTCCCCCAAGGGCTCTCCCAAGTTCTTAACTGAACAGTATGAGAAAAATCTTAAGAGCTGTTCATGAATTTAAGAGCAACATTGAGATGGGGAACCACCCAGAGATGGAAAGTTGGCACACGATAGGGACAGCCACGGGCAGCGAGGACTCGCCCTTTTAGTGGCTGTGTTTATGCCTTCCCTCAGCCTGTTCCCACAGTCACCTTCCCAAACACGCCGCCACAGGACACCAGTGGAGCAACGTTTCTGTGGAGAAAAACATCTTACCTAAGATCAACTGGGTTTGGGCAATGTGTCACATAATAACATTGGAAATGAAGAAGAAGGGGAGGGGGAGAAGGAGCGAGGAATGTTCAGTAAGTTTATATTTTACATATAATTTTTTTACTGAATCTAAAAAAAGAAAAAGAAAATGCAGGTGGGGGGCGGGGGGAGAAGTTTGGGGCTGGGAGAATTTTAGAACATTCCAGAGCATACTTTGGGGAGAGCTTCACAGTAGAATTTGTGTAAATGCAGTAACTAAGTGAACATCTAAAAAGAGGATTTTTACACCCACCCACATATTTGGAGCTATATGAAAATTTCTCTCTCTCT
>NW_005370042.1:3203005-3208711 GCF_000412655.1 Myotis brandtii
CTATATAATAAAAGCATAATATGCTAAGTGTCTGACCAATCAGTCTACCATTCAGTCAACTGCTCGACCAGTTGCTATGATGAGCACTGACCACCAGGGGGCAGATCGCCCAACCAGTAGGTTAGCTTGCTGCTGGGGTTCAGTCAATCAGGACTGGGCGAGACAGCCCTGATCAGCCCTGATGACCTGCCAGGCAGAGGGACCCCATGTATGAATTTGTTCACCAGGCCTCTAGTATATATATATATATATTCATTCCACGTTGTGCCTAGTTTACAATTCTTACATGCCTTTGCAATGGAATATGGGTAGTCACTGGACTTTAATCCTGGCTGCATATTATAATCACCGGAAGAGCTTTAAAATGAAAAGCAACAATATCTGGGTCTCACACACAGTGACCTTGATAACAGTGTTCTGAGGTGAGACCCAAACACTGATATATTTAGAAGTACCCAGGTCATCCATCAAGTTGCAAGCCCAAGCTAGTCAAAGGACACCTCCTTCCCTCTTGGTTACCGCTCCTTGACTTTCTTCCCACCCTCCGACGTCTTCTTTGCCCAATGCTGTGGGGGGCACATCACCATGCCCCTCCCTCACAGAGAGCAGGATAAAGAGCAGTGGTGACAAGACAAGTAAATTGAAGGAGAGACAGGAAGAACCAGCTGCTCTTCAGCACTCATCACCCCCGCTGCCATGGTTTCAAGCCCTCAGGTGGGCCGGACAATGGTTCCCACACGCAACTGTGGCTCTTGGCCCATCCTGAGTGTAAGCAGAATAAGCAGTGTTTTTCTTCACCTTGAAATCTTCTGGAGAGGGACTAATGTACACTTGTACTGGCCCTGCTCCATGACTGGACCAGGTCTCACCTTCAGAACACTCTTCCGAGGGCCTCACTGCAGACTGGGTGCTCCGTGGGGCTGGAGACATTTGCCAGAGTTCTCCTAGCGAGAGCCCCGCTGGTCTCCTAAAATGCTGCTCCCACTCCTGGTCTGCCCCGCTCCTCTGCCGCATTTTCTTGGCTGCCCTCTAGGAACTGAAGCCTTTCCTGAACTCTAGGTCATGTCTGAGTCCTAGGACTACAGGTAATGCTTGTCAGGCCCTTCCCGTGTGTGCCTGTCCCTTGTGATGAGGGATCTGCCCCCAAGGCTTGGCTCTCTAGGGAAGACACGTGCCAACCACCTGGGCTCCAACTTTCCAACCAGAGATGAATCACACCTGTCTTGCCCCACCCGGAGGACGGCATAGCTCAGCATGCACACCCATAGATAGGAATGAGATAGAACCTTCACATCTGCCTGCCCTCCAGTGAGCCAGCCTCGACAGCAAGGTCACTGACCCCAAACCCAGCCATGGCTCCTGCTGTGCCTTCCAACCTGACCTGCATTGAAGACCTGCATCCAAGTGTGTAACTCTAAACACTACCATGAAAACATCAAGAGCAAGTGTGAGAAACACATTCTATAAACTCTAAAGCCCATGCACGCTGTATATTAATACAGTGCCAATGTCAGAGACACTGTGTACAGAATAGGAGCTGGGGTCTTCCCCAGGGGCTGACCACCCTGACGAAGGTTGTTTCTAGAAGCAAGGTGCACTGAACTCTACAGCACCTGTGGCGTGTCAGACACCAAACAGCCAGGTGGGCTGCACAATAGGGAGCACTTGGCAGATGCAGGTCCAAGGTGCTTTGCTGGTGACATGCTTTCCAAAAGGAAGCCTGAATAACAAAACCCCACCATTTTGGGGGAATGCATTTCCTGTGTCTAAAAGAATACTTGCCAATCAAGGCAAATAAGGGGTGCTTCGGTGTGGAGAATCAGCACAGAAAAGTCTCGGTGGCTTTGGGTTTCTCGTGCTGTCTAAAAGAGGGCATACCCCAAAGACATCTGCCCCCAAAGGGTTGTGCCATGTCACCACTGTATGGATGTCCCGACCTGCGGGACAACAACGGGGGAACGCAGAGACACCCTGGGAGAATGAGACAAACAAGGGACACGAAAGAATGGAGGCAAGACAGTGCTCTGATCAAGCCTCAACTTTATTTTTACAGCGTGTAGAATTTATATTGTCCTAGAGGAAGGGGGGTGGGTAAAGGGGTCTATGGGCGGTAGAGGAAGGGGGTGGGTAAAGGGGTCTTTGGGCGGTAACCTGTCACTAGAGATTTAGCAGGCTCCGGATGGCTGTGTGCTTATCAGCGGAGATGTGTGCTTGTCAGCGGAGATTTAACAGCTGTGTACTTAGGTGAGGGTAGGTTATCTTTTAACTCCAGGTCAAACCACAAGGCTTAATTGGTTCCCAGGAGCTGGCTTGGGGGGGCCAGAAACCTATTGTGTTGTAAGCTGAAGATGTATATGTAATTTCTAATGGCTCCCAACATATGGACTGGAGCAGCGACATGCAGGCACAAGGCGCTCATCCTTGTTGCTAGGTGCCCCAGGTTAGTAGGAGGGCAGAACAAGTCTGCCTTGAATCATAAGATCCACGCATTGCAACTAAGCAGAAAGTGTGCCCGTTTCCTGCAGTGCGGAGGCTGGCTCCTCATGGACCTGTGCATCACATCTATTCTCAGTCAGGCTGCGTCCCCCTGCATTGACTGTCACATCCAGTCAGCGTAGAACTCTTCCCCTAGGTGAAATTCGTTAGCCCTGAAAAGAAAAATCTAAGGTGGCCAAGTGATTTGATGACTTCTGTTAACATCATCTTATGCAAATAAAAATTCTCCTTAAAATGTTCATACTTCACTCACAGTAGCAGGCAAACCAGTGCCTTCATCCCATGCTGTTCCCAGGGATATTTGCACAAGCTTTGGACTTTTTCCCAAGTCATGTTTCTGCCAAGAGCTTCTAAACTCAATCATTGCCAAGTGAGTCATCGTCTGCAAGGCCGGTCCACGGTGCATGGGATTAAGTCTCGGCAACATCAAGTCTCGGCCTCACGCACTCTTTCTTCACCAAAATGGTGACTGTCCGCCCCCCCCACCTCCAGGCAGAGTCTGCTGAGTCCATTCCCAGCCTTTGTGCTGCCCTCACATGCACACAGCAGCGACAGAGACCATCCATCCCTGGGCCATTTCCAAAAGGTGAGCTAGAATTGTCCCCTTTCTCTCCCACTTAAGAAATCATGTTTGAAATCAAATGAGTGACAATGGTGTTGTTATAAGTACAACCTGGAGCATGGTATGTTATGTCTTTAAAAAGAAAAGTATATAATATCACAAACTTGCAAATATTAGGAACTCACAACATGTTTCATAAGGAATCTGAACACACCAGTGTGTTCAACAAAATATTATGGAAGCAACCCAAGTGCCCATCAGTAGACGAGTGGATAAAAAAGCTGTGGTACCTACATACAATGGAATATTACTCAGCCATAAAAAAAGAATGAAATCTTACTATTTGCAACAGCAGGGATGAACCTAGAGGGTGTTAAACTTAGTGAAATAAGTCAGACAGAAAAAGTCAAACACCATATGATTTCACTTATATGTGGAATGCAAAAAACAAAATAAATAAACAAACAAAACAGAAACAGACTCATAGACACAGAGAACAGACAGATGGTTGCCAGATGGGAGAGGGTTCGGTGGACTGGGTGAAAAAGGTGAAGGGATTGAGAAGTACAAATTGGTAGTCACCGATAGTCATGGGGATGTAAAGTACAGCATGGAAAATACGGTCAATAATCTATATATATAAACAGGTAGTATGCTAATTGGTCCTAACGGTGTCCCAGTCATGACCGTTCAACAGGCTGTGCACACACAGGAGCTGGTGGGCGAGGATGGGGGTGGGGACTTGCGCCACCAGGACATGACGCTGCTGCTGGGGGCAGCCCCCCAGGCGGAGGCACACGCAGGCCCGCAGTGCTGCCCGGCCTGGAGGGGGGCATCAGGATGGGGGTGGGGCCTCAGTGGAGAGCTCTCAGCACTCCTGCACCGGGGTCTAAAGGCACGGAGAGGAAGGGAGAGCCGATGGGCAGTTATGGGGTTTAGGCCAGGAGGGGAGAACAGATAGGCAGTTAGGGGGATCAGACAAGGAGGGGAGAACAGTTAGGGGGATCAGGCAGGCAGGCAGGTGAGCCCTTAGGAGCCAGTGGTTCTGGATTGCGAGAGGGATCCCAGATTGGAGAGGGTGCAGGCCAGGCTGAGAGACCTCCCCCCACCCCCGCATGAATTTCGTGCACCTGGCCTCTAGTATTGTAATAACTCTGGTTGGTACCAGGTGGGTGCTTGAAATATCTGGGGAAATACTTTGTAAGGTATATGATTGCCTGACTACTAATCTGTACACCTGAAACCAATATAAAATAATATTGAATGTAAACTGTAATTAAAAATAAAATTAAAGAAGAAAACTGTTGGCATGGGTTTCAGTGTCAGGCAACAGGATTTTTACAGCACTCTACACCTATGGCTTCATTCCGTCCTCACAGTGCTCCCGGAGAGCGGGCTGTAGGCACATTGCCTCCCTGCAGTGAGGAAGGGGCATTTCAGCATTTTCGGCATGCAAGGAGGGAAGGAAGGAGCCGGGGGGCAGGGGGAAAAGGGGGAGAATGGAGGCATGTTTTCATGATTACATTTGCAAGGCTCACATTCTGAAGACTTTTCCTTTATTCCTCACTTTTCCACCTACAGTTAGGAAATGATGCAATTATACCAGTATTTCACACAGTCTAGTCTACAAATTTATTTTTCATTTGTAATGCTTTATAGGAAATAAAAGATGCTGAATTTAAATAAATGCTGGGAAATGCCGTATATCTGTCTCATGCAATGGCCTTTTGCATATTCAAAGTGCTGAAAAGCCCTTCAGTAAAGAATCATGTTTAATTTTTGTTTCACTTGTGTTATGAACATTTATTTGACTTTGCAAAACCTTTTCTCCTATAATTCCAATAACATGATGTAGAATTGGGTTCTGAGGAACACACTTTGAGAACTGCTGTATGAGATGAACTGCTACATGAGATGCTGTCTTGTGGTTCAAATAAACTCACTTTTATTTGAAAGGAAATAAAATGGACACTATCTTATGAAAACCCCTTATAAAGGCTCCTCTGGGAAACTGACAGATATAATAAAAAAGAAATAAAAATGAGAAAGTAAATGTTTATCAACTGAATCTAGTAAATACTGCCAAATATAGCTCAAATCTCTGGCAGGAACTCCTACCAAATACAATAAATTTGAATCGGTATGAAGGAAGAAACATCAGAGATTGCTGGGCAACTTCCCTTCCTGAAAATGTGCAGTTTTCAGAGCAGCAACTAAAGCTAATCCTGGCAATTCTCACCGATACTGAGCACAGGGAGAGCAGGCGGGGCCAGGAGGCCTGGAGAAACACTACTGCCCTGGCTGCCCCGCCCAGGGCTAACTTTGTTATTGTTTAATGGTGTCAATCTTCTTTAAAGTGACACATCTTCTCCAACGAGACTGTGGTGCAGGGAGTCTTATGATCTAGGCCTCTAGAAGCAAGGGTGAGGAATGTCCACAGAGCAAAGGTGGTTGTGTAAGAAAGAGGGGGAAACAGAACAAAGTATGTGCCTCCCTCCCCTGAGAGCCTGACCTCTCACCTCTGCCTTAACCTTCTTGGGCTGTTAGAACAAAATACCAGACACTGAGTCGGCTTAAACAGACACTTGTTTTCTCACAGTCTGGACCCGGGAAGTCCGAGGTCGGAAGCGGGGTGTCATGGTGGCTCT
>NW_005370042.1:3208751-3238914 GCF_000412655.1 Myotis brandtii
GGGCCTCTCCTTGGTGCAGATGCTTCCTCTTCTGAGAAGACCATTGATCCCATCATGAGGTCCACGTCTCTCATCTGCATCTAAACCTAATCACCTCCCCAAGGCCACCTCAAAATACCATCACCTTGGGAGTTCAACATATGAATGTGGGGTGACACAAACAATTCAGTCCAGAACTCCTGGCTAGCTAAAGTAGGGGACCAATCCAGAAAAGAAGAGGTGTTTCTTCAAACCCTCAATGAGGACACAAACAGAACCCTCCCCCGCCCCCCACCCTCCCAAGTCTCCTGTGTGCTCCCACGCAGGAGAGCACACAATACACAGAAAGCAGGGTCACCTCCCCTCACATATAGAGAGCACAACATGCAGAAAGAAAGCTCGCCAAGGCCATTTCTCCTACCTGCCTCAGGTGTAGCGTGGCTGAATTTACGTTTAAACTTGAAAGATGAATTCCAAGAAGAGTCAGGTAAACAGAAGAGGCTAATCTAGCGATGCTATTATGGGACAACAGTAGTCCTGCAATCTTTACTCAAAGATGAATAAAAGCAAAAAGGTTGTTTAAAAGCCATGCAGAATCATACAGTTTCTGTCCTGATGACCGGAGTATTCTAGGGTCTGCTGTATAACACTGTGCCTGTCGATAACAAGACTATTCCCTGCACTCAGAAACCTGTGAAGAAGGTAGATCTCTGTTGAGTTCTTACCACATTTTTCATTGCTAGATTACAAGAAATGAATCAAGCATTTATCATTACTTTCCTATTGACTGTACCACCGAATAACCAAATGATCAGGGGGGAAAAAATCTCCTTGTAAATTATTCTAGGTATTGAATGGAAACGAAATGAGAGAACGTGAATATTGATATTTTAGAATCCTCGATGATTTAACGGATCTAAGTGTTGAACATAAGTGGATGCTAACTTTTTAAAAAATGTGCTTCCTAATGAAAGAATGTATCACAATTACAATCCTGGCAAGGGAATCGGACCAGAGTCTCATCAAGCATGTGGTTCCAGTTGGCAAATTGCAGGAAATAAGAAAGACACAGAAATGTGACAAACTGTGAAAAACTCTATAGGTCCAATTCTCCGGACCTATAGAGTTTTTTTATAGTTTTTTTCAAGATATTTATTATAACGGAAAAAAAAGGGAAAGGGAGAGAATGTTAGATTAAAAGACACTTAAAAGTAGTTTACTGTTTTTAGATAAAAATCATAAAAGCAAGGAAGTGATTTTTATAAAAGTCAGGATAGTGGGTACTTCTGAAGGGAGAAGAGCTGTGATTTAGTTGGGGAAATGAGCTAAACAAGTCCTGCAAATATGATGTACAGCATGGTGACTATAGATAATAATGCTGTATTGTATATTTGAAAGTTGCTAAGAGAGTAGATCTCAAAAGTTCTCATCACAAGAAAAAAGTTGTTACTATGTGAAGCGATGGATGTTAATTTACTGTGGTGATCATTTTCCAATATATACAAATATTAATCATTATGTTTTACACCTGAAACTAATACAGTATGTCAATTATCTACACTAATAAAAGAGAAACATGGTAATTAGCGTACGACCGCTACCCTTCCCATTGGCTAATCAGTGAGTATATGCAAATTAATTGTCAGCCAAGATGGCGGCCGGCAGCCATGCACTGAAGCCTCTCTCTAAAAGTCAATAAAAACATATCCTCAGGTAAGGATTAAAAATGTTCCATGAAAATTAAGGATATGTTTGATATAAAAATATTAAACTTTTATGTTTTCTCACTTTTCTTTACCGTGCTCTAAACAGAACATGTGACTCTTATCTGTAGTAAGATAGTCTCTTACTTTTGAACCCATCAGTGAGTCATAGTGAAAATAAGCATTTAAAAAGCACGCAATTTTGATGGGAAAGAAAATGAAAGGAAACAATTCATGTTCATTTTGCTTTGTAGTTTGCTGTGTGTTATATATGCATGTGGAATGCTCAGGTAAATCTCAAAGTAGAAACAGTTTATAACCATTTATAACCAATCGCTAACACTAGGCTATATTATTTCAGGCTGTTATGAATTTATAGAGGGCCACCATCTGTGTCTCCTTATAATTTATGACAATAAAGAAAGGAGAATATGTCTCAAGACTTCAAGTTTATTTCTCTCTGCATAGGTTTAAAACATCCACCTTTTGCCCTTCACTGAGACTTTGTATGCTTGTGATCGTCCTCACTTGAAGGCATTTACCACTAAAAACCAATCTGTATATCACATACAGTCTCTATTTGACATTTAGGAAATAATTTGACCTCCTTTTTATTCTTTTATTCTCTTTAGTGTGAGTATGCTCATATTTCTCTACAAGTCTGTATGATTACAAAAAAAATTAATTGCAACTGGTTGGTATGACTAATATACTTTATAGTAATTATTACTTTATAGAACTTGTTTTATCATAAATGAAAATTTAGGTCACTTAAATTGAAAATTACAGTGATAACTTTTAAAGACTTTCATTTAATTTTGGCCATACTACTTTAATACATAAATTGAAAATACAGAGACAGAAAATGAATGATTATTTTTATTTACTTTTAAATTATTTACCACTCTTGATTATTTTCTTAATATTCTTCTGGCTTGTGAAGTACTTCTGAAGTGAAAAATATCTCCTGGGAAATGGGTAAAGTGGTTAGGTACTTATGTCTGTGCTAAAGAAGTGAGCTTTTCAAAGGTCAATAATTTTAGCTTAGCATTTAAGGATTATCTGTATTTTATCCTTCTTTATTTTTTTATCTCTGTTTAATTGTATTACTGGAATAATATAAGGACAATTACATTCTTTCCTATAAATAAGGACGTTTTACTTTCATCTTAGTGATAAGTTGCTTAGAAACTATATGGTTGATGAAGTCTATTAGATCTGATGGCTCTGTCTCTGGCAAATGTCAGGAATTAAATGGAGTAGGTTAGGTTTTTCACAATATTTTACTATTTTATAGTTTCTGAAGGATTAGTAGGTAGTTTTATTTCCCAATAGATTTGGTTTTTCTTCAAACCCAAGTCTCCCTTGACTTCCATTATTTAGAAAGTTAAATATAACTTTCAGTCTATTTCAAGAGATATCCTATATAATAAAAGAGAAACATGCAAATTAACCATCCCCCTGCTACGCTCAAGCCACGCCAACCAGCCAATCAGGAGCGAATATGCAAATTAACCCAACTAAGATGGTGGCAGCCATGGAACTGGAGTGAGCAGGAGGCTTGGGTTGCCCCCAGCAATGGAGGAAGCCAAGTTTCCCGCCTGCCCTGGCCGGCCCTTGGCTCCACTCAAGGCTACAAAGTTTCAATTACAGAAGATAAATAAATCCAAGAAAAAAAGAAAAATGAAAAAAAGGAGAGGCTGGAAGCTTGGGTTGCCAGGGGGCGTGGCCAGCCTGAAAACGGCCATCAGCCCCTCACCCAGGCTGGCCAGGCACCCCAGCGGGACCCCCACCCTGATCCAGGACACCCTTCAGGGCAAACCAGCCGGCCCCCACCCGTGCACCAGGCCTCTATCTATACTAATAAAAGGGTAATATGCTAATTAGACTGGGAGACTGGTCACTATGACACACACTGACCACCAGGGGGCAGACGCTCAATGCAGGAGCTGCCCCCTGGTGGTCAGTGTGCTCCCACAGGGGGACCTCTGCTCAGCCACAAGCCAGGCTGACAGCTGCCAGCTCAGCGGTGGTGGCGGGAGCCTCTCCTGCCTCCTCAGCAGCGCTAAGGATGTCCGACTGCAGCTTAGGCCTGCTCCCCGCTGGCAAGTGGACATCCTCCAAGGGCTCCCGGGCTGCAGATGGATGTCTGACTGCCAGCTTAAGCCTGATCCCCTGGGGAGCGGGCCTAAGCCAGCAGGTGGACATTCCCCGAGGGGTGCCAGACTGTGAGAGGGCACAGGCCGGGCTGAGGGACACTCCCCCGAGTGCACAAATTTTTGTGCACTGGACCTCTAGTATCTCAATAAAAAATAAAATTCAACAAAGACAACAACAACAACAAAAGATAGAAAGTGGAGGGGCTTCTGAGATGGCTGTTAAAGTTCTATTTATTGACCTAAAATGAATAAAGTTATTCATTTTATTTCAGTTATGTAAAACTAGAGGCCTGGTGCACTGGATTCATACAACCATGGGGGTCCGTTGGCCTGGCCTGCAGGGATTGGGCCAAAACCAGCCCTCTGACATCCCCTAAGGGGTCCTGGATTGGGAGAGGTTGGTTCTCGGGTGACACACCCAGAATCGGGCTCCCTCCTCCTTTCTCTCTGGGTCTGAGGTGCAGGTGAAGCAGATTAGGGGCCAACACTGTGCCAGCAGCAACCTAACCCACAGCTGATTCCACAAGGAATTGGGCTCCCTCCTTTACTGGTTGGAGCATCTGCCCCCTGGTGGTCATTGTGCATCATAGCTACCAGGCGAATGGTTGAACGGTCGGACAGTCACTTAGGCTTTTATATGTATAGATAGGTAAGTTCTTGAGATGTCTATAGCATAGTGTCTGTAGCTAACAATCCTGTATTATATGCTTAAAACTTTTTAAGAGGGTAGTTCTTATGTTAAGTATTTCTCTCACTAAGTAAACTAATAACAATAATAATAATGGGAGTAAGAGGAAACTTTGGGAGGTGAATAATATGTTTATGGCCTTGATGGTGGTAATGGTTTCATGGGTGTACTCGTATCTGCAAACTCATTGAGTTGTAGCATTAATTATGTACAACTTTTTACATGTCAATCATACCTCAATACAGTTGTTTAAAATAAGATTATTCACTTCATAATAATTCATTGATCTCTACATTCTCTTTTGTTTTCTTTATTTGTGCTGTATTTTAGAGTAAAAGACTTTTAAAATATGGCAGAAAGCACAGCATGTAACACATAGATTAAGCATATTCTTTGAAAAATGATTCACTCTAGAAAAGAGAGGGAAATTTAAAGAGGAACTACAGTGTCAAGATAATTAGAAATATATGAAATAATTTAAACATTTATCTGCAGATAATTCTCTTTCTTTTCAAGTTCCTAGAAAAGTTATTAGATTTATGTAAAGTATTCAACCCTATGATTGTAAGTTTGAAAAGCTATATGAAACACTTTTTTCTGAAAAAATATAATTCAATCAAATTGTCTCAAAAGAAATCAATGATAACATAAAAGCCCTGACAGTGCTATTATGTAACACCAAAGAATGCTTTATAGCAGAATTCCTTCAAATTTCTAGGAAGGGTTACTTCTGTGAACACAGAGAGAAGGAAGGCTTCCCTGTACTTTATATGAAGTCAATGTAACCCTGAAACAAACCTGATCCAAACAGCTAAAACAATAAAACCATGGGCTCATCTCAGTGTAAATTTAACAACAAAAATTGTTAAAATGTTAACATTGTAACCCGTTGTTATATTGAAATTCTACTACTATATGACCAACCAATATTTGTTCCCAGGATGTAAGAATGATTTAATGCTAGAAGGCTTGTTAATAAAATTTCTCTTAAAAAAAAAAAGATACAGGAAAGAAATACCCTGTAATCATCATAAGTGCCCCAAAAGTCATCAAACACCTATTCTCCAATTTCTTAACTTCTTAATAAAGATTTTTAACATGATTAAAAAAACAAAAAAACCCTTACAGACAGGCAAATATTTTTTTCTGTCAACACTGCTATTAATGTTATTATAGAAATGATAAAGAAATTGTTTTAAAATATTTTCTAAGGATGTGAAGTATAAATAATTGAAAGGGGTTTTCAAAAAATCAGTGCTCAATATTGTTAAATAATTTTAATTTGCAGATAAAAGTTTCCTACATGAAGAAAACAAAAACATTGACTAAAAATAACTTAAAATAAGAGAATTCTGCAAAGGCATCTACAGACACTTAAGTTTTAAAACGTGGCTTTACTATATCAGTAAATAACCAATAAGAAGAGAGCAAACATTCTCCGCTTACAATAGCAACTATTATTCAATAGCCTTACACATCGAATGTCAACAGTGAGAGGTGGGCTCATCTGTGCTTCTTCCTGCTTATTTCTTAGTTGTCTATACTGCTTAAATCAAGCACGCATCAATCTTATTATCAATACCTAAAGATCTACTTCTTTTATAAATGTTTCACCATTATATTTTAATAAGTGTATCAAAGATTCAGTTCATACAAGTATTTTATTTATAGCTTATTATTGTTTACTAGTGGCCCAGTGCATGAAATTCATGCACCACAGGGGGGGTTCCCTCAGCCCTGCCTGCACCCTCTCCAATGGGGGACATCCCTCTTGCAATCTGGGGCCACTGGCTCTTAACCGCTCACCTGCCTGCCAGCCTGATCGCCCCTAATTGCATCTGCCTGCCTGACTGATTGCCCCTAACTGCCCTCCCCTGCTGGCCTGATCTCGCCCCCAACTGCCTTTGCCTTCTTGATCACCCCTAACTGCCCTCCCTTGCCAACCTGATCTCGCCCCCAACTGCCTTTGCCTTCCTGATCACCCCTAACTGCCCTCCCTTGCCAACCTGATCTCGCCCCCCAACTGCCCTCCCCTGCCGGCCTGGTTGCCCACAACTGCCCTCTTCTGCTGGCCAATTTGGTTCTGATTGGTCAGTTTCTATGTCAGTAAGCATCAAAAGCTCTGCCTCCTAGGCAGCCATTGGCTCCTCACAGTTCACCCAAATTTGGTTCTCATTGGTCAGTTTCTATGCCAGTCAGCATCTCCAGGCCTATCTCTGGGCCTGATCAGAGAGGTGGGGCTGATCAACAGCGCCCCCACCCGGAGGCCTGGAGAGAAACAGAGGCGCAGCTGCTGGCAAAGCCCAGAAAGAAAGAGAGGCAATGGCTGATCAACAGTTGCCATGGAGGCTGCGGATAAGATCCTGCCTCTCCCTTCAGGCCTCTCTCCAAGCCTGATCCACAGCCCCCTTGACAGAAGGACTAACTTCCGGTGTTCGGTCAAGCCTTCGGTCGGTTGTTACGGACCCTGGGTTTTTATATATTAGGATTTTATTTACTATTTTTTAGTACTAGAAGTGTCTAGAAGATGTCTAACTGAAGCCCTCACTTTCAAATAGCATACTTAGGGCCTCACAATTGAGTTTAAGGTTTCTAGTCAATGGCAAAACCAGGATTAAAAGCCAGACCTCAATATATTACAAGACCAATGGTCTGCAAACAGCTTGTTGTATTAAATCATCAATGGGTGTCTCTGCTTTAAATCATTGCTTAATGGTATCAGACTAACATATTATAAATTATTTCCTTATAGAGGATTTAAGGCGAAGGTAGTTGAAGCATTGTCCCAGAGGAGTGAATCTGTAGAAATTTTTTATAGAAATATTGTGGTTCCTCGGCATAACTGTTAAGCTATATTTTTCTACCAACTATGTCATCTTTAAGTTTTTTATCACAATACCTTTTCATCATGTTGTTTCTTGAGCATCCTGCTGTTACTATCTTCTCAACAAGGCAAAATGGAGTAAGACGGCAATTTTTTAGTTAAGTGAAATATCCTCAAGTCTCGTTAGCTTATGCAGAGAAGTGATAGAAATGGGGGAAGAAATGGGATGGGTGTGCGGGGGTATAGGCGATGGCTATGAAAGGAGAAATCAGAGAATCACTACACTTAATCTAAAAATGATTTAATTTACTGCATAGTAAGTTGCCTCTTAAACGAAGTAGTCAAAAGTAGGGGGAGGGTGAATTTAGAAAAATAGACATGGATTTGGAAATATTATTCAAAGTGGTCTTTGTGAGGATTCAATGTTATGAATTCACAGTTCCTTATGTTTTGTTTTGTTTTTGACATTTTAAAAATACAGCAATTTGAAAGCAAAAGCCAAAGATTTAAGAAGAGTGAGAGAAGAAAATCACCCCTGAAATTGTCCCCTTCTTACAAAGGAATGTCTTTGGTTTATGGAGTTTGTGGGGGAAGAGCAAGAATTCTTATGCTTAGCCCTAGCCGATTTAGCTCAGTGGATAGAGCATTGGCCTGCGGACCAAAGGGTCCTGGGTTTGATTTCAGCCAAGGGCTCCTCCCTGGCCTGGGCCCTGATTGGTGCTCATGCAGGAGGCAACCAATCAATGTGTTTCTTTGACACTGATGTTTCTCTCTGTCTTTCCCTCTCTCTCCCACTCTCCCTAAATATCAATGGAAAAATATCCTCAGGTGAGGATTAACAATAACAAAAAAAGTCTGAATAGCACTCTACAGATTAAGCATATTTAACTTAGAATCACTATTTATGGATCTGTTAATCAAGAAATGCACACTGTCTATTTTTCTTTTGTATAGCATTTGAAAACAATAAAAATTCTATAATTTGAAAAACATAAAAAGTAAAATCCAGGCCCTAGCCAGTTTTGCTCAGTGGTTGGAGCCTGCGAACTGAAGGGTCCCAGGTTCTATTCCAGTTAAGGACACATGCCTGGGCTATGGGCTCAGTCCCCAGTAGAGGGCATGCAGGAGGCAGCCGATCAATAGTTCTCTCAGCATTGATGTTTCTATCTCTCTTTCCCTCTCCCTTCCTCTCTGAAATCAATAAAAATATATTTAAAAAAAATAGAAAGTAAAAACTAGGACTTCCCATTTTGAATCCAGATTTCCTTTACTTTTATCTAATGTCTCTTCTCCATTTCACTCTTCACTATATTCATAAAATTGTCTTAGGTATTGATGTTTAATTTAGCATAGATTTGAGAGTATTGATAAGACACTTCTTCCAACACACTCTAATACTCTGACCTAGTCAAATTTATCAGTGGAGCTTGAGGTATTCAGGCTAGTCTGGCATCAAAAATTCGTGCATGTATCTTTTCTCATCTGATACTGACCCCTCTGCCACAGGCATGACATCATTATTTTCCGCCAGATCAATAAAATATAAAATATTGGAAACTGGCCCGCTTTCCAGTGGCTCCTCTGTCCCCTGCTCCCCTTCCTATGCATCCAAGAACAAAAACAGATTAACTTGGCATATCCATTCACTAAAGCACACATCCTCCTTGCCCGTTCATGAGCATCCCGAACCCTAACACCAAGTCAGATGCTAGATACTGTTTTATTCACAAAGTGGTTACTCTAATTTATAATCATGTTTTCCTGATTCCAATCCACAAACTTGACTCAGAAACAAAGAGATCTTTCTCCTATATCTAGTCTTACATCTTAGTTTTAGTGAAGGACAGCCACCAGGGCCAACATTAAATACTAATATAACAGTGAAGTAAGTTACCACGTGCAAACAATGAACACCCAGGACAGTGGGTAAATCACCAAAGTGTAAGCAGTGCCTTTAAGACAAGGAAAGGGAGAGGGATTATGGGTCTGCTCCTCAGGAATCAGATGCAGAAGAGGAGAGAGGCCAAGGGTAGGGGTTCAAGAATGGAACGGCCTGTGCTGTGATGATTAGGGCACCTCACACACCCGCAGACCTGCGCATCATGGGACACATTGGACCATCCAGTGTGAAGTCACTGTCAGTGCGACAGGTACGCCAAGTGCTATGTCAAGGCTGGGGTGATGGGGTGTAACGGGAACACCCCTGGAGGTGCCCGGAATGCCCCAAACCACAAGTCTGGACACTTGGATAAGGACCCCATCTGGACACCCATATGAGTGGGACCCCACCCCTGGCATGTGAGAACACAGAGCTCCGGAGCCCGGCCCTAACCGCCAGGCTGGAGGCCAATGCTGCCCTCGCCACCCCACCGAGGAGCCGCCGTGTGGGACCTGGAGGGACTTCGCCCCCGAGGCACCCTGTGCTCGCTCCATCGCATAAGCTCCCCCGTGTGTGTAACCTGCGTGTGACTCTACTGGCTTATGGGGAGTGCTCCCCCACATTGTGGGCAGACACAAACGTGTGTGAGTGGCTCCTTTTGGGGATGCCCCCTTGTTCACGACACCCCTGATCAATTCTCAACTGTCATCTTATTTGAGCAACTAGAAGCGTTGACAATGATCCTTTTCCCCCCTTAATTCTTTATTGATTGAAGTATTACATATGTCTCCCTTTTCCGCCATTGACCTCACCCCGGCCACTCCCTCCCCACAACACATGCCCTCCCCCCCGCCCCCCAGTGTTTGTATCCATTGGTCATGCTTAGATGCGTTGGCAATGATTCTTTACTTGGCTTTCAAGATGTGCTCCTGACTTTCCTCCCCTCACTGGTGGTCGCTACCCTGTTTCCTTCCCACCTTCCTCATCTCCCAGCCCTTGAATGTCACCTCTAACCACCTCCACTGCCCGGTGATTCTATCCTCATCCACAGCCTCAGTATCACCCTGTCACAACAACACTCACATGTACATCTGCAGCTCACCGTTCTCCCCGATTACATGTTCATATATCGGCGGTGACACGATTTAGATGGATATTTCCAAACAGCCTTCCTTCTCTCCCAAATGCTGTTCCCTTTCCCCATCTCAGTGCTACCATCCCTTCAGATGCTCAGATGAAAAGCCTTGGACTTATCGTGGTTCCTCACTTGCCTTCACACCCTACATTCCACCTGCGCAGATTCCAATGACTTGGTGCTCAGATTGTATAGGATCTACCTGCTCCCTCACACCTTCCTACCAACCTGGACTGGCGCCTGATTTTTGCAACACCTTGTAAACTGGTTTTCCTGCGTTCACTCTTAACCCACTCCAGTCTCTGTGTTCAACAGGCAGCCAGAGTGATCATTTAAAAAATACGAGTCACATCATATTACTCTTCTGCTTAAAACCCTGCATATAAAATGCATGTGCATATAAAACCCTGCATATAAAATAAATAGATTCGCACCTTACAGCAGAAGCCAAATTCTTCAAATTGCCTCCAAAACCCTTCACATCTGGCCCCACCACAACCTCTGGGACCTCCTGCTGCCTTGACCCCCACCCCTGCCTTAATCCTTCTGCTTCGGCCACAGAGGTCGTGGTGCTCGGAAGACATGAGGCCCTTTACCTCAGGCCCTTTGCACTTGCTGCTCACAGTCTGCCTTCAGTCTGTTAACAAATCCTGACGGCTCTGTCTCCAAATTAATTCTAGAATCTGATCTCTACGCGACACATACATGTCCTCACATTTGTTCCCCCAATATTTGCAGGCTCACTCTGCTCAGACCTCACCTCGTCAATTAGACCTACCCTGGCTGCAGCCCCCAACCTTCCGGGTGTTTCCCAACTCCCTTACTTTGCTTTGTTTTTCTTCATAGTACATATGACCTTCTTGCACAACATACAACTTGATGAGTTACTGTGGTTCATGTCCTTCTCCCCTTACCAGAACGGAAGCTCTGTAAAGGCAGGGATGTTTGCCACTGTGTTCACTGCTTTAGCTCCAGTGTTCAGGCTACACCTGGCACATAGCAAATCCTATATAATAAAAGCCTAATATGCATATGCTCACTGCTTAATCATCACTTGTACTTTTTCATTTCATTTTTCCAGCTTCCTTGCATTTTACAGTGTCACTGGATTTTAAGAGCTGGTTTATAACTAAAGATGTTAATCATTTCTCATGCATTGCAAATGAAATACCATGTTTTTTGTTACTATTTTACTCTTGTGTTTTACTTTTTGGTTGTATCAAACTGTGCATTAAATATAATCATATTCTGTTTTGTTTTGTTTTTTAAAAAAAGCCTAATATGCAAATTGTCCCCAAGGGCAGTCGTTTGACCGGGAGTTCGACCGCTCACTATGACATGTGTTGACCACCAGGGGGCAGCACAGACCATGGCGGGCTTCGGTGATGCGCACTGGCAGTGGGCGGCAATAGAGGCACTGCCAGCCCCAATGGGCCCCCGACAAGAGCAGGACCGCAGCGGGATGGTGGAGCAGGTGAGCGTTTTTTTTAAAAAAAGCCTAATATGCAAGTTGTCCCCAAGGGCAGTCGTTTGACCCGGAGTTCGACCGCTCACTATGATGTGTGTTGACCACCAGGGGGCAGCACAGAACATGGCGGGCTTCGGTGACGCGCACTGGCAGTGGGTGACAATAGAGGCACTGCCAGCCCCAGTGGGCCCCCCACGAGAGCAGGACCGCAGCGGGATGGTGGAGCAGGTGAGCGGGCAGCACCAGGCCAAGGCAGGTGTGAGCGGGGCCCCATCACCCCACAGACAGTGACCAGTGCTGCCACCCGACTCCCAGGTGGTGAGGGAGAAAGGGCAAATAGCAATAATAAAATATTTCCTCTAGTTATTTTCCTTTCAGTCTGCACGAATCTGCGCATGGGGCCACTAGTCCATAAATATTTGAGTGAGTGAGTGAATGAATGACTCTGTGAGTGGCTCATTGCCGACACAGAGCAGGCGATGGGAATGGTGCGCTTCAGAGTACTTTGTTATCAATATCAGAAATAATCACATCTCACAGTGCTTAGCATCTGCCTTATTGTTTACATATTGCAGTTACATAGTGTTGATTCTGTAGGTCTTTCTACTCTGACAGTTAACGAAATGGGTTTCTAAAGAAACAAACACCTAACTTAAAGCTGAGAAAAATCAACAAGGTATTTCCAAATGGCTGAATCTTTGTTGACCCCCAAGCTCGGCTTGATATACCCCAGGATTCAGATGCTCTGATCCCACTCCGATTGCCTCATATCCTCAGACTGATAACTGACCCCACGCCTCCTCTTTGCTGTCACAGCATATTGTACATTTACTGAACACAGTGGGGAGCTCAATGTGCCGCCACTGAGGGTGCCATCCCATCCCGTCTGTTCTGTGGCCTCTGGTGCCTATGGCCTGCAGGGGGTGCGCTGGAGGCGCCAGGATAAAGCGCACCCCGGTAACTCTCAGCACTGGGAGCACTTAGACTGCTGACTATAGGTGGACATCCTGCAACTAAATTTTTATCAATTTGTGATAAAGGTTGGTAATACTTTCTGATTTGTGAAGTGTACAAAACCTGTCTTCAAAGATGTCCAATTGGAGAAATGAGACCAGATGATTTAAAAACGGATGTGTGCCTTGAGAAATTTAGAAATGTGACCACACTGATATTGGGAAGACCTGTTTCTATAGCAGAAAAATGTTACTGCATGAGGGTTTTTTCCCACTCCTTCCAGATTTAAAATACAAGGTGTTTCAAAAAAAAAACAAAAAACAGTAACTGATAAAACAAACGCCGATGTTTTTTCAGTCCTCTCTAAAATCAAAGCAGCAGACCAATTCTACGCAGAGTTCAAACTTTCGGGGGATTCCTACTGGACAGGAGCATTTGAAGCTGACACTGTAGGACCTGGCGTTCCTACTAAGGCAGCAAACTGGCACCGTGGCTGCGACTGCCTGCTCTGTGTCCGTGGCACTCGGAAGCCGCGTCTCCTCTTTGCCCTAAAGCCATTATAGCAGGGAGTCACCAAAAATTCTTTGCAAGGTGCATTAGGCTAAGACAGGGTGAATGACAAAGTCCTGACAAATCACCTGCCTCTGACCAGCTACATCTGGTTCTCTTCCCTTCCCTTCATTCCCTTCCCTTCCCTTCCCTTCCCTTCCCTTCTCTTCTCTCTTTCTCTCTCTCTCTCTCATCTCGCACACAACCCTTATCAGACACACTCCTATTGCTAATTTGCAGGATCTCTGTTTTGTAGGCTCTTGTAGATGCCATGGTCCCCATCATGCCTGCGTAGGAAGGAGCATCTACACGTCCTTGGCTGGAGAACTGAGTGATTACATCCGCCTATAAATCTTAGCACACATGACATGGAACTGAAAAATGCAGTGAGTCAGTGTTTCACCCTCTGTACTGTGTTTATCTCCAAGCATGCCAAGTCTCCATGACTGGATCGTTTCACTTAACTGCACAAAGCAAACAACAAAAACCCAAGAGTGTTTCCCATTAGCCTGTGCTTTACTACCATGTAAAAGACTGCGTGACTAAGTGAAGAAATAAACGCCAGCCAAGAGCTACTGGGGAAGGGAGCTGCTTCCCGGCTCAGGCCCCGGCTGCTGGCATCTCTGAGTCAGGCATTTCCCTGGCGACTGGGACCGGCTCTGCTTCCTGCCCGGCCCTCCGGCTACCCTGCATCCCTGGACAGCACGGACCTCCACAAAGCGCTGCATGGCCACGCCATCTGGGCGCGCTGAATGCACGTTCATGCCATGCGGATGTTGCTTAAGGGGCGAGCACACCACCAAAATAGTGTTTTTAGTTTAGAAAAAAGAATCAAGTAAGTTTTAAGATTCATTACAAAGCTATATCCCTACCTGCCAGCATGCACCAACATAAGTCACAGAAGATTTAAGAATGTCATGTTTTCAGAAAATAAAAACTAATAACACTAGAGAAATAGGCGTAGGTGATAAAAAGGTACAAACTCCCAGTTATAATGTAAGTAAGTCCTGGGGATGTCACGTATATTACAGCACAGTGACTATAGGAAATAACACCGTGTTGCCTATTTGAGAGTTGCTGAGAGAGTAAATCTTAAAAGTTCTCATCACAAGATAGTTTCTTGTGTACCTGTGTGTGGTGACAGGTGTGAGGTGATACCTTATTGTCATTTTAGTTTGCATCTCTCAGATGATTAGTGACTTTGAGCCTTTTTTCATATGCCTCTTGGCCTTCGGTATGTTCACTTTGGAGAAGTGTCTATTTAGGTCCTTTGCCTATTTTTTAATTGGATTTTTTATCTTCCTTTTATTAACTTGCATGAGTTCCTTATAAATTTTGGAGATAGTTTTTCCCACTGCAGCAGACACAGCTGATTCTCACAGCCAGTCGGCCTGGTGGTCAAATCCCTCTAGTATTAACTACAACAATCAAGGCTTAACTAGAACAAGACTGCGCACAAAGACCACAAGGGGATGCACCAAGAAAGCATAAAAAATGCGGAGACAAAAAAACATGACAGAAATGGAGGATATAGAGCTAAAAATCGCAATTTTGAGGGCTTGCAATAATGTGCTAGAAGCTGCCAATAAACTTGAGGAGAGACTCACGAAAACTAATGAGACCCTCGATGCTATGATAAAGAACCAACTAGAAATTAAGCATACACGGACTGAAATAAAGAATATTATACAGACACCCAATAGCAGACCAGAGGAGCGCAAGAATCAAGTCAAAGATTTGAAATGCGAAGAAGCAAAAAACACCCAACCGGAAAAGCAAAATGAAAAAAGAATCCGAAAATACGAAGATAGTGTAAGGAGCCTCTGGGACAGCTTCAAGCGTACAAATATCAGAATTATAGGGGTGCCAGAAGATGAGAGACAGCAAGATATTGAAAACCTATTTGAAGAAATAATGGCAGAAAACTTCCCCCACCTGGTGAAAGAAATGGACTTACAGGTCCAAGAAGCGCAGAGAACACCAAACAAAAGGAATCCAAAGAGGACCACACCAAGACACATCATAATTAAAATGCCAAGAGCAAAAGACAAAGAGAGAATCTTAAAAGCAGCAAGAGAAAGAGACTCAATTACCTACAAGGGAATACCCATACGACTGTCAGCTGATTTCTCAACAGAAACTTGGCAGGCCAGAAGGGAATGGCAAGAAATATTCAAAGTGATGAATACCAAGAACCTACAACCAAGATTACTTTATCCAGCAAAGCTATCATTCAGAATTGAAGGTCAGATAAAGAGCTTCACAGATAAGGAAAAGCTAAAGGAGTTCATCACCACTAAACCAGTATTATACGAAATGCTGAATGGTATCCTTTAAGAAGAGGAAGAAGAAAAAGGTAAAGATACAAATTGTGAACAACAAACATGCATCTATCAACAAGTGAATCTAAGAATCAAGTGAATAAATAATCTGATGTACAGAATGAACTGGTGATTATAATGAATCAGGGACATAGAAAGGGAATGGACTGACTATTCTTGGGGGGGAAAGGGGAATGGGAGATGCGGGAAGAGACTGGACAAAAATCGTGCACCTATGGATGAGGACAGTGGGTGGGGAGTGAGGGCGGAGGGTGGGGCGGGAACTGGGAGGAGGGGAGTTATGGGGAGGGAAAAAAAAGAGGAACAAATGTAATCTGAACAATAAAGATTTAATTAAAAAAAATTTGGAGATAAACCCTTTATCAGTTGTATCATTGGCCAATATGTTCTCCCATACAGTGGCTCTATTTTCATTTTGTTGATGGTTTATTTTGCAGTGCAGCAGCATTTTATTTTGATGTAGTCCCACTTGCTTATTTCCTCCTTAGCTTCCATTGTCCTAGGACCGTGGTCGGCAAACCGCGGCTCTCGAGCCACATGTGGCTCTTTGGCCCCTTGATTGTGGTCCTTCCACAAAATACCACGTGCGGACGTGCACGTACAGTGTGATTGAAACTTCGTGGCCCATGCGCAGAAGTCGGTATTTTGTGGAAGAGCCGGTATTTTGTGGAAGAGCCACACTCAAGGGGCCAAAGAGCCGCATGTGGCTCTCGAGCCGCAGTTTGCCGATTACTGTTCTAGGAGATGTATTGGTAAACATATTGCTACAAAAGATGTCTGAGATTTTGCTGCCCATGCTTTCTTCTAAGAAATTTATGGTTTCATGTCTTACATTTAAGTCTTTTATCCATTTTTATTTTATTTTTGTGTATGGTGTAAGTTGGTGATCTAGTTTCATTTTTTTGCATGTATCTGTCCAATTTCCCCAACACCATTTATTGAAGAGACTGTTTGACTCCATTGTATGCTTTTGCCTCCTTTGTCAAATATTAATTGAGCATTATGGCTTGGGTTGATTTCTGGGGTCTCTGTTCTGTTCCATTGATCTATATGCCTGTTTTGATTACAGTGGCTTTGTAGAATAACTTGATATCTGGTATTGTGATCCCTCCAACTTTGTTCTTCTTTCTCAAGATTGCTGCAGCTATCCAGGTCTTTTTTTTTATTTCATATAAATTTTTGGAGAGTTTTTTCTAGGTCTGTGAAATATGCCAATGGTATTTTAATAGGGATTGCATTTTGAATTTATAGATTGCTTTGGGTAGTATGGACATTTTAATGATTCTACCAATCCATGAACATGGTACATTCTTCCATTTGTTTATATCTTTTTCCAGTGTCCTGTAGTTTTCTGAGTATAGGTCTTTTACTTCCTTGGTTAAGTTTATTCCTAGGTTTCTTAATTTTTTTGTTGCAATGATAAATGGGATTATTTTTTAGTTTCCCTCTCTGAGTTCAGTATTGGTGTATAAAAATGCCATAGATTTCTGGGTGTTAATTTTGTATCCTGCTATGTTTCCAAATTCATTTATTAAATCTAGTTGTTGTTTTTTTATGGAGTTTTTTTCTATGTACAATATCATGTCACCTGCGAATAATGATAGTTTTACTTCCTCTTTTCCAATTTGGATGCCTTTTATTTCTTCTTCTTGTCTGATCGCTATGGCTAGCACATCCAGGATTGGTGAAAGTGGGCATCCCTGTCTTGTTCCTGTTCTTAAGGAAAATGGCTTTAGTTTTTGCCCATTGAGTATGATGTTGGCTGTAGGTATGTCATATAAGGCTTTTATTATGTTGAGGTATACTAGTAAGAATGATAGCATGAATATAAAACAGGTGTACAAAATAAGGTATTCACTTTGAAGGGAAAAATAAACATTAGGAAATAAAATCTCCAGAATTAAAACATACATAATACCTGGTATTGGTAATTAAGATGTATAACATTATACAGATACTGATATTATTCAATGTGTCTATTAATAAAAACTGTAACATTAGAGAAGAGTTTCTTCTTGTGATTGCCCTTACCCTATCAGCATTACTAAAATATAATGAAATGTAAGTGGCATGTCATACTTTGAAAGCATGACATGCTTTCATATGCACAGAACAATATGAAGGAGTTTAACTCAATTAATGTCAAATCAATGCAAATATCTTTTCCTCAATGAATGTAGCATGAGGGTTATCAAATTATTGCCTATCCCATTAAAATAAAACATGTTTAAAATTCATCATTCCAAAATACAAATAAACCGCAAAACCAACACCTTCCATGGTTTATAAAATATATTTTATGGACTCCATTTATGAAATATCACCCTCCATCTGACAAGACACATACTACTTACAAAATTCTATTTACAATGCTGCCTAGAAACCATTATTAGTCATCCTAAATATTGCTATCACCACGTCATTCCCATAAACCAAATGTTGCAAATAAAAAAAAAACTGATCCTGGAATAATTTTTAGATCCAGTTTCATCAATTTTAGATAGTTTGTTTGTTTTTTGGAAGGAATAGGAGGATAAAGTAACTAAAGCAGATCTTACAACTAAAATTATATTTCAAGTTAATAAAATGTATGTAAGTGGAAATGTTTAGATAAGAAATGTTTGACCTAAGAAGCTATTTTATATTAAACTCAAATTCTCTTCCCCTTCACCTTGCTATTTCCTTATATCTATTTCTTAGTTATAGAACATACACAAATACATGCACTGGTATTTGGTTGACTTTAAATCAATCTTTAATATCAACCAAATAAGACCGTTTTAAAAAAGAAAGTCTTGTTTCATTTTTATAGTGTTTATTCTATCCAAATTACATGAGGGTTGATGGCACGGGATTGTCTTCATAGGAGTTGTCCCTCCTAGTACATTTTTAACACAGCCAAATATTCTTTCGAAATCAGACATGCATGATGAAATCATAATAGTGGATTTTGTTGTTCATTGTGTCTAAAAGGTGGAGTCTGTCTCTACCTATAATTTCTGAAGATTGAGGTACCCCAGTTAATCCAAATCCTAGTTACCAGCTGATGATTAAACATACCAGCATGACTGTATGCATCTACCTATGTTGCGTGTACGGGGTGGTACTGTCTGTATGTTTCCCAGGAGCTTGTGATGTCCGGGGGCTGTGGGAAACAATGAGAATAGAGCCACAACCAAGACGGGTGCCTGTCCTCAGGAGACTGTGACAGTCTAACAGTGTGACACAAGTGACAGCAGAGGTGGCCATCCATTCATCCAACAAACTTCCACCAAACACCCAAGCAAGATAGCCGCTGTGCTGGGCTCAAAGATCCCATAAATACAGAGAAGTCTGTGCCTTCAAGGACCTCACATTTAGGGACTAGAGCCACAACCAGGACGGGTGCCTGTCCTCAGGAGACTGTGACAGTCTAACAGTGTGACACAAGTGACAGCAGAGGTGGCCATCCATTCATCCAACAAACTTCCACCAAACACCCAAGCAAGATAGCCGCTGTGCTGGGCTCAAAGATCCCATAAATACAGAGAAGTCTGTGCCTTCAAGGACCTCACATTTAGGGAGAAAATTATCACAACAATTCCATGATAGCTGAGAAGCCCTCGATAAAAGAATAATCTAGTCCACACGAGTGACCTTAGATAGGACATTCCTCAGGAAATAAAACCTGGGCTTACCCTGAAGAACAGAGTGGACAAGGGCACTCCAGGCTGAAAGGACAGCAGGGCAGAGGTAGGCTAGCCTGAAGGTCTGAATGATTTGGGTTCAAGATGCCGGGTGGGGCATCTCAGTAATTGGATGGCAGGAGGCTGGCGATAAATGATGGAAACTTTGTGTTTCGTGCAGAGGGTGCGTGGACACTTCTCTTAGGAAACAGGAAGCCGTTGAAAAACTTTAAGCAGAGAGTAACATAGTCAATTTTTTCAAAAACGTCTTTTAAGGAGACTGTGTAGCTGAGAAGAGAAAGAACACCTAAAGATAGTAGGAATGGTAGACAGACCCCACTTAGTATCAAGCAAATGGCATCAATAGAATTTAGTGATTAATTTTGTCACTCCCAGGTTCCTAGCTTGGGGGACAAACTGTACAACTAAAGTATATCTTCTGAAAGGGCATAGGATGGGAATAATAAGGTAGAAAATAAGTAGGCATTTGTACAGGTTAAGTTTGAGATACCTTTGAGAAACTCAGGTAGAGACGCACCATAGCTTGTTGGAAGACAGGGCTAGAATTTAGGGCTGTGGAGGACGAGGCTGGAAATATAAAATGTGGGCAATGAGCATAGCCAGTGGTTAAACCATCTGAGCGGACGAGGTGACTCAGGAAAGGAGCGCAGCATAGAGATGTTACAATAGATGGCAGAGAACGGCCGTCCACAGCACTAGAAGGAAGATTTCAGGAGAGCGATGTCAGTGGAAATGTAGGAGGGGGAAAGTCCAAGAAAGGGTGAGATGTCCAAGGGTGAAAGTCCAAGAAAGGATGCTCCTGAGTTGTCAAGGAAGCGGGGTGGTGACATGTTCCCGAAGTGTTTTTACAGACTGCACCACACCAAGCGGCCAGCAAGAGAGAACTGGTGGGGGAAATTATGGGCCATTTGTACATAATGCAGCAGTTTCAAAAATTACAAAAGGTCTCTGTGTTCTTGAATGGAGAAAATATTTACCAACGGGGGCAAGCAGAAAAGGCTCCAAGAGGAAAGAGGTAGACGTTTCCACCCAGCACGTCTGCAGTAGGTTTGTCTGTGTAGCTAGGTTTTTAAACATAATATTGGAGCCGCGCCAGTGTGGCTCAGTGGTTGAACATTGACCTGTGAACCAGGAGGTCACAGTTTGAATCCCAGTCAGTGCACATGCCTGGGTTGCAGATGTGGGCTTGGTCCCCAGTAGGGGGTGTGCAGGAGGCAGCGGATCTATGATTCTCTCTCATCATTGATGTTTCTATCTCTCTCCCTCTCCCTTCTTCTCTGAAATCAATAAAAAAATTAAACATAAAAAAATAACATTGGAAACAATGGGATATATCATGTATTAAATTGGTATAATAACCATAATAGAAAAGATAGACTTTAAGTGGCTCTGGAATACAACATTTTGAAGTTTTATACATCCTGAGGGGGGCATTCAGGAACATGAGAACTATAATAATGGTTTAAATTTCTTGGAAGTGATATTATTTAATATATTAATTGTATTGAAATTTTGCAGCTACTTTGTGTCTACTGGTAAAAAAAAATAAGTAATTAAGTTAATGATCTCAGGAGTCAGTCAATATTTTCAGTGAAACAGAAAAGTGACACCATTCTAAATTTAAAAATTAACTGAGTAAACCTAAACTATTAAAATGTAATTAGAAAGACCAACACAAAGTCACAAATTTTCCAGCTGTGACTATGAAAATGGCCTAGGAACAGTGGGTACTTCTAGTGCCCAGGTTGCAATCTCTAATACAAAAATCTACTAAAAGAAACCAGAGCTCCAATATAATGAATGCTTTGGGATCAATTTTGGAAATTTGAATATCTGGTTATTAGGTAAGAATTTATTGAAATATAAAGGTAGAGACAGATGACTGAAAACAAAGCATACTACAGAACAATATATATAGTGTGGTCTCATTTTGGTGAAAGATATATATTTACAGTATATTAATCGTCACAGGTGCAATAGTTAGATGGTGTTTTAATTTTTAAAATTTTGCTCGACTCCATTGGTTACATGATCTGCTTTGGTTATTTTGAAAGGCAATTTAAGAAGCAGCAGCATCAACTAGTTCACTGATGATGGCCATGGTAGACAGCAGCAGGGTGTCGTGGGGTGAATAGCTAGGTGTGGACACTGGAAGTGTAAACTACTCAGAATGAGGCAGGCACAGAGAAAGCACAGAGAAAGGAGAGTAATTGAAAGCAGACATCCCCGTATCCAGGCTGGCTTTCCACTTTCCAGAAGATGCTTTCTTAGCCACCCATGTGACTCACTCAGTCACTTCATTTCAGTCTTGGTTCAAATGTCACCTTCCCACTGAGGCATATTCAAAATCACAAAACTCTTTCTCACCTCATCACTTCCCTCCACATCCACAAATCCCCTACCCTGACCCTACTTTTTTCCATAGACCTTAGAAATGTCTACTATTTTATAGAATTTTTATTTTTTGTTGTTTATTGCCTATCTCCTCCACTAGAATGTAAACTTTTCAGTTGAGCAAACATTATTTGTTTTGTACACTAGCATATCCCAAGCACCTAGAACAGGGGATGTGCACATAGTGTGACTTGATAACTATAAAGCAAAATTAAAAGAAGGGTTATTTAGGGTTGGGAGAGACTTGAGCACATTTATGTGCCGAACTTGACCTTTACCAGGAAGCAAGATTCATGAACTTCAGGATGGCAGAAGCCATCCATATGAGATGCCCTTTGTATCTTAGAGTGTACAGAGTACACATACAGTAGTAAGCAGGGAAAGCTGTTCAGAAGGCCTATAGGCCAATCAGAGTGAACTGATTCCCGTGTGTGTCCTTGCCATTTGGCCTTTATTTCTAGGAATAGAAAAGGCATCGCCAGAACAAACAGCTACAAGAAATTTTGTTGGTGCTGTTTCAGGGTGAAACATCTCATTGCCTTGGCAACAGTACATTTCAGCAGCACACACTGAGCCGGTACTTACCATCACGGGAAAGCAAATGCCCAGCTCCTTTCATTTACTGATAGGGTGTATTGAACTCATTGCCCTCCACGATGGAAAAAGGATTGGTAGGAACTCCCAAAGAGGTCTACTGGCAAAACCAGGTTCGCCATGAGGCTCATTTGTTTCCTTTTACAGTTTAATATTCAATGAAGATATAGTCAGAGGTAAAAAAGAAGGAATTGTATTAAGTCAAATTCAAGTCGATGAAAAAAAATCTTTATTAAAGGCATCAAAAGACCTAGAAAAAGTGAAAGTCATAAAGAAGAAAGTAATTTAAATCCAGATGAGCCCAAAGCAACTACAGAAAAGTGTGAATTTGATCTTCTCTGGATCTCCTAGCACTTTTCTAGATTCAACCTCCTGAGGTTTCTCTGGGCCTATACTCTTGTAACCCCTAAAAGCCCTCACTTTTGCTGTTTTGTTTTGATAGTTTTTGGTTTTATTTAAATCAGGCTATTGATCAAAAGTGCCTGAAAAAACCTCTGGTCTCAGGGATTTTATAATTACGCAAAGTGTGTGTATACATTTTCTGGGACACTATATACATACATATTTGTGTATATATTTATTTGTATTTGGTAAGCAGCAGTGATTTCATATTTTAAAATAAAAAGTTATAAAGTGGGTTATTTTGAAATTAGAATCAAAGGAGCCTAATTTTTAAAACCTGAATAAAAGTTCAGAGGTCTCAGAAAATGGAAATGGTACAGAATCTTACTTTGACAGGAGAGAAATGACAAAAAATAGAAAATATTACATTTCACAGGTCAAAACAATGTCTTACCTAGGACTAGGGACATTAAACTGGTGGCCACAAGAATTTCTAAAACATGTAATACCTGACTATTTAGCCAGGGGCACTGCCCTCTTTTCTCTTCGATTGGCAAATTTAAAAAATGACAACAGCCAACACAAGAATAGTTATCGATGTGAAAGAATCAAAATCATACCTATTATTTTGGTCAGATCGGCAAAAAATATATTTTTCAGTGTGCCACAGAATTTTAGCGATTAGTTTATGTGTGCCAGGAGATGAAAAAGAAAACATGATTAGAAAACTTGTTAGTTACACATTAGGAAAAATTGCCAACATAATAAAAGAAACAAGGAAATCAAAGTATCTACCTGCCATTTCACAGGGCATGTCACTTAAAAAACATTTTGCTTCATTCCATTGTTTGAAGAAATCATCGATACACCAAAGTTGATATCTCAGTGTTTTCATCTCTTGAAAACTTCATTTTTGTGGTCTTCTCATTGAGGTGTATTTGTCACTGCCACTAACATTTTAACATTTTAACGTTTTAGGCAAGCACATTATTGGTCATTTCAGGCTTATAGGATGCGGGTTGACATGGGATTGGCACAGAGCAATGACTGATACCCTAGGAGCTCAGGGAAGTACAAAATCTTTTTAGAAAACTGCTTGTTGACTTCATTACTGTGACAATACACTTAATCATCCCACGTCATGTACGAGTTAATGGATACTCTGAGCCTCCAACCACAGTCCAAGGCAATGACAATGTGTGGGACAACCCTGGCTTGCCTGGAGGAGAGGCTGATTTGATTAATTACCTAATATAGGAACAAAAAGGTTTAGTAGGTCACACAGCCGTCCATATTAGAAGAGGTTTAAATCTGTTAGGTAGGAGAATTTTGACACGCTCACCAGACCCTCAGGCACACCTGGGTAAAGCAGTCCTTGGTGTTAGAACATTCCTGGCTGTTATCACAGGTTTGCCCCAAGAACCGGTTCTCTTTGAAAACCAGTCAAGACCTGTTTTCTGATTTCTCCCTTTTCCACGAGTCACCCTTGGGGAGAATCTGTATCTGGAATGGGGTTTTGTTGACTTCAGAGAACTCCAGGTTGCATAAGACACTGCCATTGTTGTCCAAGAGCTTATAAGAACAACAGAACATCTCCACATAGTAAGTGGATGATATTCAGGGATTCTGTCCAGGCCCTTGAAGGCAATAAAGGGCAATTTTTTTTTTTTACTCTCTTCAAACAATTTGCATGAAGAAAACTGTCACAGGCGTAATCGTCTCTAATTAGACATCTATAAAGGCAGTGGTTAAAAGCCTCCAAAATTTAGTATATAAAACATGTTTCTGATTGCAAACAACATATCCACTGGTGTACAAAAGGATTGGATAATTCAAACTACATAAGCTACATTTGCTTCCTCTGAGGGCAATTTGAGAAATATTTTTCTCTTCAACTAGCCAATACTGAATCCAGAAGTAGACAAGAGAGTGTCATGGGGAACATTTTAATAAGGAATATAAAATTAGGCACCAGATTTATAGGGGGTTATGATTATTTAGAATTACAAGAATTTAAGACCTGAAATGAAAGAGGAAAGAGAAATGAAGGAATTATAAGAAAAAAATAAATCCAGTACCTTGGGATTTTGGTTCCATACTGTCCTACTTCTTCAGAAGAACCCAATTTTATCAATCAATATGTATAAAAGGCTAAGTAACTGACAGTCAGTCTGTCCAACCATCCGACCAACTGGCCAATACATGGTACATATGACATGCACTGGCAATTTAAAAATAAATGTTGCCTCGCGCATGTGCAATACATAATAAAGCTCTCGCTGGTGCCAACCACATGTGATGCCAGAATGTATCTGAAGACCAACTATTGGCACAATGTACTTCTGAAGCTAAAAGAAAGCGGCATTGTCGACAGAATATGTCTGAAGACAAACCCGCTTTCGGAAATGGTCAGTTATATGTTGCTTTCTCTCAAGTTTGAAGAGCATGTGACATTAAAGTTAAAGTTGTAAATACTTCATCACAAGGAAAATTAGCCAAGCACTCTGAAAGTGTTTTTACTCTTAATGTGGTGTACAGGTTGATATAGATTAAGCTTAATCAATTTATCAATCACTGTTTTTATCAATGTTGTTTTTATATCATGTTTTTGTTATTTTTATGTCATTCTTTGTTGTTTTATATCATGTTATTGTTTATTTATTAATCAATTCACATATTATTTTCATACACATTTTACTAACTTTCATCTCTGACACTTCTATTATAGAGAACGGGTGAATAGTGATATTAAAATATTTTGTATTTTAATTTTATAATACTACTAGAGGCCCAGTACATAAAATTCGTGCACTCTGGGGGAGGGGGGAGGGCGTCCTGCAGCCCAGCCTGCACCCTCTCACAGTCCAGGAGCCCTCGGGGGATGTCCGACTGATGGGGTCAGTCGGACATCCTTAGCACTGCTGTGGAGACAGGAGAGGCTCCTGCCACCGCCGCTGCACTCTCCAGCCTTGAGCCTGGCTTCTGGCTGCGTGGTGCTCTGCCTGTGAGAGTGCACTGACCACCAGGGGGCAGCCCCTACATTGAGTGTCTGCCCCCTGGTGGTCATTGAGCATCATAGCGACCAGTTGTTCTGCTGTTCGATCGATTTGCATATTAGCCTTTTATTATATAGGATATTAATATACTATTTTGACATGCAATTTTTGTCATGTCATGCCTCAAGGTTCCTCCCAGCATTAGCTCTCTGTCTCTTCCCTCTTCTTAGTTGCAGGCTGGGTAATTTCATTTTTGTGACTCAAACAACCATCAGTCTGCTGACATGCACATTTCTAGCAGGGTTCCTGATATTTGATGAGGCCATTTTGATTCAGCCTTGGAAGGAATCCTTTTTATTTTCAATCTTACAATGTTCGAAACTGGCATTCTCCTCCTATCCCTGGACTTTCTCCTATTAAATGAGGCATGTTTTATTGTTGAACTCTAATCAACTACCCAGAAACAGTTTATAAAATGCTTAAACAGTTACAGTTTCTTTAAACAAACAAACAAAAAAAAACAAGGGAATTCCCACATCCCTTTATAAAGCTAAGAGAATCTGACAAAAATAGTCCAAACTCAGTTAAATATAATATGAAAAACAAACATATACCAACTATAAATGTAATTGAAAAATTCTATGTTAAATATTAGCAACTAGAATTTAGCATTATGATAAATTTGTGGTCTATTTAGAAATGCAACAAGGAAAAAACACAACCATGTAAACATGCTCATTGGTCATTTGATAAAATTTATCCTCATGGTCAGGCTTGAAAAACAAATAAATCTGATTTAAATGGAAGGTTATTCATTATAGCCATTTTCCCACTAACCAAGTAAATGAACCTTTTCTGGACCCTAGTTTCACTAATTTTTCAAGTGAGTCTGTCTAGATTGCCTTAAATCCCTGGTTTGAAGTACATCTTGTCCTTTCCTTTTTATAACATTCTTTTATCTTTGAAATTACACTTCTAACTTCTGATCTCCCCACCAGACTGAAGCCACCTTGAAGATATGCATTGTTATCTACAATGTGTAGCTTAACATGTGTGTGTACGCACGTAGTTACAGAATTTGCGGGGTCCAGTGCAAAGTGAAAATGAGAGAGCCCTTGTCCAAAAACAATTAAGAATTTCAAGACAGCAGAGCATTGAAACAAGCAGGGAGCCCTTCTAAGCACTACATGGGCCTCTATGCCATACAAAGAACACACGCCCATAAAAAAGTCGGATGTGTGTGGGGTGTGTGTGTGTGTGTGTGTGTGTGTGTATGGGTGTGTGTGTTTGAATATGTTAAATAGTATGCCTGGAAAATTAAGTCATAGAAACTTCAGGAAAATATCCACAGACAGACCAACAGCTAGCATTCAGATCTCAGACTATCAAGAGCAGTCAGAGGTGGTAAAAATAGTTCAGATAATTAAATAAGAAAATATTTTCAGGTTACCAATAATTGACTATTTTGATGGAAGACTGTAAGATATTTAAAAAGACATTGATTAACCTTCAACAACTATCTCTTTAAGTTGACTTTCATATCTTATTTACATTTTTTCTATTACATTGTACTAATCATTCTGAGAATGTTGTCTTCTTTCTTAGTATTTATGGTTATAATAATTCATGAACTTGGAGTACTGTTGGCTTTTCTGCACAACTCATTGGGGCTACAAGTAAATGGAATAGCAATCATTTCTCTAATCAAAAAACAACAGCATATAAAATTTTACAAGACATTTTATCCTTGTCTTATGAAAAATAATGTTCAGCTTATCAAAATATCAGCCATTCATTTAAGATTTCCTTTTGGAATTTTTTACAAATGGTATTAATTCTCTAATAGACAGGGAATTGAAGGAATCATAAGAAAAAATAGATCAGAGATCTTGGGTTTCTTGGTTCCATCCTTTCCTACTTCTACACAAGAACCCAATTTTATCAATTAATACATAAACTAGAGGCCCGATGCATAAAATTCGTGCAAGGGGTTCAGCCCCTGCCCACCAAGGCTTTGTCTGTCTAATTAGCATATTACCTTTTTTTGTTATTATAGATAGACTCTAGCACCTCTCATGCATAATAACTTCTGGTGAGAATGTGCTCACTCTCATGCAACAACAAAAATTCCAAATCCTTTATGAATATGTTCTGAAGAGAGTGAGGAATTTACATCTCTACTGGAGCTCTGAATAATTTCACCTCATGCTTCCTCAAAGTTCACTGATGACAAGCCCTTATTATGCCAGGTTTTGTGGTGATTGTGCAAAAAAAAAAAGGAAGATGGATTTCTTCCTGAGGAAGTTATTGATAGATGATCTTTTATTTGTCCCTGAAAAGTAAAACAAAAAAGTGCAGGCTGGTGCAATTTCTGTGCCTCAATGCCACTGTCGGGGATTTTAAGTAAATAAATAACCACTCTAGTGTGCTTAGGCACAGAATTCCCATTTAGGATTCGGTCTCCACTGCTCACCTCGCTCTAGGTTCCAGTCACATGGCAACACTCAGCTTTGCCCACCCATTCCCTCTCCTATTCTCATTGGCCCCCTCCTGTCCATCTGCCCTCACATCGTTTCTCTTCCACCCACGTTCCCATTCACATTTTCTCACTCCACAGCTGTCTCTCACTCTGTCCCTGGGCAGTGCTGTCTGAGTGCTAAATACTGTTCCCAGTGGGAGGGAGTTTGGCTGGGACAGGGGAGAAACAGGCCAGTGTGGCTGGAGCCACGGTCAGAGAGGGGCAGCAGAGCCCAGGTCACCCAGCACCTTAGGCCTGGGACAACGCCAAGGGCCAGAGGACAGTCCCAGAGGGTGGCGAGTGTAAATCAGGTCCCTGCCTCTGTGAGGGGAGGGACCATCCCAGACCGCAGGGTCTTCATGGTGTCCCCACGGGCAATCCCGGAGCACACAGGCTGGATTCGGGTTTGTTCCAGAAGCAGAGCTGACTGGACTTGCCTCTGGATTGGATGCAGGACGTGCGACTAAAAGGAATGGGGGATCCAAGTTTCAGGCTTGAACAACTCTTCTCACTCTTTCATTGTTATTCTCTCCCTCCTCCCCCTTTTCCCTCACACCTGACAGACTGGAATGCTCCTAGCCCCGGGTGAACTGCTCAGAATTCACAACCTCCTGAGGTCCACACACACTGGGGCAAAGGCACACCCACAGGACGCATGGCCCTGTCCCCCTGCTGGCATCAGTTTCTAAGTTTTTTGTAAGAACTTCTAGCACAGAGTTCCACGCATGGACTCCAGAGCCAGAACGGGGCAGGCTTGTGTCCAAGTTCTGTTACCAACTAGCTAAGTGAGCTCTGCCAAGTTACTCAAATTCCCACATCTGTGAAGGGCAGGTAAGCCAACCCCCTCATAGAAGATGTTGCATGAGACCACAAGTGCCTAATACTAGTACAGAGCCAATGACGGACACATAACAGCCCTTATGATCAGCGTTATTACAACCATTACACTACCCACCTTCACTTAAGCAGGGTTTCTGCAAAATATCAGGAACCAAACTAAAGCAGAACATACCTAAATAGTTCAGGCCTGGAAATAAAACATTAACTCCTCAGTAACAAACGGTCCAAAGGGAAAGTGTGATTTCTTAGCCAATTCAGATAAACGTGAAAGTCACGGTGATTTAACTGTGATAGACTCCACTTCCTCCGCCTAAGTTGGGCTCTGATTTCCCACGTCCACAAAGTTACCGCTTCCCAGCGTAGGTGGGCCCATGGGATTCTTTTCCATGAGGTATCACCTGGGCAGGTGCATGCACACAGACAGCGGAAAGGGGCTGATGAGAGTGACTCCAGGGACTGAGTGAGGGCATGACCCTCTCAACCCTCCTAAGTTCCTTTTTTCATGAACTTGGCGTACTGTTAGCTTTTCTGCACAACTCATTGGGGCTATGAGTAAACGGAATGGCAATCATTTCTCTAATCACAGAACACCCCATATAAAGTTTCACAAGACATTGGCATTGTCCACCACACCCACGTCAGGAGCTGCGACGCCCTCTCCGCGCTCAGCTCGCACTCGCCCAGCTTTCGCCCTACACCTGTGTCGCTTCCGTGGACGCAGTGGCAACCTATGCTTTGCGCGCCCAGTGGCCTCGATCGCGGTGGCCTGACGCTGCCAAGGCGGTGAGAGGTCATCGCCGGGAACCGCTCTTCCTCCGAAGGCCCCCTAGGTCCTCCTGAGGCGCCCTCCTCCGGCCGTGGTCACCCAGGTGCACAGGAAGCACCTGGGGAGGACGCAGGTGCGCGGGGGAGGGGGGCGCTGGAGGCGCCGGGCGAGGAACCCCAAGCTCGAACCTGCAGACCCAGCGCGAAGTAGAAACTGAAAGTACACTGCGGCGAATCCTACGGAAGTTCTAGGAAAGGCAGAGCCCAGACCGCCGTGGCGTGTGCCGCGCCCCCTGGGATGGATGAAGCAGCGGGCGCGGCGTGGGGCAGACAAACCAGCCGCAGAGA
>NW_005370042.1:3239827-3242691 GCF_000412655.1 Myotis brandtii
TCGGGGAGCCCTGAGCTCCTGCGGCTCCCAGCTCCCTGGAGAAGTGAAAGCGCGGTTCCCACGGGGCGCGCTTTTAAACCCTGGGGGACAGGTCTCTGGAAAGCCCCGTTTTCCTCCCTCGGCGAGGCTGGGAGTTTCCGACTGGGGCTGTACCTTGCGCCTTTTGCCGGGAACCAGGTCCTCCAGCTGGCCCTGGGAGCGGCCAGTTTGGGGTTTCTATTTCTTGCTATTTAGGGGCTCTTTGGTGGCGACAGGATTAAATGGGCAAAATTCTAAATTATAGGCTCTTGCTGAGATCGAATCTATTTTATTTGTGCCAAATGCGGACTTCAAATGGACAAGGGCAGAGGGGTGGGGGGAGCTGGGCTCCGTTGGCAGTCATGCGGCCAATGTAAAGAACCCCAAAGTTTGCTGGAAGGAGAAATGGGGCAAAGAGACGCGAGGGGAGTGGATCTGCGGAGGGGAATTGGGATACTTTCTGAGTAAAAGGAGCCGGGTGGGGGAGGGCGGGGAATAGGGAGCAGCTTGCTGGTCCGTTTAATGCCTGGTTTGTGCACTTTCCTAGCTCCACCAAGGGATCAAAAGAGCCCTTTTCCCCTCTCGTAGGTATTAAAGAATCAAGAACTGACATCCCCCAGAATTACCAGATCAGTGACAAAATAAAGGGGCAGGGGTCACAGTGTAGAAGACAACTGTGGAGGAGATTTATGATGGGCGTCCTCCGGAAGTTCGTGGGGAAATAGAAATTAGGTTATACACTGCCTTGGCCGGTTTGGCTCAGTTGGTTGGAGCATCGTCCAGAGCATCAAAGGGTCGGGGTTCAATTCCGGTTGAGGGCATGTACACAGGTGGTGGGTTTGATACTTGGTCAAGGTGTGTTCAGGAGGCAACCAATGACTCTCTCTCTCTCTCTCTCTCTTTCTCTCTCTCTTTCAAATCAATTTTTAAAAAGAACTATTTATATATATATTTTTTTAAATTAGGTCTATCCCTGTTTTCCTTACACTGCCCACGGGTCTCCTGCAATTTCTCTGTCTGGATCCCTCCTGGTTCTGTCTACTCCTTGCATCACCTGTGACCTGAAGTGAGAGCTAAAGCAAGGAAAGGAAGCCAGGGTGTCCATCATGAACAAGGAGCCTTTATTTCCTGAAATGTATCTATAAGGATCTTGTACCATAAATTGTTATCAGCAAGCAATGCTAGAACTCTAAACTTTGAATAATGACTACAAGTGGCTTTCTGCATATTTTTCCAGTAGATTTCACTAGAAGCTTAAGAATAGGGTTACTCTTTATCCTTTTTCTTTGCTACTTCTTTGGAGAGTTGAAGTTATTGAGGACCTACTATGTGGTCCTCAACTGTGCTATCTGAGGACCAAAAAATTGGAATAGTAAGAAAAACAGCAACCTGAGAAAGATTAGGAAACCTGAAAAGCACCACATCAATGTTGAAATGTCCTAAACAAACATGGAAAAGGACATTTTGTAGGACTAACTTATATGTCTTATTCACATGTGAGATTTTTTCCCTGGTTTCACCTCTGACACATACCCTGGTGTGCTAACAGCAAGTAAGCAGTGTCCTTCTTCCTGAGATGAGAGGATGATGCGGGGTCCAGAGTTTGGCCAGGAAGTACCTTAGTGAGTCCAGGAGGAGCAAGGTGGGGTGTTGGCACATTCCCCTTGACTTCACACCACAGTTTTTCTAGGAAGCAGGTTAGCTTGCTGGCTAAAAGCTGAGTTTCTAGACTCTTCAACCTGACAAACCTGCCTTTGAAACTTGCTTCTTACCAGACACATTATGTACGAGGCAAAAAAGTTTCTTTGGGCTCCAGATTCTTCATCTGAAAAAATATTAATAATTGACATCCTATATAATAAAAGCCTAATATGCTAATTGTCCAGTCGTCTGGTCAGCCATTCAACCAATCGAAGTGTAATATGGTAATGATATGCTAAGGCCGCTCAACTGCTCACAATGACGTGCACTGACCACCAGGGGACAGACTCTCCAACCGCTAGGTTAGCTTGCTGCTGGGGTCCGGCTGATCAGGACTGAGTGAGACAGGCCAGACAGATGCTGGAGCCCTCTGGGGGCCTCTCCCTGGCTGGCCAACATCCCATGTCTCTCCCCAGCCCCAATTGTGCACCAGTGGGGTCCCTCGGCCTGGCCTGCACCCTCTCATAATCTGGGCTGAGGGAACCTTCCCCCCCCCCCAGTGTATGAATTTCATGCACCAGGCCTCTAGTCTACACTAATAAAAGACAAACATGAAAATTGACCATACCTTCACTATGCCTTAAGTCATGCCCACCAGCCAGTCAGAGCGACTATATGCAAATTAACCCAACCAAGATGGTGGCCGGCAGCCATGGAGCTGGAGCAAGCAGGAGGCTTGGTTGCCCCAATGATGGAGGAAGCCAAGCTTCCCGCCTGCCTCGGCCGGCTCTGAGCTCCACTCAAAGCAACAAAGTTTCCATTATAGAAGGTAAATAAACCCCAGATACCTGCTTTCAGCCTACCATGGCCATGGAGCTGGAGCGAGCAGGAGGCTTTGGTTGCCCCTGGCGATGGAGGAAGCCAAGCTTCCCGCCTGCCTCGGCCGGCTCTGAGCTCCACTCAAAGCAACAAAGTTTCCATTATAGAAGGTAAATAAACCCCAGATACCTGCTTTCAGCCTACCATGGCCATGGAGCTGGAGCGAGCAGGAGGCTTTGGTTGCCCCTGGCGATGGAGGAAGCCAAGCTTCCCTCCTGCCCACCCTGGCCGGCTCTGAGCTCCTCTCAAGGCTACGAAGTTTCAATTATAGAAGGTAAATAAATCCCAGAATTAAAAAAAAGAAAAAAGAAAAAAAGGAGAGGCTG
>NW_005370042.1:3242807-3243422 GCF_000412655.1 Myotis brandtii
GCCCCTCACCCAGGCTGGCCAGGCACCCCAGAGGGGACCCCCACCCTGAAGGGGGTGTGACCAGCCTGCAAACACCCATCAGTCCCTCACCCAGGCTGGCCAGGCACCCCAGCGGGACCCCCACCCTGAACCAGGACACCCTTCAAGGCAAACCATCCATCCCCCACCCGTGCACCAGGCCTCTATCCTATATAATAAAAGGATAATATGCAAATTGACCCTAACAACAGAACGACTGGGAATGACTGGTCACTATGACACACACTGACCACCAGGGGCCAGATGCTTAATGCAGGAGCTGCCCCCTGGTGGTCAGTGTGCTCCCACAGGGGGAGCTCTGCTCAGCCACAAGCCAGGCTGACGGCTTCCAGTACAGTGGTGGTGGTGGGAGCCTCTCCCGCCTCCTCAGCAGCGCTAAGGATGTCCGACTGCAGCTTAGGCCTGCTCCCCACTGACAAGTGGACATCCCCCGAGGGCTCCCAGGCCGCCAGAGGGATGTCTGACTCCCAGCTTAGGCCCAATCCCCCAGGGAGCGGGCCTAAGACAGCAGGTGGTCATTCCCCGAGGGGTCCCAGACTGCAAGAGGGCACAGGCCAGGCTGAGGGACCCCCCCCC
>NW_005370042.1:3243438-3265724 GCF_000412655.1 Myotis brandtii
CGAGTGCACAAATTTTTGTGCACCGGGCCTCTAGTATTAGTATATAATACGTGCCTCTTGAAATGGTTGTAAAATATGATATGCAATGTCATAGGTTGACTTCAGAAATGTCTAAATATTTATCATGGGATTTGTGGATAGAATTTACATTCCAGTCTAAATATACTTATAGCAGTTATTAGATTTCTTTATGTGAGCATCATCAAATTCATTTTTGTAACCTTAAAAGCTGATTTCCATACAACATATGGCTGTTTTCTACTCTTTATTAACATTTTCTTTATTCACCCATTTGCTTGTGCCAATTGATCAGATTACTAGTAAAGTCGTATACACTCATGTCTTCCAGTCCAACCGGTATGTCTTTGGACCATTTTTTTTCAAATTCCCAGTGAAAGCAGGTCTATGCAATGTCCATAATGGACAGTCAGTTAACACTTATTGGTCTTAAAGGCTGATGAAAAATTGAATTGGATGGAGTGTAGGAACTAATTTATTTATGTTCACTTTGACCTCATAACTTAAGTAGCTGAGGATTGAATGTATTATTTGGCTTACATTAAAACCATCAAGAATTTTTTAGACAGCCATCATTTTGGTTTAACCAGATTCCCCACTGAAAACAAATTCTCCAGTTTCAATCCCTTCAGGAGATCTAAAGAAAATTCCACAAGCCCCAGCTCGCCTTGCATTATTCCTCATGGTTTATCTTTTCTGTAACCTAATGAAAATGGCAAGATTGGGGGAAGTGTGGGTATCTGTATATTCTGAAACAAAATAAGAGTTCTTTTCTTACTGGGACGGTGTTAAAAGCAAGCTCAAACTAGGCGACATTCATATTACTATCTCCATGGTGTGGAGAAAAGACTTCAAGTCTAGACCAAAGTGCAAGTCATGAGGAGCTGTGGGTCCGAAGGCCCAGCTGTGTTTGCAGCATTGTCCAGGAGGCGATTTCAGATCTAAAGAGTTACTGCATCTCGATGGCCAGGTAGAGTATGAGAATTTCGGGTGCTTGAGAATTGTAAGGGACATGGAGGGACCATTTAGTCTAAAGTTTTCGTTTTACAAATCAGGGGAGTGACGCTTAAAAGATGTTCTGTGGTTCATTCAGGCAACAACTCAACATCACACCAAGACAAAAGCCCCATCTCCACTCTGCAAACCCTCGCGCTCTGCTTTGTCCTTGTCTGTCTGGGGCTAAATTATTTAACAACAGTGGCAACAAAAGACACTCTTTACTGACAAGTCAAATTATGTTTTAAATTTTGAAATTAGTTGTGGTACACAAAAGAAGACTGAATTTTCCACCAGGTTGTATTCAAAAGCATTGATCAAATGCCTTTCAATGAATAAATAGGCTGATGGGAATTGGGAAGCACCAATTACTGAAAGTTGGGGACACAACAGTTGGTGCTCTATGTAGAATATAAAACAACCTCCTTTGAAATAGCATGTATGTATAGTGGTAAAAATGCCTCTTTTCATGCTGGTACTTCATACTTTATTGCATTTATCTCCCTTAAAGGTCATTTCAAGTTCTGTGCTCTATAACTTTCCCTTTATCATCTACTCCTCCCAGTGTGCACCACGTGGGCATCTGCAAGGTGACAGAGAAAAGGTCATCTCTCTACTATGCATAGAAGTCTGATTACAAAGTTAGGACCTGTCAATCATTAGTTGATCATGCTTGAGAATCTTCAGCATGAAGGAACAGGAGTAGAAGAAAGCAGCAGAGCTGGAGACTATTACCTGGAAGTGGTTTGCATTCGGACCAGTGTGCTTGCATGTTATCAAAAGATTGTGGCCATTTCTGATCAAAACCTGGTGAGGCAGCAAGGCCAGGTTAAAATCCAGACCTGGCAGTTACTACCTACATTTCAGAAAAAGATGAACTTGCAGAACTCTTTTGGTCTTTGGAACTAGGATGTATATGACACTTAATGCTTGGCACATGGTAGGTATTCAGTGAAAGGTAACTGGTGTCAGCTTTATTATTCACCTCCTAAGTGAATTATTGCTTGTCATGTATATAGATATTTCTTGGCAGAGCAATGAACGGAAGCCATGTCTCATTTTGTTTCTCTTGCCTTGTCAAGAGTCAGTGACATAAGAGGATGAGATTCATGGAGGATTCCTGTTTGTTCCCAGATCTGCTGCCCAGCCTACTGCCTGCCTCTATGTGTAAAATATGGGTCATTAATAGCACATAATTTACTGGGGAGTGCTACCGATTCTTATATGATGGACAATGATAGCATGGAGGACAATGTTATTGGAAACTTTTGTGATTTGTCTTTAGGTCTTTGTCACGATATCACCACCTTGTGTTCTTAGGGATGATATTATTTGTCATCTTAATCAGAGAAGGCACAGGTGTGAAATGTCTTGCACTCAGCAAGTGCAGTGGAAGCTCATTTGGGAAATTCACAGGAAAGATGTTGTCAACATAACCCAAGAGTTTCCAGAAAGATGCAGAGGAGATACTCTGACAGGCTTATGAAGAATTAAGTCCCTATATAAGCAAATTTTCATGCCTCAGGGAGCCACAGGCTTTCTGTTCAGTCTATTACTATTGCCCCAAATGATTCATTTATAATTTCATTCAGTTTTATTAGATAACTAGAGGCCTGGTGCACAAAATTCGTGCAAGAGTAGGCTTTCCACCCCCCAGCTGCCGATACTGGCTTCCCTCCGGCACCCGGGACCTGGGCTTCCCTCACAGCCCCGGCTTCATCCAGAAGGTTGTCTGGAAGGATGTCCGGTCTAATTAGCATATTATGCTTTTATTAATATAGATTCTTTTTTGTTAGATAATTGCCCCCAATTAGGAAGGCTTATAAAAAAAAACAGATAGAAATCATTAGTTAACAGGGTGTGAACTTATTTATTGGGCTTTTCTAACATATCAAGAAGCTAAACAGATCAGTGTTTGAAGAGAATAGGGGTTTGGGGTACTTAGAAACAGAAGCTACTGAAAAGATAAGGAGTCTCGAAATATAATGTCAATGTTGCCACAGTTCTGGGAAGAGTAAACCATCACTAAAAAGCAAAAATATAATCACAAAGTCGTAGCGTGGGATCAACCTGTGACGCCACCTCAGGAAGCTGCTGGACGCTTGGACAACCATCGGGTTTCCATACACAGTCACATGCCATAGATCATAAAATGTCAAAAATGTGTAACTTTTTCACTTGTCCTTAGATTACCTGTTCACCTGTAGCTGCCTTTCCCTGTGGGGATGTTCAACATAAGTTGAAATTGGATAAACTGAATTCATACCCTGGAGTGTTTTCCAGAAGCAAAGAGACCCTGCTGGCACCCACCACTGCTCTGCACTTTCCCAAACAGTAATTCCTCAGTTAAAACAGGAAAGAAACTCAGACGCTGAAAGTCTGTCCTGCTTTGGTTGTTACTTGGTATTGAGTTTCAGAGTTCCTCCCACTCTATCCAAAACCAGAGACGCATGTTTACAAGGATTAGAAATATGTGGCCAGGCTCATTGAAAGGCCACCATCAAATCAGATCACGTGACATAACATTTACTAGCTCGTTCTTATGTACTGTTGTCTTCAGTTTCTTTCAGGTATATCTTTGGAATTCCTCCCCTGATCCTCGTTCTGTTGCCAGTCGCATCATCTGATTGTGAGATTGAAGGTAAAAGTGGCGAAGAGTACCAGCATGTCATCATGGTCAGCCTCAATGACCTGGTATGTGCTGCTTCTCACATTTTAACTCATTGGGAAAATGTGATAGATACTGTCGCTATGCAGTTTTATATAGTCAAGTATCCATTTATAATTATTGAAAGTGAAATAACTAAGGGATGAAATTCAGTGAGCTACTAATTATATATTTTCATAGCTGGCAATCATTACATCCTTTAAAAATAATTCTTTCCTAGACCTTCAGACTCCCACAACTGCCCATGTCAGCCCTACTGCCCTTCACCATCAAATTTCTCATGAGCATAATGTAACATCACTGTCTGCATTTCCTCACCTCCCATTAACTGCCAGTCTCTGTGGAACCATTATATCAGGAGAGGGAAAATAACAGAACATAACATTGAAAAGGTATCATGGAAAGAGATACATAGCTATTTTATTTTTATCTGAATATGTGAACATATATACCAGTATAGTATGTATTTTATATAATTTGCTATGAGTAAATTTTTCTATTTACTATGGACAAATTTTTATAATAGATTTTATTTTGGAACAGTTATGAGTTTACAGGAAAGATGAGCAGGAAGTAAAGAATTCCCAGATGCCCATTGTCCATTATTTACATCTCGTATTTGTGTGGTACATTTGTTACGATTGATTGAACCAATCTTGATACATTATTATTCATTAAAGCTGATAATTGACATTAGGTTTTGCTCCTTGTGTTGTACATCTCGTGGGTTTTCACACATGCAAAATGTCATGTGTCCACCACTACAGTGTTATACGGGATGGTTTCACTGCCCCTGACATCCCCTGTGCCCCGCTGTTTCGTCCCTCATGCCCTTCTCTTGAACCTAAGGCAACCCCGGAGCTGCTTGTGGTCTCTGTAATTTTGCCTTTCTGGAATGTCCTGTAGTTGGAGTCATGCCCTGTGTAGCTGTTTTAGACTGGATCCTTTCATTAGCAATATGTAGTTAAGGTTCCCCCATGGCTTACTGTGGCTTGATGCCTCATCCATTTTATTGTCGAATAAAATTCCATTGAATGGATGCACCTCCGTTTGTTTTTCTATTCACTACTAGGACTTATCTTGTTTGCTCCCAATTTTTGGCTCTTATGAATAAACCTTCTAAAGACATTCATGTTTAGTGCTTTGTACAGACAGACAAAGTGAGTTTTCAAATCATTTGGGTAAATAGCCAGGAGAGCAATTACTGGATTTTGTAGAAAGACCATGAGGAGCTTTGGGTAGTATAGACATTTTAATGATGTTGATTCTACTAATCCAGAAACATGGTATATTCTCTACTTGTTCCTCTATCTTCCTTTCAACATCCTGTAGTTTTCTAAGTATAAGTCTTTTACCTCCTTTGTTAAATTTATTCCTAAATATCTTAATTTTTTTGTTGCAATGGTAAATGGGATTGTTTTTCAGTTTCTCTATCTGAGAGTTCATTATTGGTATGTCATCAATATCTGTGTGTTAATTTTGTATCCTGCTACATTGCCGAATACATTTATTAAATCTAGGCATTTTTTGGTGGAGTGTTTAGAGTTTTCTACTTTGCAATATCAAGTCATCTGCGAATAATGAGAGTTTTACTTCCTCCCTTCCAATTTGGCTGCCTTTTATTTCTTCTTCTTGTCTGATCGCTGTGGCTAGGACTTCCAATACTATATTGAATAAGAGTGGTGAAAGCAGACAACCCTGTCTTGTTCCTGTTCTTAGGGAACATGGTTTTCATTTTTGCCCATTGAGTATGATGTTGGCTGTAGGTTTGTCATATATGGCCTTTATTATGTTGAGGTCTGATCTCTCTATTCCCACGTTGCTGAGAGTTGTATCAAAAAAGGGTGTTGGATTTTGTCGAATACTTTTTCTGCATTAATTGATATGATCATGTGATTTTTTTCTTCCAATTTGTTTATGTAATGTATCACATTTATTGATTTGTGAATATTGTACCAGCCTTGCATCCTGGAATAAATCCCACTTGGTCGTGGTGTATGATCTTTTTAATGTATTGTTGGATCTGATTTGCTAATATGTTGTTGATGATTTTAGCATCTATGTTCATCAGGGATATTGGCTTATAATTCTCTTTCTTTGTAGTGTCTTTATCTAGTTTTGGAAAATTGGATAATGCTGGCCTCATAAAAGGAACTTGGAAGTGGCCCAGCCATTATGGCTCAGTGGTTGAGCATTGACCTATGAACCAGGAAGTCACAGTTTGATTCCAGTCAGGGCACATGCCCAGATTGTGGGCTTGATCCCCAGTGTTGTGTGTGCAAGAGGCAGCCGATCAATGATTCTCTCTCATCATTGATGTTTCTATCTCTCTATCTCTCTCCCTTCCTCTCTGAAGTCAATAAAAATATTTTTTTTAAAAAAAGATGGAAGTATGAAGCCATCTAACCAGGGAGGTTTTTTATTACTACTTCAATTTCATCTGTTGTGATTGGCCTATTCAAGTTTTCTGATTCTTCCTGATTCAGTTTTGGAATATTGTATTTTTCTAGGAATTTGTCCATTTCATCCACATTGTCCAGTTTGTGGGCATCTAGTTGTTAATGGTATTTTCTTACAAACCTTTGTATTTCTATGGATCAGTTGTACTTCACCCATTTCATTTTTTTATTTTATTTGTATCCTCTCGCTTTGTTTCTTGATGAGTCTAGCTAAAGGTTCATCAATCTTGCTTATCTTTTCAAAGAACCAGCTCTTGGTTTCATTGATCTTTTATATATTTTTTTAGTCTCTACGTTGCAAACCCATCAGGACCTGGTGCTTTCTGCTTTGGAAGGCTTTTAATTATTGATTCTATTTATTTAATAGACATAGGCCAATTCAGATCATCTACTTCTTCTTACATGAATTTTGGTGACACATGATTCTTGAATCTTAAAATACATGTAGGTGTTACGAAAAGCAGCAGAACAGGTTGGGGAGAGGGTTCCTCATCAGGGAGAGGATGGGTCACCTTGAAAAGGAATGTAAATAAGAAACCAATAGGTTTGGTGTGGTTGGACTGTGGGATGCAAGGTGAGAACCAAATCCTCACAGGAAGCCCAGACCACTCAGTGCTGTGCCCACCATACAAAGGAGTCTAAGCACCAGGAAACCACTGAGGACTTTAGGGGGAAGGCATTAGACGTCAATGCCATTCTCCTAATGGCTTTTATTGATATTCCTATTACTTGGTAAAGGCTCATTATGTATTAAGTATAGAATAGAAATATTTGTCCTTTGTATTCACTGCTGTACCAGGAAGGATTAGAACTCTCAATAAATAATTGATGAATGAATGAATGGAAAATGTAATAACACATCATATTTTGTTTACAACTTTTTGTCTGGCAACCATGTAGATAATTTGTGGGCTAGGATGGGAAGCAAGGAGACAGGAGGAAATACTTCATTAATTTAGGTGAACATTGTTGACGGGTGTAAACCAAGGTAGTGATTCACAATTTTAGGTACTTCCCAATAAACTGAAAGGTTTTTCAAGATACAAGTTGCTGGGACTCACCTCCAGAGATTCCTGTTTTTAAAGAATTTCAGTGATGTGTGAGGCCCACTGGATAATTTCATATATGACCCTCCTTATTTGAAAATAATTTATGAATCAAAGGAAAAAATTAGAATAGTCCCCTGATTTTAGTCTAACACCTAAATTCTCTTGCATCAGATCTACAAAGCCAGATCTGTGGGTATTAGCTGATATGGGTTTCCTTATTTGTTTTTCAGTGGTTAGCTCAAACACAGTAACAAAATAGAATAAACTGGACCATAAATTCAATTAGCTTTTTCAATAAATCCTCACTCAAGGATATGTTTTACTGATTTAAGAGAGAGAAGAAGTGGGGGGTGAGGGGAGAGGAGAGAGAGAGAGAGAGGAGAGAGAGAGAGAGAGAGAGAGAGAGAGAGAGAGAGAGAGAGAAAGAAGAGAGAAGAGAGGAGAGAGAAGAGAGGAGAGAGGAGACAGGAGAGAGAACAGAGAAGAGAGAGAATAAGAAAGAAGAGAGAAGAGAGAAACATGGATCATTTGTCTCCCAATCAGGGATCGAACCTGCAACCTTTTGGTACAGGGGACAATGCTCAACTTAGTGAGCCACCCGGCCAGGGCAATTAGCTATTATTGTTAAGATACACATTTTATTTTAGAATCCATGATTGAGCATTCATTTTAAGGATAAATAAAGCAATCTTCTGCCTCATGGAAAAATATATTTTCACTGGCTCCCTCAGTTAAATTGCTTTACTGTGAACCAGCATCGCAGTGCAGTGTGAGGGGCCCTGAGTGAGGGATCAGAAGACCTAATTTGCTACTAGCTTTGTTCTTAGCAAGCATTGTGATTTTGGATACCTCATCTAACCTCTTTGGACTCTTCAGTCCCTTATAAAATATGGAAATTGAATTATCCCGGAGATCTTTCATAGTGCTCAAATTTTTTGAGACATGCAAAAGAGTCACCTTTTCTTTTCTTCTTTTCTCCTTCTTTCCCTTCCTCTTTTTCTTTTGTCCTGATTATTTTCCTCCTTTCATAAATATTCATCAATCCCCTACTATGTGCAATGCTCTATGTCAAGTTCTTCCAAATAATAATAACAATAATATTATTAAGTGGTCTCCAATGAACATATAATCAAGGACTGGAGTGAAATTTATTCAGAAATAATTATCTTATAAAGCAACCAATAAGCCATACTTGGAGAGAAAAGACTATTCTTTACCCCATTGAATAGTATTGGTATCCTTTGACCATACATGTATGGGTTTATTTCTGGACTCTTCAATTCTGTTCTAATATGTTTTTATTGCTATTGACTTGGAGTAAATTTTGAACTCAGGAAGTGAGAGTTCTTCTAGTTTGTTCCTTTTCAAACTTGTTTTGGCTATTTCAGGTCCCGTGCAATTCCATATGGATTTTAGAATCAGCTTGTCAATTTCTAAGAAGAAGTGAGTTGGGATTCTAATAGATTTTGTTGTACCTGTAGATCAATTTGGGGGGTACTGTCTTTTTGATAATGCATAATGATGGTTATGATCTATGAATACAGGATGGTTCCATTTTTTTAGATCTTTAATTTCTTTCAATGAAGTTTTGTAGTTTTCAGACTGTAAGCTTTGAATTTCTTTTGTTAAAATTATTCTTAAGCATTTTATGTGTCTTTGATGCTATTGTAAGTAGGATTGCTTTCTCAATTTTATTTGAAATTTATGATTCTTAACTCTTACTCCTTGCATACTTACCTAAGTTTGTATCTTATTTTCCCATACTAGTCTATAAGTATCTCAAGGACAGTTTGTGTTTGGTTCATCTTTGTATCCCACAGAATGCTCAGTGCACCACCTTGCACCTGGTATTTTTCCATATAAACAAAGAAATGAATTGTAATAATATATGATAAATAATATATGAATTGTAAATCAACTTCATATGTTAATGAGAACATGGAATTTGTTTCAAATAAGTTAGGAAATCTTTTTTCTAGAACATTTGTTTCTTTGAAAACTTGTCATGAATCCAATATCAGGTACTTCTTTGATATCTGATAGCAACTAGTTTGGGATGTTATACATTATTTTCATAAAAAATTATTTTGCTTAAACATGACTCATATGATTGAATTATGGAACTCTTACCATAACTGAGTCACCAGAATTGAGGCTGGTTAAAATATGAAGACCGCTAGAGAAGGCCAAACACTTTCTAAAGATGACTCAGTATAATACACATTCATTAAGGGCTGTCCTTTGTTCTAAGTTATGAAAATTAATATCTAATGACTAATAGGTTATAATTAGCTTTTATAATTTCTAATATCTTTAACTCTATTTCTATCTCTATCTCTGTTCTAGAGGCCGTCAGAGATTCAACTTCTGTCTTCACCTCTCACATGAACTTTAGAACCATTTAGTTCAAATATCAATTATAAATCTCTGCCCTGATGTACTGTGGCACATCATACGCAATAGTGAACTAATTATCATCACTTTTATCTTGTTCCTGTTTCTGTATTCTCTGTCTTTGGTAATAGCATCTATATTTGTCCTGTCAATCAATCCTGAAATCCCAGCATTATCCTTGACACCCTTGTTCTTTCATCACCAAATCCTATAGATTAATGTATCATTATAACACCTGTATAAGTCATTCACTCTGTTGACTTCCACTGTTATAATCTTAGTTCAGTAGCGCATAGCCTTCCATAAGCCCCTGGGTGATCTCATTACCTCCAGTGTACATCTTCACCAGCATTTGAATTGTTTTTCCAAAATTCAAATCTAATACATATTCTCTCTCTTTCACTCCTTTTGCAAAACTCTTTAATGCTTTAAAGTCTCTTTATCTTAAGAACATTTTAATGATGTACCTTCTCATCACTCCTGTTCAGCATCATTTGGGTAATCCTAGCTAATTCAGTATTACAAGAAAAGGAAATAAAATATATACAAATGAAATAAAATGTTTTTTGTTTACAGATGACATCATTGTCTTCGTAAAAAATACAAAACAATCAACAAAAGAACTCCTGAACCTAATAAGCAATTATAGCAAGGTTGAAGGATACAAGATTAATATACAAAAGACAATTGCTTTTCTATTTTTCCAATTGGCATTTATATTAGCATTAAAAAAGAGAAATGCTCAGGTATAAATATAAAAAAATATGTACAATATCTATATGTGAAAACCTACAAAAGAAATCAATGAAGAACTAAATACATAGAGAAATACTCCATGTTCAAGGATAGGAAGACTCAGTATTGTAAAGATGTCAATGCAACTTGATCAATGCAATTCCAATAAAAGTCCAGAAGTTGTTCTATGTATATCAACAACCTGATTTTAAAGTTTATGTGGAATGTTAAAAGACCCACAATAGCCTGCATAATATTGAAAAGCACCAGAGTAATGACATGACCCAAACTCAAGACTTACTATAAAACTAGAGTAATCAAAATAGTATATTAGTGAAAGAATAGGCAAGTCAATGGAACAGAATAAATAGACCAACAGTAATATAGTCAATTGATCTTTGACAAAGGATCAAAGTCAATTCAATGGACAAAGGATAGTCTTTTCAACAAATAATGCTGGAACAGCTGAACATCCACACACACAAAAAAATACACCTTTTACCTTTCATAAAAATTAACTCAAAATGGATCCTAGACCTAAACATAAACTACAAAACTCATAGAAAAGTGCATAGTAAAAAGTGATGGAAAAAATATTTTTAAATGGTTAAAGGCAAATTTTATGTATATATTTATCACAATTTAAAAAATTAACATAGTGTAGCAAAAACCATTGAGTTGTGCACTTTAGGTGAATTGGATGTGGATTATATTTCAATAAAACTATAGTGGGGCCTTGACTTACGAGTTTAATTCGTTCCGAGACCGAGCTCCTTAAGGAGCTCATTAAGGAGCTCGTTAACTCAAATTACTCTATCAACTCAATGCAAAAAATCAGCCGAGAGACAGCTGGTATCTCAAAAAACTCGTTAGTCAAGGCCCCACTGTACTAAAGAAAAAAAAATCTAAGTGACCTTGGATTTGGTGATAACTTTTTAGCTACAACACCCAGTAATACAATCCATGAAAGAAAAAAATGAGGTTGGACTTCATTAAAATTAAAACTCTGTTACAATAATAAAAAGACAAGTCACAGAATAGGGGGAAATATTTGCAAAAGATATATCTGATAAAGGAATTGCTTTCAAAATATCCAAAGAACTGTTAAAATTCACCAATAACAAAAGAAACAATCCAATTTAAAAATGGGCAAAATACCAAAACAAACACCATACCATTCTATTCAGTGGAATGTAACTGGTGATAAAAAGAAATGAGCTACCAAGCCACAAAGGACATAGAGGAATCTAAATGTATATGGTGTGAAAGAATCCAGTCTTAAAGGGCTTATACTGCATGATTCCACCATATGACCTTTTAGAAATGGCAACTGTGGAGCCATTAAAGAGATCAGTGGTTGTCAGGGGTCAGAGAAGGGGGTGGGAGGAGGAAATGGGTGGTATACAGTGTAAATTTAGAGCAATGAGATTATCTGTGACACTGTAAGGGTGAATACATGACACACACCTGTCAAAACCCAGAGAACTTTACAGAACAGAGTGAACCCTAATGTAAACAATGAACTTCAGTTATTAAAAATGTAACAATATTGAGTCATGAATTATAACAAAGGCACCACACAGTAATGCAAGATAATGGTAGGGGAGACTGTGGATGGACAGATGTTCTTTTTTATGCAAACCTAAAAGTGTGTTAAAAATAGTCTATTTTAAAAAAGGAAAATATATATACTGGTATATTAAAGCCTAAGCAACTGGCCGACCAGCTAACCATTCAACCGGCTGACAGGTAGCTATGACATACCCTGACCACCAGGGGGCAGACACTCAATGCAGGAGCGGAAACCACAGTCATGGAAACATGGAACAGACTGATGAATCTCAGAGGGAAGGGGGCAGGGGAGAAGGGCAGTAAGATATTAACCAAAGATCTTATATCAGCGGTTCTCAACCTGTGGGTCGCGACCCCTTTGGGGATCGAACAACCCTTTCACAGGGGTCGCTTAAGACCATCAGAAAACACATATATAATTACATATTGTTTTTGTGATTAATCACTATGCTTTAATTATGTTCAATTTGTAACAATGAAATTGGGGGTCACCACGACATGAGGCACTGTATTAAAGGGTCGAGGCATTAGGAAGGTTAAGAACCACTGTCTTATATGCATACTAGGGTCCCTAGGCTTGGCCTGCAGGGATTGGGCCAAAATTGGCTCTCTGACATCCCCCAAGGGGTCCCAGATTGCAAGAGGGCACAGGCCAGGCCCAGGGACACCACCAGTGCACGAATCCGTGCACCAGGCCTCTAGTAAAATAATAAGTAACTAATTTTTTTAAAAAGAAGACCAATAGTACCTATTTTAAGACTATATAAATTCTCCACCTCCAACATCCTGTGGTATGGACAATTAGTTGCTAGGGATGAAATAATTACATTTCCATAGATATTTTCCTGGGAAGAATGACATTAAGAACCCAACCTGTTGTTTGGGTTTTTGAGATCCCATGATATTAGATTCTTTTTTTTTAATTTTTCTTTTATTTTAGAGAGGAGGAAGAAAGAGACCCAGACAGAGATCTGAGGACCCCACTACTGCAGATCTCCTTGGAGACAATGTTGGGCATATAAGAATGAATTAAATAATTATAATTTTGGTACATCAGGCCTGTGCATGGTTGGAGCTGGTACAACATCTAGACCAACAAAAACATCTGACTATGTTGCATGGGTTTTCTGTGTTGGTAGCTTGTAGCTGCAACAGAAATCAAGAGCAGGAAGAAAAAGCATAAACCAAAAGCTGTGGATGGATGAAATAGTCCTGTTTTTCCTATGCGGCAAATGGAAGGAAATATCTTCTGTTTGCACTGATTAAACTCTCTATATTCTCACACAATTCAGACGCCTGAAAAGAAAGATTTCTGTGGATCTAGCAAGTCAGGATAGAACTAGTTTAATTGGAAAAATTGAAAAGACATGAAATTTGAGTATTCTCAATCTGCTGAGGGGTTCATACCTGCTCTGCAAAGTATGATGATCTCATTACAAAGAAATGATATAACGTAGATTCTAACCTTCATAAGGGACTTTAACAGACCAAGTTAGATGATGACACAGAGGGTCTAACGGTACATGTATCACTGTCATTCATGATTTAAAATGTGCTGCTGGGGTAAGTTGAAAGATGGAAGCACATTAAAATAAACTAAAACCTCGCAAAAGTATCAAATAGAGCATCATGCCATGGCCAGTGTGACTCGGTAGGGTGTCATCCTGTGCGCACCCTAGTTTTGAGTTCGATCCCCAGTTGTGGTGTATACGGGAAGCAACCAATCCATGCTTCTCTCTCTCCTTCTTGCTTCTTCTCTTTCTAAAAATCAATAATAAAAACCAGTTTAAAATAGCACAGCAGACTAAGGAAAAGACACTTCTTTGCACACACACACACACACAAAAGTCATTGAAAGTGGCAGGCTAAGAATGAGAAAAATCTTTCAAGAACCCACATGACTAACTAGCATCCTAAAACAACACGCCTCCCAATATAATAAAATATGATGAGTGGTGGCACCCCAGGTGATATGCACATGCACCTGGAAGCTGTGAATGTGACCTGGCTTGGGGGAAGGGTCTTTGCAGATATAATTAAGACTTTTCAGGTGAGAACATCCTGGATTGGGTGGGTCCTAAACCCAACAAGTGTCCTTGGAAGTGAAGAGCAGAGAAGAGAAAAGGGCCACGTGAAGGCAGAGGCAGGGGTTGGAGTTCCGCAGCCACAAGCGAAGGGACACTGAGGATTGCCAGCACCTCCATAGGCCAGGAGAGAGACATGGGACCCTCTCAGCATTCTGATTTCAGACTCAGCCTCCAGAACTGTGAACGAATAAAGTTTCTGTTGTTTTAAGCAGCCCGGTTTGTGGGAATTTCCTATGGAAGCCATAGAAAACGCATACAGCTTGTAACAAAGATCTCACGAATGCTTTACCTTGGAAATGTCTGCTGGGGAAAAGGCGAGCGATGTGGGCAGATGACCCCCTGAATATCACAGTCCTCCTCCAAAGCAAGGACACGTCGCCGTCACCTGGAAGTGACCACTCTCTTCTCCCCAAGGAAGGCTGTTCGCCAAACCCCACAATGGACTTGGGAAAAATAAATTGTTAAACTAAGAGCACAGCCCTTGTTCCCCAACACAACTGACTATGACTGTGCCTGCTTCCCTCCCCCGCCACAGTGCCACCTCCACACCCCAGCCACCAGCCCTGTGTCCCCAGGCTTCATGAGAGCAGAAAGAATAGATAGCACCCTGGCCTCGCTGAGACACAACAGTGAGGGGGCATGGTCCCCACAGCTGGAGAGAAACAGAAGAGGCTTTTCTAAGCAGGGACAGCAGGATGAGAGCTGGAGCCAACCCCGATTGCAGTCTGCGAGTGAAGAAGGAGGCCCCCTCGGCCTCCCTTTCCTAGGTGCCTCTCATTAAAGACGGGGCTCACTCAGACCTGCCGGGTTTCTCTTGACTCTGGGCATTTCCCTTTGAGGACAATGAGGTTTCTCCTACCCCCACCCTTTAATAGCTACTTTGTGAGAATTTCTATATTGATAATTTTAAACTGGTTTTGAACCCAGCTCTGTGTCAGCATTAGATTTGGCAATATTGTAAGTTTTACAGAACTTGCCTTCTTTGCCGGGTGCATATCAAGGTCAATCTCAACCAGGTAACCAAGCAAGATGTGTGGATCTTGTAGGATGTAATGGCAACATGTGTGTGTCAGGCGTTTTCAATGAATGGTGGTCGTTCATGCGGTTATTAGTTCAATGACCGTCACTGGTGTTGAGGACTATGAGGTTAGAAGTGCAGTTTGTGGAGATAAAGGGTTTCTGCGCACCGTGAAGGCCACAGATATGTTTTCGTTTGACTGTAAATAATTTATAGTGAACATACTTAGGTTATGACGCAATGGGCCCTGGGTGAATGTTTAGCCTGAGTGTGCCGTTTGGTTAGCTCTGTGACGATGAATAAATTACTTAAGCTTTTTACACTTTAGTTTCCTTATTTCTAAAAATGGGGATAGTGTAAGGATTAAATGAACTAATAGATACAAAACTCATGAAACAATGCCTGCAATTTAGTGAGCATTCAAGAAGTGATGATTTTTATGATAATTTTCATGTTGGAAATAATATGTCTGCAATAATACCTCCTAAATTTCCCATTTCACATCCTTAAAAACAAAAGCAAATCAAAACCTATACTATTTTTGAATGGCTATACATTGCTTGATTCATGAGAGTGAAATTATTTTAAAATGTGAACATATACAAGATGATTTTGCATTTGTAGAACTTAGAAGTAGATCATCAGTAACTGTGGATTTCAAATTTTTATCTGTGAATTTTTCCAAATAAATCCTACCCCAAACTGCAGGGAGGCCTCCGGCCTTGGCCACTCTGCATCACCTTCTGCGCATTTCTCACCGGCCCTGTGAAAACTACCGCTCCAGTTCACTGCACTCATTTCGCAGACAGGAGATTAAGGAGAGGCTACATCCACAGCACAGTGCCACAGGAAGGTCTCCTGGTCTGGGAATGTTTGGGTCCGAATCCCAGCTTCGTCACTTTGGCATGGAGACTTTGGGCAGTCAATTAACTTCTGTCGGACCTTAAAATTCATTATTCAGAAAATTAGAATTTTCGCTTACATAATCTCAGAGGCCCATTCCTGCTGAAAAGTTATTTAATGCCAATAATAGAAATGTTAGGACACACTTACCCACACCTCTATTTCAATGTTCTTTCCATTGCACAGATGTAGGATTCCAGTCTACTTAGAATACACAGAGAATGGATGCCCTGTGGGAAACTTCAGTGGAACTCTCATAACAACATTCCTACACACCCAGAGGAAGATGCGCTTACTCTTTCATCTGTGGCACTATCCTGACTACAGGCGCCTGTGTTACCAGGATTCTAACTCTTAGTGTCTATGTTTGACATGAACATTGATATTTAGGAAAATCTGCCAATTGCTGAATCATGCATTTCTGGAACACCATTTCTTATCCCCATGCATATATAACCACACCTTGATAAACACAAGTGAATAAAAAACCGAGTTGTGTATCTAGGGTGTGTTGGTGAAGCTGGGAAGGCCTGCCACGAATAGAAATTACATATTCACCGCCAGAAAAAGGCCGCCAGGTATACAGAACTTTACACAAGCTAAAGAATGGGTTGAACAGCAAGATTTAGTCATCACCTCTGTGGTATCCTCCTTCGTACACTATAGGTGTTTCTGATGCTTTCTGTGGATTGATCTTTTTTAAATTGAGCCCTCTGTGGTATCCTCCTTTGTCCTCTATTCATAACACTGTAGGTGTTTTTGATGCTTTCTGTGGATTGATCTTTTTTAAATTGAGCCTCATCAGAGAAATTCTACAGAGGTAGTTTCACAAGTGGAAATTCACACTCAAAAGTTTTCCTTTCCAACTCCTCTGCATAAAAAGCATTTTTGGGTACTTTTATGATATTATTTTGAAATGCCATATTTGATAATATAGGCATTTCCAATGTTATTTCTAGACTGGTGTCCTTTGTTTTATTCCTGGAGTGTTCTCTACAGTAGATGGCCATCAATTTCAATTGTTAAAGCATTTAACTTTCTGTTTCTGCTATCATTTGTCCAATGAAGACATGCAACATATAACATGCTATTTGATGAGTGTAAGTTGAATGAGAAACAAATTGACAATAAACTTCATTTGAACGGCTTTACTTAGGCTACTCTTGGTCATAGGAAGGACTGCGGAATTAACGGATTGGCTTTGGTAGTCACAGAGCTTTGATTAATTCATTTACAATTGTGAATGGATAGTGCTACTTAGTCACCTTACAATTTTAGCATGAAATTTAATAGGAAACATGTTTTGGCTATTAAATCACTGTATTCAATATCTCCTGTTTTTTTAAGGTCAGAGCATAATTAATATATGTTTGTTGTCATAGAAAGAATAAATGCTAATGCCAAGAGACTTTGCCTACTCTCCCCCCCTCCCCCATTGTTATCCTGAAAAGTGGGGCAGTAGGAAGGGACGGCAGGAACACAGGGTTTGATAAATAAGGATGTGCTGTCTTAGTCTTTACAAATACATGCTATCTTCTCAAAGCCTGTCCATTGATGATGAATTCTCAGTAACAGAGAAATCCAAACTGGGAGACAGGATAAGCAGAGTTGAGTGCACAAATATCTATATGAAATTTTGTATGTGTTTTCTTTCTCCTGAGTTTTGGGGTGGGGGGGGAATTTAGAACATGATTATAAGATTGGAGTTGATTAATTGATCACTTTTTCACAGTGACTATTCCAAAGCCAAGAAGCCTATTTACCTAACTATGTAGATCTCTCCAAATTGGAGTCAGTTCCTTTACTCAGCTGGACTTGCACCAGATGTACAGTTCTAGGGAGACAGAAATCTTACAAACCGCCTTCCTTCGGATTCTTCTGTATTTCTCACCTGCTCTACATCTACCTCCTCACATTGTATTTCTCCATAGTTTATGTCTACTCACCCCCTAATTTGACTCTCCAGGCAAAGCAGATAAGCATCATGGTCAGCTATACAGATGAACACTTCCCCAACATGCAGTAATCATCACAAGGCAGAGATGAAACGACGCCACATCCCTGCCCGGCAACCTTCCACAGGTTACCCCTCATTGTCTGTGGAGCGCATGACTGACACCTTCTCTGGGCATTTGGGAAGCAGAGTCTGCTCCCAGTCCGCATTTCTAGCCTGATTACCACTCTGCATTGCCCTGACCCTCCCTACGCAACCCAGCTAGACTACTTGCTATTTCCCAAATGAGCTCACATTTTGTGCCCGTGTACTTTGTTCTGTGTTCTCTCATTTTGGAGTTTTCTTCCTCCCCTGTCTCCCCAAATACTCACATGCTCACATTTGAGTACCTTTAAGATGGGGCCCAGCTGATATTTTATGCCTAAGACCTGTCAAAAGGAATCTTTCCTTTATAGCATTTTATCTTTACTATGAAGGCAGTCATCACTCCATTTTATACATAAAGTATGAATGTGCACATACATCCCATAAAATTTCTAAGTAGACACACCATGAATAACCAAAGAAAGGGGATTGCAAATCATGTCATGTGGACAGGGTTCAAGATTTAGAAAAGAATATATTTTACCATATTTCTTTTGTCTTGAACTTATCAACTCAACCCTTCTATTAAACTCTGTTGATTGAAATTTTTAAAATCAAATTCACATTATTTAGATGGCAAGCTTGGTGTAGTAGAAAAAGCATGGGTTTTGGAACTAGGCGAACCTGTTTGCATGCTTACCATGTGTATCATTCGTTTCCCCACTTGCTCTGTTTGTGAACCTGCTTTGTCTGGGATTCTGAGATATAATGGGGGTGGTGACTGTTGCTGTGTGGAGAGAGCTATTTGCTCTTTCAGTCATTCCAGGAAAAGGACATTCCTGGGATAGGTGATGTGACAGATTGTTTTTTTAAGGAAGAGAAGCTCTGTCCTCTCTTTGGAGTTGGAAATAAGTTGCTCTAAATACCTCAGTGAGGAGAGGAGCTGTTTAATGCTCAAGGCGCACTTCCTCGGAGCAGGTGAGGGCTGGAAGGAGGCAGCCACAGGAAATGGGTGGACCTCACTCTCAGAACAAGGGCTGTTTTCAGAGCAGCCAGGATCCAGGGCAGCGGTTATGAAATCCTCAAGAAGGGATATTAGTACACTCTCGCTTACAAATAACAGAAAACAGAACAAAATGAATGTAAACATTACAGAGAACTTTCTGGCTTATATAACTGAAAGGTCCTGCAGTTGAGTGCTTTTGGTTGTGGCTTAGGACTTCAGTTCTATTTCCTTACAACTACTTTCACTCTGCATTTCTCCGTTGTCACTTGGCTTCAGGCTGTGGCTTTCCAGTAGCAACCAGAGTTTCTTGCTTCTCTCAAATCCAGAAAAATGGCCATTGTCTTGCTTATAACTAATCACCCAAGGACCTGGCTACACTCTGATTGGATTACCTAGGAAATAGCCCTTATGCCAGGGGAACATCAAGGATCTGATTGCTTTAGACCTTGGTTATTTGAGCCAATTGCTCTGGTAGAGAAGATGGGCTCATCCTTACTGACTTAGTATCTAAGTATTAGACCCATCAAAGCCCAACTGAGAGGTGGGAGTGGAATTAATTACTCCCATAAAGCACACCTTACTGCTAACTAATGGAGAGGGGAGGACATGTAAGATGAAAGGAACACCACACCGCCCTTTGCAACGGGAATGTTTGGAGTCCCAGTGCCCAGAAAAATGCTTTGGACTTAATAAGGGCTCTGCTCCCTCTCCACAGTCTACCCATCAAAGCCCAACTGAGAGGTGGGAGTGGAATTAATTACTCCCATAAAGCACACCTTACTGCTAACTAATGGAGAGGGGAGGACATGTAAGATGAAAGGAACACCACACCGCCCTTTGCAACGGGAATGTTTGGAGTCCCAGTGCCCAGAAAAATGCTTTGGACTTAATAAGGGCTCTGCTCCCTCTCCACAGCCAGAGTGGGGACACGGGTGGCTTTCCCTAGGGAAACAGCTTTACCCAGGAAACGGGTGCTATCATGAAGGTCATCATCTCTAGAGACAGACTTTGATAGCAAGTTCAGCAGATCAACTGGAAGAATTTGATTTTATTGAAGAGCACACATTAGATAATGCCGTGGGGAATTTCAAAAATACAATGGTACTTTGAGAGGAGTTCATCTCCATCAGGCAGGAAACTAAGACTTTTTAAAACATGCAATACCTGACTATTTAGTCAGGGGCACTGGCATTTTTCCCCTTAGATTGTCAACTAAAAATATGACAACAGCCAACACAACTATAGCCATCCAGTGTGAATGCCCTTTCTCGAACCATAAATACATGGTCATATAATAGAGTTGCATCTTATTGGTCATCTTGAATAGTAAGGTTGTCTTTCGTTGGTTATTTCTTGGTACCAGAAATCCTTATATACAAGGATAGGTACCTGATTTTTTTTTTTAACTGTCACTTTGGAGCAAAAAGGGTAGGTAAGCCCTGGCCAACATGCTCAGTGGTTAGAGCATTGACCTGGGCACCGAAGGGTCACTATTTAGATTCCTGGTCAAGGGTATGAACTTTGGTTACAGGTTTGATCCACAGCCCCGTTCAGGGCACATGTGGGAGACAACCAGTGGATGTGTCTGGTCTCACATAGATGTTTCTCTCTCTTTCCCCACCCCTCACCCTCTTTTCCTCCCTCCCATCCTCTCTTCCTCTCTCTCTAAAAAAGCAATGGAAAATAATATCCTCAGTTGGGGATTTTTTAAACGGGGTAATTACTATTATTATTTTTGTAAGTCAATCAAAATTATACCTATTTTTTGTCAGATCCACAAAAAATATGGTTTTTTGGTGTGCCACAGAATTTTAGTAATTAGTTCATGTGTTCCATGAGATGAAAATGGTTGAAAATTGCTGCAATGGAGGAGAAAAGTTAAAAAAACAAAACATTTTCTTTTGTTAGAATCATTTATTAATAAACCACAGAAAATAGGCACTCCACTACAGGTTAAGGAAAGGTTGAACAATTTTAAATCACCAATACACTTTCAGGGAGGCAGGTTTGGGCAGTGCATAGCAATCGGTCTTCTCCTTTCTTTGCAGAAGTGATAGAAGGGACCGCTCCTGCCTCTCTCCTGAGAATGCTTTGAAGTGCTCTACAGGGTATGATGTAGGAGAATTTGGCCATAGTTTCCATTTATATTAAGAGAGGTTTTATTTTAAAAATAAAAATAAATAAAAACAAAGAGTGGCCCTGGGCAGGTGGTACAGTTGGTTGGAGCATCATCCTGTACACCAAAAGGTTGTGTGCTTGATTCCCAGTCAGGGCACATACCTAGGTTGTGGGTTCAATCCCCAATTGGGGTGCATACAGGAGGCAACCGATCAATGTTTCTCTCTCACATAGATGTTTCCCTCTCCCTCTCTCTCTCTCTCTCTCTCTCTCTCTCTCTCTCTCGCCTTCTCTGTCTAAAATCAATAAAAACATATCCTCTGGTGAGGATTAAAAATAATAATAAAGAAGAGCGACTTTATGCCGTAACCATTATGGACATACATGTAAAGTCTCCCAAAATGAAAACGAAGACTTAATATAACTACACAACTATAAATGTTATCTCTTCACCCATCTCTATCTCTCTATCTCTGTCTCTCCTCTCTTTCTCCCTATCTCTGTCATGCACACACTTATACATATTTATTAGTCTGTGTATTTGTGTATATATACAATTAAGAGAAGGCAATTGAACCACAAACAGAGCCCAGAGAGGTAATCTATGAATAATAAATGATTCTGAAGGGAAAGTAACAAATGAAACAGAAGCCAAAATTCCAGAATTGAAGAGATATATTTTTTTTATTTAAAAAAATTAAGATTGTTGATTATGAGCCAACAATAATAACAAGAGACAAACACTGGGATAAACCAAAGAGAAAATTTTCAAACAAGCATCCTTTCTGGAAGAATAGAAAGGAAGGGTTTCCAATAAAGGAAAATGAAACTGGGCTACTCTCCAAATTTTCACCAGTTTCTACCTCCAGCTGACCATTCTCTACTGAGATTTGTGATAACAAGAATATGAATATAAAATCTTAGATCTGAGCAAATTTAATTGAATGTGCAAGAAAAGTAAAGATACACAGAGCTCAGTAAGGATACAAATTCCTTATCTAAAACATGACTCTAAGGTGAGTCCAGCTGAACAACACATTAATAAATAAATGGTGATAAAAACAATTGTTGCCTGGCCAGCAATGCTCAGTAGCTAGAGCATTGGCCCTCAAACCGAAGGGTCCCAGGTTCCATTTTGGTCAAGGCCATGCACCTGAGTTGTAGGCTCCCCACCCTGGTTGGGGCGCTCCTGGGAGGCAACCAATTGCTGTGGCTCTCTCACATC
>NW_005370042.1:3265787-3267821 GCF_000412655.1 Myotis brandtii
AAAAATATCCTCCAGTGAGGATTAATTAAACAAACAAAAAAAGGACTATTATTAGTGAACTATTTAGTGATGTCTAGATAGTTATCGAAAATATAGGAATAAATCTGTTAGGGTTGCTGAAAGAGGAACACACGAGGCCAAAAGGGGTAAAGAATTATGAATTTACTAGAAGCCCAGTGCACAAATTTGTGCACAGGTGGGGTCCAGCTGGCCTGCCCCAAATGGGGGCCCATCAGGCTGGGTCAGTGTGGGGGAGGGGCCACGGGTGGTTGGCCAGCCAGTCCTGCCCCCGATCAGGGTGTTGGGGACCGATCAGGGGTAGGGCCAGCCAGGGGGAGGGTCCATGGGCAGTTGGCCAGCCGTCTCCTCCCCTGATCAGGGTGTTGGGGGCAGTGTGTGTCATAACCACCAGTCATTCTGGTCATTCTACCGGTCCAGTCGCTAGGCTTTTATATATGTAGATTAAGTCATCTGGATACCAGATGGGCTGAGCCCCAAAATGGTGTCAGCACCCAAAAAAAAGGGGAGTCAGAGATTTTTAAAGGACTCTAGGCTGGCTTTTTCTGGGTGGAGAATTGTCTGTGCAGGTCTGCATTCCGGAAAACTCCGGAGGGGAGAGATAATGGTCTTAGCAAGTTGAATGTGGTCTAAGCAAGTGGAATGTCCATTGTGAAGTGGTCTAAAGGTCAGTTACCAGGGGAGGGGTTCTCAATTCAATTATTTGATCAGACCTAACAGAATCAATAACATGTTTCACCTAAAAACTAATAATATACAAAGCAAATGGTTACAGAAGGACTGAGAGAAAGTAAAACTGATGATAAATCCCTCTTCTTATATCAAAAGGACCAATAGATATGTTTACTGTTTATATTGAGAGAGAATATAATTATACATTTTTGGAAAACACTTCTAAAAGAATTTTTTTATATGCTAAAATTTATATGCAAACCAAAATTACAAAACAAATGAAAATGAACAAAAAGAAATAATAATGAATATTTTACGCTATGGATTATTTTAAACTATGAAATTAAGGAAGACTAACTGTATAAAATATGCATTATACTAGATATATACCTGAAATAAAACATCAAAAGTTTTAAAAATTCTTAATATAAAAGGTACAAACTGATCATTAAAAGACAAATAACCTAAGAAGGTGGATAAGAACAGGCTATTCATATAAAGGAAATGCAAATTGTCAATTAAGAGGAAATGATGCTCATCCTCTAGTAGTCATAGAAATGCAAATTTAAACGATAATGGGGCACAAATTGTCCTATATGGGGATTGGTAAAAATTTAAAGGTTGATGACATCTGGTGCTGGCAAGGATGAGACAAAACAGGTTCCTTTATTTGCCGGTGGAAATGTGAATTGTTTTTAAAATATATATACAGTTTTCTTCAGCAAATCTCAATTATGGAAACCGTTTCTAAAGAAATACAAGCATTACTATAAAAGAAGGTTCTATACATATATGTATACACACAGAGAGAGACACACTCCTATCTTGACAGTAAGTCCTCACTTATGTCAGTGATAGGTTTCTGCAACTGCAGAGAAACAACCTACTAGGAAACTGATTCTATCATAAGCACATTGATATAAACAAGAGTTAAGTGCGTAGGGTATCTCATCAATGTTATGATGAAATGACGTTATACAAGCATCTGCTATACTACCTTGTCTAGGAAAAGTCACCTCTGGGTGGAATGCTGCCTTTCAAAGACATTTAGATTCTTAAGAAATCAGTCGTTGTGCGTGCAAGGCTAATCACAGGTACAGTAATTGACAGCGTGTTAATCTGTTGATTCCCTGCCTGTCTTTGTGAACAATCTTAGGAAGCAAGTCTTAAGAAAGAGTTTAATTTGCAAACTTTGTTTTCAAAGAGATAGGTGTGTTGATAATGTATAAATAATATAGGATATGATATATGTTATAGTATGGATAGTGTTACTATACAGTATATAAATAATGTAATATAAATTACGTATATATAATACATATTACACACATACACATCTCATGT
>NW_005370042.1:3267975-3268838 GCF_000412655.1 Myotis brandtii
TATAATTACTATAATCAAGGGGGAAATATATATGTATGTATTTTGAAGTTTTCATTTTAATGAAGTTCAGATTATCAATTACTTATTTCATGAATCGTGCCTGTGGGATTTTATTTTTAAAGCTATCACCATACCAAGGTCATCTAGGTTTTCTCCTGTAACCTTCTAGAAACCTTACTGTTTTGAGTTTTAGATTTAGGACTGTGATCCGTTTTAAGTTATTTTTTGTGATGGGTGTAAAGTGTGTGCCTACATTCCTTCTTTTGCAAGTGGATGTCCAGTTGTTCCAGCACCATTTGTTGAAGGGACTCTCTTTGCTCCCTTGTATTGCCTTTGCTCCTTTGTCTAAGATCAGTTGACTCTATTTATGTGTGTTTACTTCTGCGCTTCTCTTCTGTTCTATTTTCTATTTGTCTATTCTTTTGCCATTATCACACAGTCTTGATTATTGGAATTTTATAGTAAGTCTTGAGTTGGGTAGTGTCAGTGCTCTGACTTGAGCTTCTCTTTCAATATCGAGTTGACTATTTTGGATCTTTTGCTTCTCCATGTAAATTTTACAGTCAGTTTACTGATACCCACAAAATAACTTAGTGGGATTTTTATTGAGATTGTGTTAAATTTCCAGATAGATTTGGGAGAACTAACTTCTTAACAACATTGTCTTCTTATCCATGAGCATGGAATATTTCTCCATTTATTTAGTTCTCCTTAGATCAGGGGTGGGCAAACTTTTTGACTCGAGGGCCACAATGGGTTCTTAAACTGGACCAGGGCCGGAACAAAAGCATGGATGGAGTGTTTGTGTGAACTAATATAAATTCAAAGTAAACATCATTACATAAAAGGGTACGGTCTTTTTT
>NW_005370042.1:3268916-3269557 GCF_000412655.1 Myotis brandtii
CACGGCTGCCTTAGATCTTCATCAAGTTCTTTAGTTTTCCTCATAAATATAATGTGTATATTTGGTTAGATTTGTATCTAAATATTTTTGGTGGGGGATGGTGCGATGCTACTGCAAATTGTGTTGTCTTTTTCAGTTCAAATTCCACTTGTTCATTGTTGGTCTGTAGGAAAACAATAATTAACTTTCTACTAACTTGTATACTGCAACCTTGTTAAAATCATGTATTAGTTCCAGGTGGTTTTTAATTTATTTTTTTTATTCTTTTGGATTGTGCAAATAGCTGATCATGTCATATAGTAAAAAAAAAAAAAAAAAAAGTCAGTTTTATTTCATCCTTTCTAGTTTGTATACCTTCTATTACCTTCTCTTTTCTTTTCTTTAAATTAAATCTTTATTGTTCGGATTATTACAGTTTTTCCTCTTTTTTCCCCCAATAGCTCCCCTCCACCCGGTTCCCACCCCACTCTCTGCCCTTATCCCCCTCACTGTCCTCATCCATAGGTGTATGATTTTTGTCCAGTCTCTTCCCGCACCCCCCACACCCCTTTCCCCCCCGAGTATTGTCAGTCCACTCCCTTTCTATGCCCCTGATTCTATTATATTCACCAGTTTATTCTGTTCATCAGATTTTTTATTCA
>NW_005370042.1:3270849-3276374 GCF_000412655.1 Myotis brandtii
TTCTGGGTCTCTCTGACCCAGCTGCAGTTTGTTAGGTAATTTTAGATTGCAAAGGGCCAGGCCATTCATATGTAAAAGCCTCTGCGCACAGCTTGGGTGGGGCTGGGTCTCAGGGAATCAACAGGGAGGAGCAAACAGCTATGGCTGATCCTCATTCCTGACCTAAGAGTCCCCAGGTCTCAGTGTCCTGTGGTAATCACTGCAAGTACCTCTGAGAGAAAGCCGCTCGCGAGTTCCGTCCAATGCAAGACAGTCCAGTTTCTCCCCATATGAGTCTGGGTCCCCAGAGACTCGCCCAGAACTGGAGTTCAGAGCTGTCGGGAGCTTGTGTCTCCCTCCGGATTGAAAAAGACAACCACGTCCTCAGTTGCCAGCCCTTTCCGCGTGCGCCTCCGTACCTCTGCACTTTACTTCCGCACCTCCTCTGAGTCTCAATGTGCTTTTCTCTTTCCTTCTAGTTGTAGAATTTCCACTCAGCCAGCCTTCCTGTGGTTCTGGATGATGTCTGTTTTGTCTTTTGGTTGTATTTTTGAAGTGGTTGTGCGAGGCAGCAATTTCAGGTATTTACTATGTCGCCATCTTGGTTTCTCCTACCTTCTCTTTTCTTATTGAGTCAACCAGGACTTCCCAAATAGTGTTGAAAGCAATGGTGAGAAGGACATCCTTGCCTTGTTCCTGATCTTAGGAAAGCATTTAAAGCATAATTTCTTGGGGTACAGAATTCTAGGTTGTTGGTTTTCTCTCTCAACACTTTAAACATTTCACTTGGCTCTCTTCTTGCTTGCATGTGTTCTGAGGATCAGTTGGTTATAATTCTTTGCTCCTTTATAAGTATTTATAGGAGGACCTTTATAAGTAAGGTCCCACCCCATAGCTTTTTTTCCCATGAATGTTTCATAATCTCTGATTTTCTAAACTTTGGGTGTGATATGCATAAGTATATGATTTTGGGCATTTATTCTACTTGGTAGTCCTTGAGCTTCCTTGTTCTATGGTTTTATGTGTGGCATTAATTTGGAGAAAATTTTCAGTTATCATTGCTTCAAATACTGCTTCTGGTTTTTTTTCTTCTTCTCTGATATTTACACTGTGCATATATTACACACTTTTGTAGGTGTCCACAGCTCTTAGCTATTCACTTTTGTTTCTCCCCCAGTATTTTCTTCTCTTTACTTTTCAGTTTTGAAAATTTCCATTGTCATATCTCAAGTTCTGAGATTCTTTCCTCAGCCATGTTTGTTTAATAAAGAGCCCATTATTCTATTACAGTTTTTTTAATCTGTAGAATTTATTATTATTCTTTCTTAGAATTCTCACTTCAGTCTTACACATTCTCTATTTTTCTTTTATATTTCTACTTTTCTTATTAAAGTCCTTGGCATGTTAATCATAGTTGTTGTTTTTTATTAGTTCCAGGTTTTTAATTAATTTATTTTTTCTTAATTTGTATACCTTCTATTTCCCTTTCTTTTCTTAATGAGACAGCCAGGACTTCAAAAACAGCATCTGATAATCCCAATATCTCTGCCATATCAAACTCTGGTTCTAATAAATGCTCTGTCTCTTCCAATTGTACTTTTATTGCCTTTTCATATGCCTGGTAAATTTTGTTGAAATGTGAACAGGTTGTACTGGGTAAAAAGATGTGTGGTAAATAGGTTTTAGTAAAGGAGAGGGAAGTGTGGGGAGAAGGGAAGCATTTTATGGTCCCTGGGTAGGTTTTAGTCTTTTGATGAGTCTGTGCCCCTGGGCTGTAACTTGACTAGTGTTTCTCAGTACTTGCCACCCATAGATGAGACAGAATGGCTAGAGGGGACTAAGGTGGGTATTTTCCTTACACAATATAGATTAGGCTGTGATAAAACCCCAGTAGGTTAGGCTCTGCTTATAGTTTCTCCTGATAGCAGACCTTGTTAAGAAAATAATGCTCAGGAGGGTTTCCAAAATGGTGGCGGAGTAAGTGGAAGCTACACCAACACTCTCCCAGGACCAAACTGGAAATACAACTAAAATACAGAAAAACCACCTTGAAAAATCAACTAAAGACTAACTGGAGAGAATTCTGATAACTAAGAACGTAAAGTGGAGACTGCATAGAGACTAGTAGGAGGGGCAGAGGCACAAGAGGGCTGGCTGGGCTCCTACAGTTAGCAGCTGAAGTTCCAGAGGAATATCTCAGCTGTGTGAGTTGCAGGGGGCATCCCCACTGAGAACTCTGGGATCTAAACTCCAAGCTGGGCTCCCCATCCCAGAGCACCAGAACTGAGAAAGATGCCCATACAACAACTGGCTGTGAAAAGCAGCAGGGTTGCTATCTCCCAAGGAAAGAAGGCTGGAAATGCAGGCACCCTCTTAAAGGGCCAACGCACAAAATTTCATGTGCAGCCACTCTCCTTGGGCTCTGGCAGAGGGAGGGCAGAGTGGACTGGAGCTGCAAGAAGAGAGTCCAAGGTTGGGAGCTGTGGGATTTGAGTCCAGAGGGCAGCCACCCTGGTTTCCTGTGCTGAATCTTTCCCTCATGCTGCAGAGCTATATCTTTCTCCTGTAGACCTTTGCTATACAGGTGATTTTTGCCTGGGGAGAAGGCAGCTAGCCAACCCTGTTGGAAGACCTCTCGCCCCACCCTGTGGTCAATAGCCTGAAGCTAATCCAGACTGAGTGCCAATGACTTTGCAGGCAGAGGCAGATTTCTGGAGGCATTGAGTTTTGCCTGATCTCATCCTGGGCCCAAGGCTAAGAAAAGCAGACACTGTTGCACATCTTGGTCCTTTTCAAAGGTTCCCACAGCCCCAGCAGAGGGAGCCACAAGCTGTGGATTGCGGATATCTTCAAACAGGTATTCAGGGCCAGTCACGAACAGCATCTGACATTGCCCTGCACTAGAGATTGGGAATCATAGAATATCTACCTAATACAGAGACACAAAACCAAACAGGCAGCCAAAATGCAAAGACAAATAAAAAGCCCCAAATGAAAGAACAAGAGAATTCTCCAGAAGAAGAGATAAAAGAAATAAAGATAAGAAATTTATCAGACATAAATTTCAGGATAATGATGGCAAGGATGCTGAACAGCATGAGAAAAGATGTAGCAATTATGAAAAAAAACAGTTGGAAATAAAGAATGACATAGCATTAATAAGGAACACATTGGAAGAAATGCACAGAAGATTTGAGAAAGCTGAGAATTGGATCAATGTATTAGAGGACAGGTAGAAAAATATCATTTAATCAGAGAACCAAAAAGAAAAAAAAAGTGAAAAAACAGGAGGACAGCTTAAAGGAGCTGTGGGACAGCATGAAACGTAACAATGTTCGCATAATAGGCATCCAGAAAGTGAGCAAGGGATAGAGAACAATGGCAGAAAACTTTTCTAACCTGATGAAGGGAAAAGTCACACACATTCACGAGGCACAGAGAGTCCTAAGCAAGAAGAACCCAAACAAGCCCATGCCCAGACACATCATAATTTAAATGCCAAAAATTTAAGACAAAAAAAAATTCTTAAAGGCAGAAAGAGAAAAATAATTTGTTACCTACAAAGAAGCTCCCATAAAGCTGTCAGCTAATTTTTCATCAGAAACTCTACAGTCCAGAAGGGAAGTATTCAAGGTAATAAAAAGCAAGAATATAGAACCAAGTTTATATGTCCAACAAGGCTATCGTTCAATATAGATGGTGAAATAAAGATCTTCCCAGAGGGAAAAAAAGGCTAAATAAGTTTATCATTACCAAACCAGCACAGTAAGAAATGCCAAAGGTACTGCTGTAATGAGAAGAAGAAATAGAGAAACATAGGCATACAGAATTAAAATGGCAATAAATAAGCACCTATCAATAATAACCTTAAATGTAAATGAATTAAATGCTCCAATCAAAATACATGGGGTAGCTGAATATATACAAAAACATGACCCAATTATATGCTGTCTACAAGAGACTCACCTCAGAACAAAAGACACACACTATGAGAAAGAAGGGATGGAAAAACATTTTCCATGCAAATGGAAATTAAAAAAAAAAAGCTGGGGTGGCAATACTCATATCTGACAAAATAGACTTCAAAATGAAGGCCATAACAAGAGACAATAAAGGTCACTACATAATACTAAAAAGTCTCAATCCAACAAGAGGTTATAACCCAGGTAAACATATATGCACCCAATATAGCAGTGACTACATATAAAAATTAAAAATTCAGGAGGACTTTAAGGAAAGATTTACAGCAATACAATCATAGTAGGAGACTTTACACCCCACTGACTTCAGTGGATAGATATTCCAGACAAAAATTAACAAGGAAACAGAGACTCTAAATGACAACCTAGATCAGATGTATTTAATTGACATTTATAGAACATTTCACCCCAAAGCTGCAGAATATACATTCCTCTCTAGTGCACATGGGTCATTCTCAAATATAAACCACATGTTAGGGCACAAGTCTATACAAGTTCAAGAAGATTGAAATCATATCAAGCATCTTCTCAGATCACAATGTAATAAAATTAGAAATCAACTATAGTAAAAACACTCAGACATATGGAGGCTAAATAGCATTTTATTAAGTAATGAATGGGTTATCAATAAGATCAAGAAAGAAAGCAAAAACTTCCTGGAAACAAATGAAAGTGAACACACAGCAGCCCAAAATCAATGGGACACAGTGAACGCAGTCCTGAGAGGGAAGTTTTAAGAAAAATCCTATATAATAAAGATGTAATATGCAAATGGTCATTACGCCGTGAAGCATAACGACCGACGACCAGATCAGGAGGGTGGGGCAGTGAGCTACAAGCAGGGGGCAGAGAGCTGAAGGGGGGGCAGGGCAGCAAGCTATGAGGGGGTGTGGGGTGAGCTACAGGAGGGCAGAGCAGAGGGCGGAGAGCTACAGGAGAGCAGCAGCGAGCTACTGGCGCACGGATTCGTACGCAGGGCTATTAGTTAATAATAAACTACTTAATCCTACAACTTAAAAAATTAGAAATAGAATAATAAGATAAGCCCAGAGTAAGTAGAAGGAAGGAAATACTAAATAGTAGAGGAGAAATAAATGACACGGAGACAAAAAGAAAGAAAAATACAAAAGATCAATGAAACCAAGAGCTGGTTCTTTGAAAAGATAAGCAAGATTGATGAACCCTTAGCCAGACTCATCAAGAAACAAAGAGAGAGCACCCAAATAAATAAGATCAGAAACGAAAGTGTTGAAGTAACAACTAACACCACAGAAATACAAAGGATTGCAAGAAAATACTATTAACAACTAGATGCCAACAACAATGGACAAGTTCCTAGAAAAATACAATATTGCAAAACTGAATCAGGAAGAGTCAGAAAACCTGAACAGGCCAATCACAACCGATGAAATTGAAGCAGAAAACTCCCAGCAAACAAAAGCCCTGGTCCTTGCCCTAACCCAGTGGTTCTCAACCTTCCTAATGCTGCGACCCTTTAATACAGTTCTCATGTTGTGGTGACCCCCAACCATAAAATTATTTTCGTTGCTACTTCATAACTGTAAT
>NW_005370042.1:3276430-3278832 GCF_000412655.1 Myotis brandtii
GAGGCTCCCACCACCACCGCTGTGCTGGCAGCCATCAGCCTGGCTTGTGGCTGAGCAAAGCTCCCCCTGTGGGAGTGCACTGACCACCAGGGGGCAGCTCCTGCATTGAGCATCTGCCCCCTGGTGGTCAGTATGTGTCATAGTGACCAGTCATTCCCAGTCGTTCTGCTGCTAACAGAATATGCTCAATTTGCATATTACCCTTTTATTATATAGGAGTGCCTGGCCAGCCTGGGTGAGTGGCTGATGGCTGTTTGTAGGCTGGCCACAGCCCCTTCAGGGTGGAAGGTCCTGCTGGGGTGCCTAGCCAGTCTGGGTGAGGGGCTGAGGGCCGTTGCAGGCTGGCTAAGCCCCCCAGCGGGGACCCTCACCCCATGAGGGTGTGGCCAGCCTCGGGGAGGGGATGATGGCTGTTTGCAGGCTGGCCACAACCCCCAGCCACCCAAGCTCCCAGTGGAGGCTGGCTGGAAGCAGGTATCTGGGATTTGTTTATCTTCTATAATTGAAACTTTGTTGCCATGAGTGGAGGCCCAGCCGGTTCACGGCAGGCGGGAAGCTTGGCTTCCTCCATCGCCTGGGCAATCAAGTCTCCTACTTGCTCCAGCTCCGTGGCTGCCGGCCGCCATCTTGGCTGGGTTAATTTGCATATAGTTGCTCTGATTGGCTGGTGGGCGTGACTTAGGGCATAACAAAGTTATGATCAATTAGCATATTTGTCTTTTATTAGTGTAGATATAATAAGAGAGGAATATACTAATTAACCATTACACCCTGAGGCAGAACGACCAAGCGCATCATGACCAGATCACAGATCAGCAGGAGGGTGGGCCAGTGAGGTACAAGTGAGCTGCGGAGAGCTAAGAGGGGGCAGGGCAGCAAGCTATGAGGGGGTGTGGGGTGAGCTACAGGAGGGCAGAGCAGAGGGCGGAGAGCTACAGGAGAGCAGCAGCGAGCTACTGGCGCACGGATTCGTACGCAGGGCTATTAGTTAATAATAAACTACTTAATCCTACAACTTAAAAAATTAGAAATAGAATAATAAGATAAGCCCAGAGTAAGTAGAAGGAAGGAAATACTAAATAGTAGAGGAGAAATAAATGACACGGAGACAAAAAGAAAGAAAAATACAAAAGATCAATGAAACCAAGAGCTGGTTCTTTGAAAAGATAAGCAAGATTGATGAACCCTTAGCCAGACTCATCAAGAAACAAAGAGAGAGCACCCAAATAAATAAGATCAGAAACGAAAGTGTTGAAGTAACAACTAACACCACAGAAATACAAAGGATTGCAAGAAAATACTATTAACAACTAGATGCCAACAACAATGGACAAGTTCCTAGAAAAATACAATATTGCAAAACTGAATCAGGAAGAGTCAGAAAACCTGAACAGGCCAATCACAACCGATGAAATTGAAGCAGAAAACTCCCAGCAAACAAAAGCCCTGGTCCTTGCCCTAACCCAGTGGTTCTCAACCTTCCTAATGCTGCGACCCTTTAATACAGTTCTCATGTTGTGGTGACCCCCAACCATAAAATTATTTTCGTTGCTACTTCATAACTGTAATTTTGCTACTATAAACAATATGTAATTATATATGTGTTTTCTGATGGTCTTAGGCAACCCCTGTGAAAGGGTCGTTCGACCCCCAAAGGGGTCAAGACCCACAGGTTGAGAATCCCTGCGGCCTAACCAGTTTTACTCAGTGGATAGAGCGTCAGCCTGCAGACTGAAGGGTCCCAGGTTTGATTCCGGTCAAGGGCATGTACCTTGGTTGCGGGCACATTCCCAGTAGGGGGTGTGCAGGAGGCAGCTGATCGATGTTTCTCTCTCATCGATGTTTCTAACTCTCTATCCCTCTCCCTTCCTCTCTGTAAAAAATCAATAAAATATATTTTTAAAAAAAAACATAGTGTTAAGAGACAAAGCAAGTATAAAAACCACACTCTGAAATGGCAAAGAGGTTGAAAATACCAGACAATGGGTGGGAGCGGGGTGGAGGGAGTCAATGAGAAGAAAAGGGAGGCATCTGTAATACTTTCAACAATAAAGATAAACTAAAAAATAAAATAAGTATATAAAATAAAATAACTATGAACAATATGTTAAGGGTGCAATGGAAAAAATAGACCAGCTGCAAGAACAATCAGGTAAGCTAAGCAGAGCAATGGAAACTCTAAGAACAAAACAAAATATTAGTAATTTGAATCTAGCAATACATAAAAAGGATAATACATTTGAATGTCTAAAATCTAGTCCCAGCTTGTTTGGCTCAGTGGACAGAGCATCGGCCTGACAACTGAAGGGTCCTGGGTTCTATTCCCGTCAAGGGCACATGCCTCGGTTGCAGGCTCCTCCCCGGCCCAGGCCCTGGTTGGGGCTTGTGCAGGAGGCAACCAA
>NW_005370042.1:3279222-3279893 GCF_000412655.1 Myotis brandtii
TCTCTCTCATCGATGTTTCTAACTCTCTATCCCTCTCCCTTCCTCTCTGTAAAAAATCAATAAAAAATATTTTTTTTAAAAAGCCCTGGTCCAGATGGATTCACAGGGGAGTTTTACCAAACATTCAAAGAAGAACTAATACCTATCCTAACCAAACTATCCCAAAAAAAATCCCAGAGGAAGGAACACTTCCAACCTTTTTTTATGAGGCCAGCATTCTCCCAATTCCAAAACCAGATAAAGACACTACAAAGAAAATTACAGGCCAATATCCCTGGTGAACATAGATGCTAAAAACCTCAACAAAATATTAGCAAATCGGCTCCAGCAATATACTAAAAAGATCATACATCTTGAGCAGGTGTAATTGATTCCAGGAATGCAAGACAAGTACAATATTTGCAAATTAATAAACATTAAACATCACATAAACAAATTGAAAGACAAAAATCACATTATCATATCAATAGATTCAGAAAAAGCATTCAACAAAATCTAACACCCAATTTTCATAATATATTTTTTATTGTTTTCAGAGAGAGGAAAGGATGGGGAGAGAGAGATAGAAATTTAAATGATGATAGAATAATTGATAAGATGTCTCTTGGTCTCTTGCATGCCCCAAGCTGGGGATCAAGCCCACAACCCAGGCATGAATAAATAAATTATAT
>NW_005370042.1:3281595-3283065 GCF_000412655.1 Myotis brandtii
CTGTTCACTTCAGTGCATGGCTGCCGGCTGCCATCTTGGCTGACAGTTAATTTGCATAAGGATATGCTGATTAGCCAATGGGAAGGGTAGCGGTCGTACACTAATTACCACGTTTGTCTTTTATTAGTGTAGATATATATATATTCCTGATGGGGAATTGAACTGTAACCTCCTGGTTCAAAGGTCAAAGCTCAACCACTGAGCGATGCCGGCCAAGCCCAACACCCTTTTTTTGATAAAAACTTTCAGCAAAGTGGGAATAGAGGGATCATATCTCAACATAATAAAAGCCATATCTAACAAACCTACAGCCAACATCATACTCAATGGGAAAAAACTAAAACCACTTCCCCTAACAGGAACAAGACAGTGATATCTGCTTTCACCACTCTTATTCAACATAGTACTGGAAGTCTTAGCCACAGTGATCACACAAAAAGAAGGAAAAAAAGGCATCTGTATTAGAAAGAAGGAAGTTAAACTCTGATTATTCCCAGATGACATGATACTGTACATAGAAAACCCTAAAGACTCCACCAAAAAACTATTGGGTTTAATAAAGAATTTGGCAATGTAGCAGGATACAAAATTAACACCCTGAAATTGAGGGCATTTTTACGCACCAATAATGAATTCTCAGAAAGAGAAACTAAACAAGCAGTCCCATTTATCATTGCAAGAAAAAATTAAGATACTTAGGAATAAACTTAAAGAAGTTAAAGACTTATACTCAGAAAACTTCAGGAAGTTGAAGAAAGAGATAGAAGAAGATATAAACAAGTGGAAGAATATACCGTGTTCTTGAATTGGTAGAATTAACATAATTAAAATGACCATACTACCCAAAGCAATCTATAGATTCAATGCAATCCCTATTAAAATACCTATTAAAAAGCAATAGCATATTTCACAGATCTAGAACAAATACTTTAAAAATTTATATGTAAGCCAAAAAGCCCCTGAATAGCTGCAGCAATCTTGAGAAAGAAGAACAAAGTTGGAGGGATCACAATAACAGATATCAAATTTTACTACAAAGCCACCATAATCAAAACAGTCTGGTACTTTCACAAGAACAGTCAGACAGATCAATGGAACAGAACAGAGACCCCAGAAATTGACCTAAACCATTGCTCTCAATTAATATTAGACAAAGGAGGCAAAAGCATACAATGGAGTCAAGACAGTCTCTTCAATCAATGGTGTTGGGATAATTGGATGTGCAAAAAAGTGAAACTAGACCACCAACTTACACCATACACAAGAATAAAATCAACATGGAAAAAAGACTTAAAATGTAAATCTTGATACTATAAAAATCTTAGAAGAAACCATAGGCAGCAAAATCTCAGATATCTCTTGTAGCAGTATGTTTGCTGATACATCTCCTAGGGCAAAGGAAACTAAGAAGGGTATAAACAAATGGGACTACATCAAAATAAAAAGCGCACAGCAAAAGAAACCATCAAC
>NW_005370043.1:0-979 GCF_000412655.1 Myotis brandtii
CTTTAGCTTTTGAAGAATGGAAAAGGGTTTATGTTCCGTGTTTTTTTCCTAAAAATTCAAAGAACATTCTCAGATTTTCTTTACAATATAGAATCTTCCATGACACCATGGAAGGCAGAAAACCAGACCTGTCCCCATTTATAGTTGCTAAAACCAAGGTCCAAAAGGTTGGGGATTTGCTTCATGTCACCCAGTAAGTTAGTGACAGAGGAAAAAGTAGAAAACTAACCTGGTGAGCACACAGTTTTGTGTCTTTTTCTACATAGCTACTTCGTCTTCAAATATAGTGTATCTGTATGGGCGAGAAAGAAAACAAAAATACAGGGTATTCAGTAAATTGCCCACACTTTAGGAAACAATGCATTTGTAATGAAAATTATAGTCATTTAAACATTAGAGACTGTAGCTTATAAAAGTAAATCTCTGAAATGCTCAACACTAGATTTCTTATTTAAGGTTATTCTGTGTCACTTGTCAAGTTTTTTGTAAGCTAATTATTTGTCCTACTAATGACAGTTACCACTTTTTAGAAGCCTACCATGTGCCATGCACTTTCTATCTCCTTTTTTATTGGGAGTTTACATTTAAGTTTAGTGTTTTAACTCTGTGCCACAGTAATAACATTTTTCATTTTCCAATAACCCTTTAATCCAAGGTTGTTGAATGTCAGCTGCAATTTTGCCATCTTAATCTCTATTCTTTTTAACTGAAAATACTATAAGGAAGATTGTATGAATTATTGCTGAGATCAAATGGTGATGCTATCTCAAAATAGTATAAATTAACACATTTTAAAAAATAATTTTTCATTGTTGAAAGTATTACATATGTCCTCCTTTCCCCCATGGCCCTCTCAATTAACACATTTTTAAATTTTATTTTACCTTATTAACTTTTATATAGGTTTAACAACTTACTAATTGTACTGGATTTGTTGAAATATTGTAAGCATGAGCAATTATTAGTTGATATTAATATT
>NW_005370043.1:2054-23261 GCF_000412655.1 Myotis brandtii
CTCTCTCTCTTCTCCCTCTCCCTTCCTCACTGAAATCAATAAAAATATATTTTAAAAAAGAAGATAGGCAGGTAAATGAAGCAATGGGCACCCCATCCCAGCTTTCCCTCTCCTGAAGGTGTTCTTTACTCCCTCTCCACCTGCCCTGCCCCCCGTGGTGCTCAGAGATAGCCTGATTTGCTGGAACAATGAATGCATTCTTTTTTTGTAAGATCCGCCAAATCTCAGTCCTTCGCTGCTCACGCCAAGGGAAAAAATCATCTGTAGATATTTGGCCATGAGTCCTTTTCTTCAAAGTAAATGATGAGCGATTTACTAATTGTGGGCCAACAAGCAGAGAAACCAGAGCATCCAGTCTTGTTTGATCTGAGACTGACCTGTGGAAATTGTAGAATAATTCTTTTATTTTCTCTTTTGTCCAAACTCTCTCTTCAAATATTTTAAATCATCTCTTTAGTATAATAATTCATGTAGAAAATGAGAAAACATAGAGATGAAAAAGAAACAAAACAAAACAAAACACAGCAGCACCCATAATGAGATCACTATAGCACTGACTGTCTATATTGACTATTTAAATCCTTTCTGTTCCATGAACCTTTTTCCAGAAATCCAAAACAACATGGCCTTTCACCTCTCCAAAACACATTCTGTCTTAAGCACCACATGGGCACCATGATGTTTTTCAAGCTTTGTCCTTGATGATGATTACATGTTAATTTCCATGGTTCAGGTGCTTTTGTTTCCCCTGAGAGATGCATTTGCTTTAATGAGGGCTTAAAGCCTCCCCCAGGTCCTTCCTCAACAATAGATGTTCAGATGCTTGTGGCAGTGACATGACTGTAATTATCCAGTAAGATCATGTTTTGTTTTTTGCATTACCATTTTAGCTTTTCAGTATGGACAAAAAATTTAACTCTTGAATAGATACATATTCAGGTCTTTTCCTTTTTAAAAAAATTTTGTTTTATTGCTTAAAGTATTACAAAGAGTATTACATATGTCTCCTTTCCCCCCCCCCCTTTGATATTCCCCCGGCCTCCCCTACCCCCAGTGTCTTGTGTCCATTGGTTATGCTTATATGCATGCATACAAGTCCTTCGGTTGATCTCAGGTCTTTTCTTAAAAAATGTTTTGGGTTTCTGTTGTTTTGGGTGGGTTTCCTAATTGACAACCACTGGTGATATTTGGCATTGACAGTCTTTGTGCTCCAGACAAGTGGAGGGAAATTTAATTTGTCTGGTATGGGCTTTAACTGACAAATGTTAGAGATTGACCTTTTCAACAGAAATTTACTTGGAAGTCCTAAGTGAAGCTCTGCTTTAAGCTAAATTTGTCACCAAGACATGATTAAATTCTCTTAAATGTAGATCAATTGCACATATTATTAATGGGAATTGAAATCTCCCTAAATGGTGTCATAAATTTAAAAGAGAAAGAGAAAAAAAAGAATGTGAAGGTTAAGGTGCCTCATTCTCTAAGTGGATAATCTTATCTCAGAATCTCAGAACTCTGTTTGAGGGAAAGAAAGTGTTCATTCCACAGCAGGCTGTGGCTGCATTATTCAGAATCTACAAAGGCATAGAATGTTATTGTTTTTCATATTGCTGGATTCCAAAAGCCCCACATCCCATAAGACATGGTGGAATGTCATAAGTGTGGTTTAGAATGAAAGAAAGACAGAAGGAAGGAGAGAGGAAGAAAAGGATCAAGGGAGAGAAGAATACGTTTTGACAACTTTCCTAGCACACAGAATTAAAAAGAAGGAAACAGTGTTATAGAGATGTGACCTGAGAAATAACTGATGTTCTCAGTAGAAAAAATAATAATTGATTGGCTCAGAGCTCTAGCTATGGGTGTATTATCAAGTTTGAGCATGACTTTCTATCTTGATTAGAGATGCCAACATATAAAAACTGAACAAACCAGACACTGTGTGAAGGGTCAACTTACCTGCTCAAGGTCAGAAACAGCATTATTTTCTTATTTTGTTTACCCTGGTGAGTCAGAAAAGTGCAAGTCAAAGAAATGAGGAGAGAGCAACAGAGCTACAACCTGGACCTTCAGTTAACAGATTTGCTAGTTACATTAGCTCCTATGTTTCCCATTCAATCTTTGAACAAGGCATAGGATCTATAAGATGAAAAAGAAAGGAAACACTTTCAAAGCAGGAAAATGTGAAGGTATTATTCACATTTCTGATAATATATTCTAAACTTATGAATCTCACCCCTCATTCAGAGGTACTCTTGTGGCTCATAACATGCTTATGCAGATCAGACACATCAGTCTGGTCTGTGGCAAGTGGCTCTTCTAAAATCAAATCAAATTGAAAGACATATGCTTGCTCTGAAATTTCAATGATTTTCTACAAATGGCAAGGAGAGCAGACTGAGTGGATATCTCCCACGCATGCCTGGGACACCTTATGCCAAACCCCTCTGGGTCTTTCAAGAATTATTTCTACATATCACCTGGCTTTGGTGGACAGAGTGATATAACTTTTAATGTGTAAGTGGTGATAGTTGTTCAGTATAATCAGAATGGAACTTGAGTCTATGACGGTTTTGCTGGTTTTTTTGTTTATTCATTTTGGGGATAATTTAGCACAGAGCTTCAAATCTAGCCCCAGGCTATATCTCCAGACAATGTAATTGTTTTTTGCCCTATTCTTATTAAAAAGTCTTTAGGAAAGTCCTCTATCTGGAGAACTTCAGCTTTTCTTTTTTTCTCCCATGCCCTGCCCTAGATCATGTGTGTGTATACGCGCGCATGCGCACTCGCACGCTTAAGTAATCTCAGGATAAGAAGGTAAGGCCAGCAACTAAGAATTCTGGTCTAAAGAATCTAGAATCTAGAACAGAGCTATAGTCAATATCTGCCTACCACCTGTTTTGATAAATGAAGTTTTATTGGAACACAGCCAGGCCCATCTGTTTACATATTGTCTATGCTTTCCTTTTACAGTGGCAGAGTTAAATAATTGCATGACAGACGTGAATATTTAGCATCTGGCCATTTATAGAAAAGTTTCTCAAAGCCTGATCAAGATCATAATACCAACAGTATGATGCCCAGGATCAGGTTGGTAGAACCAGGTGAATTGCATGTCATTCTGCAGGAATCTTGGTGAAGATGAGGATGATGCATAGACAACCCAAGAGCAGCCACAGTAAATCCAGAGGCAGGGAATTTAGGTATTTACTAGTCTCCATTGGGCATCTGAAAGAGAGAGTAACTCAGATTTCACTTTAGGTGAGCTTGCCCTCAGAGGTGCCAGTGGGAAATGGACCAATTCATTTTCATTCAGTGTTCAAGGTATTTGCAGGGCCTGTGGCATACAATCAAACATGGTAAATACATGTTGCCTGAACAAATACAAGACTACTAAAGGACGATTGGCGCCATAATTATTGCCAATCTTCTGACGATTGATAGGATACCAGTAAGAAGTCTATTCCAAAGATAGTGAATTAGGATGGCAGCAAATTTTCAGCTTCTTGTCTCTTGCTGTTAAGCCCATTGGTCTTTAACCACCTTAATGTCTCATTTTCATTTTTCCCTCTTCTCTGTAAGTACATGTTGTAGATCGATAATAGGCTTGAGTTTTATTAAGTGGAATTTGAAGAAGGCATTCCTGATATAAATGATGTTACTGGAACAAATGACTAAGAGATGTTAATGAATTTCCTTTTCTGGCCTTTAAAATATAATGGGATGCAAGCTCATCTCTCTGAAAAGGTTAAAGACCAGGGGCAGGATTAGTCAACTCAGAATATATTTGTCACCCTTGGAACTTTTGTTTCGAACCGTGGAGCACACAGAAGAATAGATATTTCTTAAACAAGCCAAAATCATAGTAGTTATTTTAATTCTCACTACAACTCTAAGTGTTAGGTACTATTGTTCTGATTTTGCAGAAAAAGACACTAAAACTTAGAGAAGATGCAGAAATTACTTATAGTCACCTTGTGAATGAACCAGACAGGATCTGAATGAAGTCTAGATGTCTCCAAAGCCAAGGTCTTCCCACTGGACCATTGTAGCCTTTCTGTTGGAAAGCCATTGTTCTTTTCTGTCCTCTTTAAAGAGAGTCACTGTGCTATTGAAAGGAGGATAATGCTTGGTTCTTAGGGTAGCACCTGATTCTGCGTACTCGTACAGAGCGGAATTCTATTTTTGTTCTATTCTCTTTTTCCTAACACACACACAAAAGTAAGAGACCATTTTCTTTCTTCTACTCATTTGTTAGCCTACTCCTTGTTCATCCTATAGGGTTTCAGACACTCTAAACCTTTTCTCAAAATGGATTGTTCTAAATCTGGGGCGTTGTAGATTCCTGAGCACTTCGAGGACCTGTTGGATTAGAAGCTCTGACGAAGAGACCCAGGAATCTGAATTTATAACAAGCTTTCTTCCTCTCTACAACCCTCACCCCATCATAAATGTCAGGGAGACTTTCCTATAGAGAGCTGGCCCATTGATGTAGTTTGATGACCTAAGATTTAGGAACTCTTCAACTTAGAAATGTTTTCCAAATTATGTTTTTAGATTTTTTCATTTTTTTCAACATAAAGAGATATTTTCTAGTTCTTTAGTCCCAAAGCTACTCTAGTTAATACTTCTTTAACTACAATGTGGCTGAAGTGTGAGACACTTTAGGGAAATTTTCCAGCTTGAAAATATTGGTTGGTTCTATCTGGATCTTTAAACGGAGCCTTGTCTGTTTTTGGCCTGCTCATAAAGGTTTAAGAAGTTGCCAAAAACGAATCCCCTAGGTCACACATGAGCTGATCATTTATTCCAGGGGGACATGGATTGGTAGGGAGTGAGGGTTGGAAATAACTGCAGTACTCAGTTCCCTCCTGGGTAGTATGTTTGGGAGACAGTATAAGATAGAGGTTTCAGATACAGACTTTGGGCTCAGATAGACTGGCCTTTGACACCAAGTTCTGCCCTTTATCAGTTGTGTGAGTATGGACAAGTTCCCTCCATTCTAGAAGCCTTGTTTTCACCATCTGTAAAATAGGGAAGGATATATACTAGTATAAGAATCCCTTACCAGGTGCTGTAGAATAATCCTCTGCTTTTTTCAGGCATGTCCTCTCCCATGGCTTTTCTTTTCTGCACCCTGGCAGCAGAGTGGGGTTCTGTATACTTCAGTGGACTCATCTTTAGGGGGAGGTGTGTGTTGAATCTGCACAATGAGATTGGGTTCCCAGACGGACTGTACTCTTCCTGAATCTGCAAATGACCACCAGGTCATTCTCCACAATACTACCAACAGGTCCTGGAATTGTGTCATGCCGAGTACATCAAATCTTTATTTTATTTTTCACTGGTCACCAAACTTTGCCCGTGTTTTTTGCTGAGGGCTGTGCCCGTTTTTTGAACCAAGTTCTCACTTTTCAAAAACACATTGATGCTTGAATTTTCTCTTAAAGCCCATTAAGCAGCCTGAGATTTTTTTCCCTGAATTTTAAGGACGATTGGTTATTATTCATAACCTTTTCAAAAACACATTGATGCTTGAATATTCTCTTAAAGCCCATTAAGCAGCCTGAGATTTGTTCCCTGAATTTTAAGGACGATTGGTTATTATTCATAATTTGTATAAAAACCCAGCTGTGGCAAAAAGAAAAGGTCTGCCTCAAGATTTTCAGAAATAGTTTAAGCAGAAAGGGTTGACATGCTTTTGGAGATATGAAAATAGCAATTGAGTCTCATTAGCCACAGTATTATCAGAAACATTTGGTAAATGCCTGATTACTTAAGGCCGTATGCTAGGCACTATACCAAGGAGACTGTACAGGGCTGATCTCTGTCCCCCGGAGTTTGTTCTAGAAAAACTTCATGGCATGCATAGGCCACATCTTTGGGTACCAGGATGGAAAGACTGATTCAGTTGGTATTCAAGGATTTGGGGAGATCCCACTTCATTTTGAGAGTTTTAGGCTCATGCACCTTGGTGTAGAAACATCTGGGCATTCTATCTGTCTTTTCTCTGCCGCCCCTCTGTGCAGCTCCCACACACAGTTCACACTACCTACTATCTACCTTCCGGGCAGCAGACAGAGAGTGCATCGCCTAGAGCCACCACACTGGCATTAATCTCTAGGGACGGGCTTTAAGGTCACTTCCTGTAAAAATCCATCTGCAGAGCCTGTGCTTGACCTAAAGTTCGATGTCAGGGGAACAAAATATTGATTCTCATTTTGAAGCATGATTGTTGCTATGAATAGCAAGTTTTCTAACCTGGTAGATCCCGGGGATGCCAAGTGATGGATGAGCTTCTGTTAATTAAAATGAAATGTCCATAACTCCCAAACTATAGTTCAAGTTGAAGTAAACGATAACAATAAAGCACAGCTAATACACGGCTGAATTATTTATGTTGATTATAAAAACCACATCCTCAATCTCAAAGTAGCCACACTCCTTACAGTGTATCAGTAACTGTGGTGTCTTAGGAATTGCCCTGTCCTAAGGGAACAGGAGGATCAGGCATGGAGTCAAGGTTATGTTAAGAAGTATAAACTGGTAGTTACAAAATAGTCCCGGGGATGTAAAGTACAGCATAAGGAATATAGCCAATAATATTGTAATAACTATGCATGGGGCCAGGTGGGTACTGGAAATATCAGGGGGATCACTTTGTAAAGTATATTATGGTCTAATCACTGTACTGTACACCTGAAACTAATACAAAATAATAGTGAATGTAAACTGTAAATGAAATATAAAATAAAGTCAATAGAGGGACAGTTAAGGAAAGATTATGCTAAAGAAGAGCCTACATTGAAGAAATTACTCTAAATTAAAATTAGAAATTTTGTAAATAGAAATCATTATGTTGTTAATAGAAATAATTCTAGATTACTATACTTTAGTGCAAATGATAATGCCTTGGTTACCTCCAAGTATTCCTCACTAACCAACCTCACCCAGGAATGAATGACTCCTGACCCACATCCCTAGTCCAAGCCAAACTTATCACCTAACCAGTCTCACTGCTTTTTCCACTTCTGCCATTCTCTAGTGCAGCGGTTCTCAACCTGTGGGTCGCGACCCCTTTGGCGGTCGAATGACCCTTTCACAGGGGTCGCCTAAGACCATCCTGCATATCAGATATTTACATTATGATTCATAGCAGTAGCAACATTACATTTATGAAATAGCAACGAAAATAATTTTATGGTTGGGTCACAACATGAGGAACTGTATTTAAAGGGCCAGAAGGTTGAGAACCACTGCGCTAGTGTATCCCCCACTCAGCAGCCAAAGTTATCTTTAAAAAGGTTGTCAGTTTTTGACATACCTTTGATCAAATCCCTCCCATGCCTTTTCACCTTTGATCAAATCCCTCCCATGTCTTTTCCATCTCACAGGCGAGAAAATCCAAGCTTCTTACCCTGTACGCGGGAGGAAGCCTATGTGATCTGGCCCCTGCCTGTTTCTCTCTATTCATCACCCTCTAAGCTGTAAGCACAGGCCTTTCTTGTGGCTCCTCAAATATACCTTAAAGGCCTTTTCACTTGTACTTTCCTCTGCTTCTGGTGCACACCCACCCCCTCCTCAGCCTATGTCATTGGCTCAGGGAGACCTTGTAAGGCCGTTCCATTTAAGTAGCCACCACAGTGTCACTTTTTACAACAATACTCTCTTTTGTTTTCATCTGAAAATATCAAATAGTCTTATGGGTGGGATTGATTGTCTTTCATGATAAAATACAGGCTGTAGTAGATAAGTAAACCTTCACTGATCTGATTCATTCCCCTCACTTAGGAGAAGAAACCTACCCCATCTCAGAATGAAGGTATTTATAAATGGTAAGAGAAAAAAAAAACTGTTTTAGGCATAATGTTGACTATGATTCTGGGGTCCAGACAGAGGTTTCTGTGATTATGCAGATCTCAGACACAGTGAGCTCATTGTGTATTAGTAAATATTTATAAAGCACTCTATATTGACAAAATGTTTCACAATCAGATTGATTAATGATTCCTCCCAGCAACCTTGTAAGGTCAATCAGCATTATTAAAGAACAGCTCAGAGAGGTTGGGCACCTTGCCCAAGGTCACTCAGCAGGTCATTGGCAAAGCCTGCATTGGCACCTTCAGAGCCCATTACTGGGACAAGCCCTGGTGTTGACTCCTCTTGAAAGGATGACCCCCTAATCACTTTTCTTGTAAGGTAGGCATATAAACACTAAATGTTCTGGAGGGAGAGAAGTGTGGAGGCCTTGAGTTGAAGGAGTTCGTGTTGCAATTAGAAAATGGAGCCAGCTATTGAAAATTGAAAGTGCTGCTTAACGGAAGTGAATTGGAGGACGTGTTATTTTTGAGAGAATGAGAGAAATGGAGTTTGAAAAATAAGATTGTAAAATGCAGGAAGTACGTAGAAAATAAATTTGAGTGCTGTGGGGGAATGAGAAATAATAAGTTCTAGGGCAAAAATTCTTTACAAAAATTTTAGTACAAATATGGGTCATGGTATCAGAGATAAGTTCTATTTAGAAATAAGTTGAGTTCTCCAAAACAATATGCTACCAACTCAGCTCCATTAAGCAGGGTTTTCTGATGCTTTGGGAGGATGAGATTTGATTTTCAAATATGTATTATTACAACCCTTGAAGCCCAGTATACATATTACCCAGGCTCAGTGTTACCAACATGTCCTGCTAAGCCCCCTCTAGGAATATATATCAAGGAAAGCAATCTCAGTTTTAAGAAATCTTGCTGCATCCCACTTGGCATTCATATTTTTTCCTGTGTTTTTTCTTCCTTTAGGGTTTATTATAAGTAGTCCTAAGTCAGTGATCTATCAAGTCCCAGATAATTTCGGGCCTTTGGATCTTCAGTTTAGATTCCCCAATTCTATTCATTGGAAGCAAATTTTCTTGAACTAACCATCAACCTCAGTAATAACTGTTTACACTGACAAATACTTACTACATGCCAAGAACTTTTTTAGGGAGCATCTCATGTAACCCTTCCAGCAATCCCATGAGACCATTACCAGTGTGATCCCCATTTTACAGACTGGGAAACTAAGCTCCCAGGTGTAAACCCAGAACCTTCGCTCTACAAAAACCTTAGTGAGATCTTCCCCTTCTCAGGATCTTCCAAAGACTTAACAGCGCAGGCAAACTCCATGTGCTTTAGGCGCTGTTATGTTGGTGAGTGACCAACTTTCATAAACAAGTTCCTCTTTGGTTATAGCCTTTGTTCCCCACATACCCCCCTCCTTGCCATAAGTCTGGCACCCTGAGCTTGGGCCTGAAGTCGTGTCCTTGTACTTGCTGTCCCCTCTGCCTGTGGCACTTTATCTGGACATAGGCACTTCCCACTCGTATCATTCAGACTTACTGTCAAATTCCATATCCAAGAGGCCTTCTCTGACTACACTGTATAAAGTGGCACATGCCATCTTCACTGTAGGCCCTCCTCACTCTTTCCTTTTGCTTCGTGGTGTTTGCCATCACTTGAAGAACTGTATGTTAATGTGTTTGCAATCTGCCTCTTTCCACTAGAATTTGAGCTTCACAAGAACAACAATTTTGTATTCTTTTTCTCCTTTCTGTGTTTTATTGCCAGTGCCCAGAACAAGGCCTGGAACATGGGAAGTGCAGCATAAATAATTGTGGAATGAATGAACATCACACTATTTTGCTACACTGTATTTCTAACAATTAAATTAGGTTAATGGACACTATATATTATGTCTGGTTTTGAAGAATCAGTCTTGGATGTTTGGAGAACATTTTGTAGCACCTATTACCAAATATTCAGGTACCACTGATGCTACAGAAAGATGAAAGCCAGGAAGGAGCTGAGTGTTTTAGTTTATCCTGTGTTCATAGTGAAGCACTTAAGAATTCAGAGAAGGGACTAGGGTACAATTGTGAATGGGACTACCAGTGTTTCCTGGATTACTTCGCTTTTTAAATAAAATTGGAAAAGCTGAAGGTACTGGGATCTGGCAGTTCTCCTGGGTACTTGTGGACAAATGTCATGTGGTCTGGAGTAATAGTGTGAGTTAGAACTCCATCCCCAGTCAGCTGTACTGCCCAGATTTTACGAAACAGGTAATGTTACCTTTGAGCAGGTTGGATATCACTGCATGCAGACTGGAGAGGGTAAGGATTAATTGATGACTAACGTATCCCTCTATTCCACGAGGGATGCTGGGATATATCTCTGTAAGCATTATATGTATTTATTTAATTGTTAATATCCTCTTTGCCTGACAATCATCCCTAGGCCTCACCCCATTTCCAAATGTGACCATAATTTTCAGTTTGGTTGATGTAATTCTAAGGTGCAGTTGTATGCTGTTTCTAACACATCTAAGCTCTAGTTTTGTGTTGTTTTTTTGTTTGTTTGTGTGGTTTTTTTTGTATTGGAGGAGAAGGAACTTTTTCATATATAGTATTGCATTCCTTTCTTAGAATATTGATGACAAGATGGCTAGGCTTTATTAAATTTCTTTGATAAGATGAAGGTCCCTTTCATATTTGATAACTTGTAATTTTGAGAAATGTCATTGCACAGGAATCAGAAAACCTGGCTTCTCTTTTCCCTTGGGCACCAACTAATGCGTGACTTGCTTACTCTGAGTTTGAGCCTCTTCATCAGCAGATTCACGTGGTTGGACTTACTCTGTTCTGTGGAAACTGCATTCTATTGATCCCAAGAGGTCGTGTGAAAGTGTTAAAGAGTTACTAAAGGGGGAAGCAAGGATGCAGGAGGGGAGAGCTGGGGTGGAGGACAGGTGTTTCAATGAGGATAAATCCATATCTGTTTAATATATAATTAGACTAGGGCTTAAATTCTCCCACTGCTTTTTTTCTTTTAATTGAACCGAGGTGAAATCATCTAAGACCTTATTGAAGCTCTATCATTCTAGAAATTTTAGCTTTTTTCAAAGTAATAGGTAGGGACTAAAATTTTTTTTAAAAGCTGCAAGTTACGGGTCTTGTATCACAGGAATGTACACATGAAACCTATCTGATCCTATTAGCCAGTGCCACCCAATAAATTAAAAAATAACTAAATAAAAAGCTGATATTTTAAAATGATATAATGATGCGCAATAATGAACACACCGTGTTTTCTAACCAGGCTCAATCATTTCACCCTTAAAAAAGTTAATTAGAAAACAGAGAGGATGTAACAGACAGTATGTACCTCCATCCTGACCCTGGGTGTTTCCTGCAATGTTACCCTGAGATTTACCTCTAAGGCCAACATCTCAGAGGTCTGTTGTAGGCCTGTCAATGTAGAATTTTGCTGCTATGGGAATTATTGAATGTTCCAGTCATGCCTGGAGATCAGCTGGTCCATGCCTCTCCCATTACATATGAGGAAGCAATTGTCTCATTTCCCAGTAAACTGAAGGCAGCAAATGCTCACTTATGTACCATCACAAGAAACTCAGGCTCCCACCATCTCTGGGATAAAACACAGCAAGGTGACATGACACTCCGAAAACAACTTTTACATTTTAGGAAAATTGGATCATCTTAATATCAGGGAATCAAGTAAAGCCCACAGGCACCACTAAATATTTAGTTGATTATGCTTCTGGAAATACATTTTGTATAATTTTCATTTGTATGTTCTGATGGAAGGGCTAGGAGGACCGAGTAACATTGGCTTCATCTGATAAACGTTTTACTTATTTTTGCTTATTCCCCAGCAAGGCATTCTCAGTGCTCCTTTAGCCAACCAAAGTGCCATGTGAGAGGAGAAACAGCACAGGACAATGAGCAGTCCCAGCTCAAATTCATTTTCTGACAAGGATTCTAAAGCAAGGAAGATCTATACATATGCCGTTTCAGCTGGGGGCCTGGAACTTGGGAGAAACAACATACAGAATTCTTGAATGAATGAGCTTCATAGATACTACACGTTGTGCCTGGTTTTAAAGAACTAGTCCCTCATATTGGCTTATTAGATGTTTGGCTAATGATTCTCTTTCAAAAAGAAAATGGACTTTAGGATGATAACTGGAAGATGTTATGAACAGTGGTGGTTCCTTGTTTGGGAGGCAGGTGATCTAAGTTCTGGGAGCTCCACTGGAAATTTTCATTACTTTCCAGACAAATGATTCTATCTTTCTAAAAGAGCACAACACATAAATGGCTGAGCTGTCTTGTCTCTGCATTAAGCATGCTGGCTTCAAAAATCAACTGCCTGGGTTTGAATCCAGGTTCTAGTATGATGGTTGTGTGGCATTGGGCAAGTTGGTCATCCTCTTTAAGTCTCCATCTCTACATCTGTAACATGTGGGTCATATCAGTACTTATAGGGTATTATGATAATTAAATGAGACAATCCTTGTAAAGCTCTTGTTAGCCAAGAGTAAGGTATGTTTTGAGCATTTGGTAGATGGTCACTGTTATTATTTATAAACCATTTGACACAGTTGGTTATGAGTATAAGGTAATGCAGTCTATTCATGGGTGACCTCAGCATGAAGATGGAAGTGTTGGACCAGAAATGTCTGGGGATTAGGGTCATATCAAAGGAGAGAATCCTTTAAATAGGATTCTCATGCCCACCTTTTCTAGATGTATCTTCACCCATGTAAATGATAAATGCATATTGTGTGTTCTATCGCTATGTTTATATGTAATATTTTAATAAATTGATGCATAGTAAATTTTACAAAAACATTAGTATGAGTTCTTTCTAAGCAAGAACCTGATTTCTCTTGCATTTGTGTCATGATTAACCATCTGACACAAAAATTCAGTGGGGAGCCCTAATTTTTTTTTTTTTTGCTTCCTCACCCTCTAAAAAGAAATTCAAAGACCAAATGTGGAATTTCTCAAATTATACCTTCTGATAATAGAGGAGAACATTTCAGAGCAGTGTGTTCAAGCAGTAACATTGTTTGAGCACTTTTTGGATAATAGTAAGAGCTACAATGGTGGAGAGAGGGATAGAAGAGTGGGCGGAAATGCATCTTGCTCTCTAGTAGATGGCCAGCAGGTAGGGAACATCAGATCCCTATGAGGGTAATACCTGGCAGAGAATAAAAAGCCTGTGGGAGAGGTTCAGGTGTGCTACATGGGCTATAAAGGAATCATTTCACTTCGCAGAGTGATGTGAGAAAGCTCAGGGGAGGAAGGGATATGCACATCCAGCCTTGAAGTAGACGAATGGATTTTGATGGGCAGAAAGAAGGGTGAAAGGAACTCATCCTGCCTTTAGAGAGCATAGTCTATTAGCACAGGAAACTCTGAACATCCGCAGTTTCAGTGTAGAGGGGTCTGGGATGTCGTAGAAGAAAGAAGAAAGACTACTGGCGATGGCATTGTCAGGCATCCCGAGAAGGTGCCTGTGGAGTAGGATCGCTAAAGATGAGAAGGAATATGTGCCCTGGCCCCCAGCACCAGTGTGTCTGTTTAGTGGAGGGTATTGCACCGCAAAGACACAGAAGCATGAGCGAGGATGCATCTGTGAGGGAGAACAAGCAGTAGTTTCCCCTGTGCTATGTGCACAGGTAAGTCCCAGACACTGCAGAGATGGTAGGGGCCTGCCCAGTATGGAACTTAAACTGAAGTGGAAGGTTCAGATGAGAGACACTGGAGGCAGACAGTCCTGCGCGCGCGCCTGTGTGTCTGTGTAGTTAGGAGAATGCTCTTCCTATACGTGTTCCTGAAAAAGCTGAGCAAAAGACCTCTAATTTGCCTTCCTTTTCTTTTTTTTAAAATATATTTCTATTGAGAGCGAGAGAGAGAAATAGAAACATCAATAATGAGAGAGAATAACTGATCGGCTACCTCCTGCACACCTTCTACTAGGGATTGAGCCTGCAACCTGGGCATGTGCCCTTGACTGGAATGGAACCCAGGACCCTCCAGTCTACAGGCTGACGCTCTATCCACTGAGCCAAACCAGCTAGGGTTTTGCCTTCCCTTTCTTAAGCAGAATAGTCAGAAACCCAGTTATCAGTGCCAACCAGTTTGGGTTACTTTTATACTCAACAATGAACTGGAAGGTATTTCAGAGGTAAAGGTTAACCCCTATCTTTATTGTTACCATTATTTTAGATCTCCAATTTTATCTACAGCAGAAATATATGGCATGTATGTGGCAATGTGCTGTATACTATATCACCTCCTTTTCTGTGGAGCAATATGCATCCAGTCACAAGCAAATAACATTCAGCTTCTTACCTCAGCTGCCCCGTGTGACTGGAAACATTAACACCAAAGAAGGACAATGGCCCAGAAAGCCCAGGAAGATGAGAGAGAACTTTCACAACTTGTGAACATGTAGGTACCCACCCGTGTCTTACATTGAAAAATAAAATTCTAAATTCTGTGACAGATGGCAGTGTGGTCATTCCTTTGCATCCCATTGACACGGCCTGCCTCCTAACCCCACAGTTTAACTTCTCTCCCTCTGATTCTGCAAGTTAACCTGAAACGTTCAGGGAATCCAAGAAGCAGAGGGAAGCTTATTCAACTCGGCTGCACCATAATGTCTCATCAGCACTTTTAAATTCTATGGATAGGCTGCCGGGCGAAGGAATTTCAGGGCAGAATCCTTCGAAAGCAGGAGACAATTGCCTTCAGCTCCCCGCCATCGTTTGATGTAGATTGCCTATTATATTCTCGAGGTATTACTACAAATGCATTTGGAGATCTTTGCTTGACAGTGGGCAGACTACCGGAATCTGGTGACTGTATTTAAGATGTACAGGGGTTTGCTACAGCATGGGCATAGATTATTAGTTGGGCTGACAGGCTAAAAAAAATCTGCCAATGAATGATAATGAAGTTATTTAAATGTCGACTCACACACATTTTCTGAGCCCTAAATTATTCCCACGGCTTTAACCTGGTGCATCCTGTGTTATCCAAGAGTAGAGTCTGCAATGCAGCCCGTGTGCCTTTGGCTTTGGAAGCTATTTTTGTGCTGCCAAATGCACTAGTGCAATGAAAGGGGCTGTTCTTCACGATTTTAGGAAAGAAGCAAAACACACATGCCACAGCTGCGATTTAGAGGCAAGCGCTGCTCTGATTGCAGGACATCTCCTTGGTGCTCTTTTGAGTAAAGCCCTGGCGCTTCCTGTCTCAGAGTTTCCCCTGTCGCTTGTTTTGTGACCTTGGCCATGTGGCTTGATGTGTCTGGGGTAGAACGTTTTCCCTTTCTGGGGTGTGAAGGTGGAGAAGGAAGAGCTCAGGGCATTTGGGTACTTTCTAGAACCTTCTGAAGTAGCCTGGGTCATCCTTGGTTCAAAGAGTGTGTCCATTACTCATCATGCATTCATTTACCTTCCATGTGCAGAGGCCATCTGCTATGTGCCCGCACTGTTCTGGAGAATGGAGATTTGGGAGGAGAAGGTGAACAAAGATAGTCACTGTCTTTGAGGTCAATGACTTGGTCAGGACATGGATGTCAGGCAGAGGTTTCTTGATGGAAAGGTAGAGGAGTGTGGAACATGCCCACTCATCCCACTTCAGCCCACATAGCTGATTGTGTCTGCTAAGAGCAGGGAGCAGTAGTCCTTGCCAGGCTGCGTGAGCTTCTTACTGACTTAGTAGAAATCCAGTGGGCCATGCAAGAAGAGCAAGCATCTGTCAAGTCAGGATTCATTCAGAACCACACTGTGAGCATCCGGGGTACTCTTCTGGGAGCTAGGAAGCCAGCAGTGAACAGAACGGACATATTTCCTGCTCTCATGGAGCTTACATCTGGTGGGTAAAGATAGATAACCAAAAACAAGTTGATCTATCAGACGGGGTAAATAGCATGAAGAGAAATGAAAGAGGCTAAGGGGGATCTGGGTGTTGGGGGAAGGGGAGGGGTTGCTGTGTCATATAGCGTGACCGTTGTCCAGAAAGAAGAGAGAGGCCATCTGTCGAGGTATCTGGGGAAAGAGCTTTCGAAGTATAGGGAATAGCAAGACTAGGGTGGGCAGGGGTAGGGGTCAGGCAGAAAAAAAGAGAAGGATTAACGATTATTATCTTGCAGACCTTCAGGTAAAAAAGTAAATGTGGAAATAGCAGATCTGGAGTTTATTTGTTGAGGGAACCAGCGGGCTCAATGGTTACTCAGTTAGACAGGCCCTGCATCGGATTCTGTTTGATGCCAAGTGCTCTGCATCCCTGGCATCTTGGTAACCTGCATGAGACATCGTGAGATGATTAAGAGGTGGGCCCACTCACGTGGCCTATATCTCTAGCCTTTCCAGAAGCCAGGGTGGACCAGATACATGACACGCTTCCTTTTCCTCTTGGATCGTTGGGTGAGTTTCTGCTATACTTTTCTTAAAATCGATTCTTCCTCTGCCCTTTTACTGGATGTGAAGAAAACCCAGGTTTTGATCTACACCAGGGGTCCTCAAACTTTTTAAACAGGGGGCCAGTTCACTGTCCCTCAGACCGTTGGAGGGCCGGACTATAGTTTAAAAAAAAACTATGAACAAATTCCTATGCACACTGCACATATCTTATTTTGAAGTAAAAAAACCAAAATGGGAACAAATACAATATTTGTATTTGCATGTGGCCTGCGGGCCGTAGTTTGAGGACCCCTGATCTACACCATGTCGGAATTTGAACAGTCTCAGTTCATATTTCTTTTACTAAGAAATGCAGGACTAGATTTTGTAAATATATTCTCTTCACCTCTTGTAGCCTTTGAGAGTGGCAGCATCCCATGGCGTTTAGTGGGGCAAGTTCCAAGTTGTGTGGCCTTTGGGAGGCTGGATATACTTCTGGATCATCCTTATCTGTAACATGTGATTATCCATGTTCATTTCATAGGAATCTGCACATGGAGTGCTTAGATCATGTTCAATTGTATTATCTGTTAGGTTTGTGAAGCATAATCGTTTATTAAGCAGTGGGATCCTGGCACATTTATTATAGAAGCAGTGTAAATCTTTAACTTGTAAATTTCAGTTTTTATCCTTACTTCACCAATCCAAGTCCCACATAAAACTAATGCATGCCTTTTAAAATATGACAGTATGGCCCAGCCATTGTGGTTCCATTGGTTGAGCATCGCCCCATGCACCAAGAGTCACCAGTTCGATTCCCTATCAGGGCACATGTCCAATGTTGTGGGTTCAGTTCCCAGAAGGGGGTGTGCAGAAAGCAGCCCATAGATGTCTCTCTCTTTCTCTATCTCTCTTTCTCTCTCTAATCAATAAAAACATATTAAAAACAAATAAATAAAATAAGATATGGTACTCTAAATTCGGTTTCATTGAAAAATGGTAATAGCTTCACGAATAGCTTTCTGTTCTCAGAAAACTAAATCTCAGTCCTTTTCAGAGGTTGAGATTTACCTTGAGGATTTTAATGGATTTTAGTAAGTGTTAGGCAAAGAATACAAAAAAAACAAACAAACAAGAAAAAAACAAACGAGTGATAACATGAATAACAGAAGCTATAATTTATAGATAGTTCCTTATATGCCAGCCATTGTGCTGGGCACTTTTTATGGCCTAATTTAGTTTACAGACAATTTTTTTGCTGATTTATTATCTCATTTGGTGGTATAAGGTTATAGTAGAGGAAATCCAATCCCACCTTTTACTCCTGCTGCTCTTTGTGGAAACTAGTCACATCCTGTATTGATCCCTTCAAGCATGATGGGACACTGCTATCTGGAAGTGATCATAAGTTCTTGGAAGACAGGTGCCATGCCTTTACCGTGGTTCCTCAACCCCTTGAAGCAACTCGTTTTAGCTCTGTGCATATGGTAAATGGATAAAGACACACGCTTTCAAAGGTTCTAAAAGTCACTGTTTAGGATATGTTTGTAAAGAGAGTAAAGTAGGGATTAAAGCTCAAAAGCAAACCCGTTCCAGCTTTGATTTAATCCCTTACATATGTATTTTCCTGGAGTGCTTATTTTTTAAGCTTTTAGCTTTTTCTACTACAGCATAGGTGCTGACAGGAGTTCTGTTTTTCATCTGTAGATAAGTCAACCTGTAAACAAAACCTGAAAAAAATTTTGTTTGTTTTGGAATGTTTTAAAAAATGGTACAGATTGAGACATCAAGGCTACTTATATAGCATCTTAAATATATCTGTGTCTTTGTATGATGCATAATTTTTAAATATTGTTTTCTCGGGTTTTGTTGTTGTTGGTGGTGTTTTGCCTTTACAACAATAGTAACATTATGGTTCTCATAGGCTGGCCTTTCTGTTTGCAAATTTGGTTTTAAATATTTTTATTGTTCCCCTTTTCTTGTAAAGCCAAGATCCACAATCTTTCTTTTCCTTTTTTTAAACTGATAGTTTGTCCCCCAAAGTATGTTGTTCAGAACACTGATCTCATTACATACACCTCAAGAATGGACTTATAATCAAATATATTTGGGAAATGCTATATGACATATGCACTTAAGAGTTTCACAGTATTTATTAGAATAATTAAAACTTATAAGTTCTGAAGTAAAGGAACATTAAATTTTGTTTAATCAACAATTTCCTAACTTTAAAAAAAAATCTTGGATAATACTGCTCTGTCCCCATCCCTGGGAATGATACTTAAACTTATTAACAGCCAGTACTTTGGCTCACCAGGCAGCCTGCTGCTCAACTGTCTGTCTCTCCTCTGCTCTTTCAGAGCCCACATCCCTAGGAGACGCAGTTCCCACAGTTAACCATGGGAAGATAACTGGAAGCATCTGTTGGCTGTGAATGGGGTTTGCAGATGGGCACTAGGAATTGCCTTCCAGGGTGCAGTGCCTCCCCAAGGGCACTGTCGCCTTCACTGGGATTGGTTAAAGAATTGACCAATGAGAAATGGGCTCCACTTAGTGTTGGAGCAAGTTCCTTGAGGACCTCTGTGTTGCCAGCCCACAGTCTTTTGATTGCTTGACTGTAAAGAGATCTAGGAGGCCTCCAGGGGATAAACCATGTGGTGAGGTTGGCACAAGTGCTACCCAGAGAACTTGGTGTTGCAAATATTTGCCAGCTGGTTTGCAAATGTTGGAATGGTTTCGTTTCTGTACCATTATGCCAACGTATCCCAACTGATTGTTAGTTTTATCCACGGCACATGTCAACTCTCTAATTCTAGTTCTATGCTATAACCTTGAGCAACTGCTAGTCTATGCCATTTTGGGTTTGTGAAAATGCATCATTTTTTTCCCTCCCTGTCTATTAATAATTACAGTAGAATAATGTTTAAACATGTAGCTTTGCTGGAATTGAGAATTCACACATTTTATTTTACTTTTTGAGGTTTGAAAAATCAAGGGGCAAGAGACAGCACAAAAAGTCATGGCAGATACCTCAGAGGATTTAGATTGGTGATCCTATATAATAAAAGGCTAATATGCAAATAGACCAAAGGGCAGAACAACTGAACAACCAAACAACCGGTCGTTATGACGTGCACTGACCACCAAGGGGCGCGTGCAGAACGTGGCGGGCATTGGCAGCAAGTGGCAGAGCATGGAACATGGTGGGTGTCAGCCGTGGTGGGATGGTGGAGCAGGTGAGCGGGAGTGCCGGACAAAGGCAGGGTGCCAGTCGCTGTCATTGGGGCCAGCCTCTGGTGGTTACTGAAAATTCTTTGCTCCCATGCACCATGGTCCTGCCTGGCACTTGCACCTGCTGCTGGCGCCAGCCCCACTCACACCTGCTGCCAGCACCCAACACTGGCCCCGATCACTCGGCACCGTCAGCAGGTGCGTGTGGCAGCTGCCGGCTCCAATTGCCCCTCAGGGCTTCTCCACCTTCCCCTGCTCCTGAGGGGCGATCGGGGCCAGCAGCCGCCTCTTGCACCCGCTGCCAGCAACATCCCAGCTTGGACCCACTGCTGGCGCCAGAGCCGCTGCTGGCACCCGCTGCCGGCGCCCAGCTCCATTCCTGATCGCTCGCCCGCTGATGGTGCTGGCCCCAATCGTGCGAGCAGGGCCAGCGCAGTCAGTGCCTGGGAGTGGCGGTGGTGGGAGCTGAGGTAGTGGGAGCGGGAGCAGGGCTGCGCAAAGACAGGGGACTGGGGGCCATGGCGGGACTGGGGACTGGGGGCCAGGCGGGGGCGCAGAGGATGGGCCAAGACCTGCCCCTGTGCCCACCGCAGTCTTGCAGCCCACAGTTCCTTTCAAAGTGCATGAATTTGTGCACTGGGCCCCTAGTGTTATAATAAGAGGGAAGCATCCAATAACATAGTATAAGCTCTCTGAAAAAAAAGAAGTTGCTAATGTAAATCTGAACTAGTTCCTTCATTATCATCTTATCACATTTGGATTTCAGTTAAATACACACACCCAGAAACACATGCAAATGAGGATGATTTTATATAAAATTCTTATTGGATAATCTTTATTTGTCCTTGTAGAATATTTTTTTAATCTAAAAATATTCATTGAATAGCTCAGGGGTCAAATTGACAGAAATTATAAGAACTAATCATCACCTCTCTCTGGGCTGGTCCCCACTTCTATAGCCTCCTTTCCTTTTACCCCCTCTAGGAAAAGTGAACCATTTTCTCCTTTCCAACCTAGTTCTACTGATTTCCCCCTATCAATAGCAAAATTTACTAATGTAACAGTATTTGCACATTTCATTCTCCTCACATCACCACCCTTGATGTAGATTTTGAATCTATTTGTTTGTTCTTAAATTTGTAAGTATTGTTCAGAATAATGAATAGAAAAAAACTATCCAAGAAAAGGAGCCAGAGAAAGGCTAGTAAAATTTTTGAGACAAATATGTCTTTATACGAAGAGAAAGTTCTCTTCTCACTTACCTTTCAAACTTTTCTCATGTATCCCGGTAAGGCCAGGGTAAGAATGGAAAAAAAACCAAACAAATGCTGAGATTTCACTAAGTTAGAAAATAAGTCTCAGAGATTTCTTGGAGATAGGAGGAAATTTCACATCAGCATGAGTTTGGGAAGAATATGATCCAGAGGTAAAATCTATGAAAGAGTTTTGGATTTTCTTCAAATGGCCCTGAGGAAAGCAGGTTATATCCTCAGGTTATACAAAGTGCCTTCTAGTTTCTAGTGCTCTTACCAGTTCTCTTTTTAAAAGTTCTACCCATTTTCCATTTTCAAGTTACGTAGGTCTTCCAAAAATCTTTGCATAATATCCCAATCTTTGGTGATTTGAAATATCATCTAAATTCTATGAAGAATTACTATTTGTAACATATACAAATATATTACATATTGTATTACAATATATAATTGCAAGAATACAATATTATCTATAATATTT
>NW_005370043.1:23325-43310 GCF_000412655.1 Myotis brandtii
ATATATATAAATTTTAGGGTGAAAATACCCTGGATCCTCAACCAGAATAAATTCTTATTTCCTTAATTCCAGAATCATACGTTACACAGCTTTCATGCTGATGTGCCTGGTCTGGAGTAGGCACTTAATTCATGGTGATGAGATTATTGGCATAAAATTCTGTTTAGCCTTTCTGACCTGTAGGAATTTGTAACTTTTATCAGTATTAGAAATGAATTAAGCTGATTACATTTTTATATTTTTCTAATTAAACCAACTTTATCTTCTAAGCCTTGTTAATCTTATCTGTATCATTGCACTTAACACATCATAGCTTTATATGTGTCTGCCTCTCATGTAAAGCTGTTGGATTCTTGAGAGTAGGAGCAATGTATTGTGTCCTGGTACATTTTTAGGAGCTCTATAAACATATATAAATGAATGAATGGTATCAGGACTCTCTTATATGTAAAAAGTAGGCTGAAAGGAACTTTTATTTATACCTGTTTACTTTAAATAAAAAAAATAAAGCTGTGACATAATATTGGTAACACAGGACTGAGGGTCAGAATTCCTAGATTCAAATTCTAGCTGACCACCTATCAGCTATTTTCTTTGAATAGGTCACTTAAGTTCATTCAACCAATTTCTTCAAATACAGATAATATTCTCTGCTGCACACAGTGGTAATAATGGTCTAATAAAATTACAATTCTGAAATATATAATAGCTTTTCCTAGAGAAGGTGATTAAGGCCTATTTATTCAGTCTGAATCAATAAGTTGTTGACCAATGACTGGATAAAGATGAAAGAATCTCCACAGAGATAGGGTCAGTGCCAAGAAGCAATGTCCTCTCACCTCCAGGTTGCTTAACCCTGGAAAAGGCCACTGAGTAAGATGGTGAAATTTCACACTTTAAGACATTTTCTTGCTCTTCAATAACAGGAAATGACTGAATGACCTCTGAAAGGACTGACCCACCATATATTCTATGACTCATGGAAGAAGACACAACTTGTAGATAAATCAGGAGAACCTTCTTTTCCATTGTGCCAAAGATTAAAAGCATAAGTTTGGAAATGTCAAATCTAAATAAAAAATCTCTTTATTCTTTGGTCAATACAAGGGAAATGCTCATCTCTTAAGCTTTTAAAATTAACCACATCCTTTATGCAATGTGCATGCATCAAGGGTTAAGGAGCAGTAGAGAGATGGAGTTTTAATTTTTACCAATTCAATTTAAATGCAAATGTTAATCATCACATGATGCCACTGTGTACATAATTAAGCATCATTATATACTGCATGAATCACTTAGCAACTTCCCTAGAGCCATTCTACTATGGAAAACATACATTATACTGACAAGCAGCCAAATGACGTATCCTTCTGTCCTCATTAATGCTCCTTTTGAATTATAGGTCAACCGATTATGGGACAACCTATGAGAAGCTGAATGATAAAGTTGGGTTGAAAACAATTTTAAGTTATCTCTACGTTTGTCCTACCAACAAGCGTAAGGTAAGAAATGTATATTCAGCATGCTACGTAGTCATGATATGATTTCTGTTTTGCTTGACTAACCTCTCTAGCCACCTAAAAATCCATTACAGTTAAGCTTTAAGAGATGTATAGATGAGCTGATGAACGTTAAGGTGGTAAAATGTCTGACATTGTAATTTTCAGATCAGCAGCTGTGACTGTAGGAGGGCAAGGTGTAGGTATATCATTACCATTTTCAAAAGGCAACTACAGGCAATGAGTCTTGTTAGATGGAGGCTGCTGACTCTCTCATAAGACCTCTGACCAATCAGCGATGAGAATCAGAATGAGCCTTGACAAAAAGATGGGATTTTCATCTGATGTCCCCCCGTTTTCCATTGACATGGAGTAAATAAATGAACTAGAATGGAAGTGAGTACATTGTCACTATAGCAGGTTGGAAGTTTTATTTCTAAAGTTTATGCAACCTGCATACAAACGCCAGGATGGAGTTACTGCTGAAATGAACCCGGTAGATCATCATATAGCACACCCTAATTTTACAGGTGAGAAAACTAAGGTTTAAAGAAAAGAAGTGGTTTGCTCTCATGGCAGAGTTATGGGCACAGTTGGGACTAGAATTCAGGTCTCTTGGTTGACAGTCATAATACAATATACTGCTCCTATTACTCTTCCAAGAGAGATATTTTCTTAGGAAGAAAATGTTTGCTGTTAAATAAGAAAATTTCAGATATGTCAGTAGTGACTGTTAATGGCCTTGGGCAGGGTCTTCATTTTGTTACCCAGACTGTGGAAGGTGGATGAGAACAAGTCTAAGCAGTTATCTTCAACACTGGCTGCACATTCAAAGCACTAAGTGGTCCCCAAATGTCCAAGCCCCGGTCCCATCCTATTGCTCTGGATTAGGGCTCAGGTACCTTGAGCAAACTCCCCAGATGCTTCTGGTTTGTGTCTAGGATGAAGAACCACTTATGCAAAGTATAATGTTCCCTGTGACTCTAAACATGTCAAGTTCTTCAATAGGAGCAGCAGAACTTGCCAGGTGCCCATACACTCTGGTCTGATGGCTGGAGTAAAAACCCAGCTAAGCCAATTAGCAAGTGTACAACTATGGTGATGTTCTTTCTCTCTCCAAGCACAGTGTCATCAAATGTAAAATAGAGGATAATTATAGGACATACCTCAGGAGGAGAATTGTGAATATTATTTGAAATAAGTCATTTCCAGTGTTTAGCACAGACTAGTTAAGCTTAATCAATGTTTTCTCTTCCTTTTGTTCTTCTTTTCTCACCTTCTTTTTCCTCCTCCTTCATATAATTATTGGAGGTCACAATAGTGATTATCCTCTATAAATAGCAGTGTTCATTAGAACTTTCTTTAGTGATAGGAATGGTTCTCTAAGCTGTCCAGTTCTGTAGACAGGAACCACTTGGGGTCTTGAGTATTTTGGAATATGGCTAGTGTGACCGAGGAACTGGGTTTTACATTTTATGTAATGTTAATTCATTTAAAGGCAAGTACCCACATGTGGCTGATGGCCACAGTATTACACAGCACAGTTTAATAATGTCATCTTCAATATTGAGAGATAGACCCTGAACATTCCTATCACCCCCTTACTGGCTGATTATTGGCCCATCATCAAAAATTAGATATAAACAATTTTGATCTGCTGTATATAGAACTAAATTGAGGAGCTGAACTTATATTCTCTAAAAAATATTTTTATCAATTTAAGAGAGGAAAGGAGAGGGAGAGAAAGAAATACCAATGATGAGAGAGAATTGACTGCCTCCTGCATGCCTCACACTGGGGATCCAGCCCACGATCCTGGCATGTGCCCTGATCGGTAATTGAACCATGAGCTCCTAGTTCATAAGTCGACACTCAAACATTGAGCTACACTGGCTGGGCTATCCTTTATTTTTATGATGAGCTTTAGTTATTTTGCTTGGCTTTGAATCAATTCTTGTAAACCCTATTGGTTTTTCCTCTAGTTCACATTTTTAATAAATTTTGTTTAGCAATCAACAAACTGTAAGCACCATAGGCTGCAAAGAGAAATAAGCCAGCATTCCACCCTCAGAGGTCCTGTATTTTCGTAATAAATGGAACATGACATTTTTGTCATTGAAAGTTTCCTCGAGAATATTTCCACCTTGCAGGTGACTGTGGGTGAGTCATTTACATTTTCCCTTTGTAAACTGATCTAGGCAAAACAAAGAAATTTACTAGAAGAGGTCTGAGAATTGTTCTAATCTAATGATGTCCATTAGAAGAAAATATGATTTAAAATTACAAGATTTTGCCCAGCCAGCGTGACTCAGTGGTTGAGCATTGACCCATTAACCAGGAGGCCGTGGTTTAATTCCTGGTCAGGGCACATGCCCAGGTTGCCAGCTGGATCCCCGTGCAGGAGTCAGCCAGTCGATGATTCTCTGTCATCATTGATGTTTCTATCTCTCCCTTCCTCTCTGAAATCAATAAAAATATAATTTAAAATATATAAGATGTCAAATGTCATAAGTAAGCATAGTCTTTTCATTAGCATCAGAATAGGCGATGACCTAGAGATTCCGAGATTGTTTGCAGGAGCAGGACTTGAAGAGTGAGGCTCTGAAGTCCTGAGGTAGGTAGCTCCTGAGACTGTAAGGAAAGCTTAGACAGCATACAGCAAGGTGCCCTGCCATGGAGTCCACTCATGTCAGTACCCTGGTCTCACTCCCACTGCACCTGAATCTAGAGCTATCTGGAGGACTTTAGAGAGGGCGTTTGGCCAAGGGCGTTTTGCTGAAAGGAAGACTTGGCCAACCCTAAGTCCAGAGAAAGAGAAGGGGTTGCCCATGACTGAGAGATAATGGTTTCCTCTGGGACAGCTCCATTCCAGAAGCAGAGCCAGGCCTGAGCTGTTTAAACCATATTTATGGGAGAACCTAAGAGAAGGGTTTGCCTCTGTTCCTCTACAGATAACCGAGGCCTTCAGGGTCACTTTCTGTGATGTTGATAGATTTAAGAAATTTTGCAGGGGATTGTCAAGGGTGGGGGGAAAAAAAGGACACATATGTAATACCCTTTGTAATACTTTAAGCAATAAAAAAAAAAGAAATTTTGGAGGACCATGAAGATCTTTCCAGTGGTTCAGAAATCAATAAAGTTGATATAGCAGTATATTTGTGTCCAGTTTTTCTACTTATGAAGTGAATTCATCACTATGAAATACGTATTTCTTCCCCCAAAGGGACATACTTGGACCAGAGATAAAAATGTACCTGCACATTTTAAAGTGTGAATATATTTCCCCAATCAGTGAAGATTTAGATTAAAAAAGAGGGGGGAGAAGAAAGAGGAAAAGAAAAGGAAAATATCAAGCTGTATTGATTATGCAGGACAAAGGCCCTTAAGTTCCTTCCAATTCCCCCAGGACTTCTGCGCCCTCCAGTGAAGAGGCAGGCTCCTGTAAAGGGTTGTGTTAGTTCTTTGAGTTCCCTAGGGAGCTCCGAAACCAGGGAACATCTTTTGTACCAGATATTTCTATTTGCTTTTCATATCTGTGGGAGCCACTGGAATAAAACTGACAGCAGGGTCACTGCCTTGCGGTCCCAGAAACCTGTTTTGCCTTCCTGTTCTCATTGCTATTTTTAGCTGCTCCTGAGGACCAGTGGGGTTCTTCAATCACCCGGTCTCAGGCAGCAGGCCTGCCCTGGCTTTGCAGGCAGTTTGTTAGGGGCGTTCCTGGGATCAGAGTCCAGAACAAAGCAGGCCCTTATTTACAGTTTAAATTGATGATCGTCCACTGGCTGTTTCGCTGCAAGCCTGCTGTAAATTATAGCAGCTTTCCCTGGATGGGTCGGTTACTGTGAAAACTGTAATCTCGTCATAGGTCAGGATAGGAAATCTTGATTCAGAGACATAGAAAGGCTGCTGCCAGGTATTATCCTAGCAGTATATTTGTGTACAGTTTTTCTACTGATGAAGTGAATTCATCACCATGAAATACATATTTCCCCCCCAAAGGGACATACTTGGACCAGAGAAAGTCCCTGCACAACATTTTAAAGTGTGACTATATTTCCCCAATCAATGAGAATTTATATTAAAAAAAAAAAGGGAGGGAGGGAGGGCCCAGCCTGCATGGCTTAGTGGTTGAGTGTCGACCTATGAACCCGGAGGTGACGGTTCAATTCCCGGTCATGGTCAGGGCACATGCCCAGGTTGCAGGCTCGATCCCTGGTGGGGGGCATGCAGGAGGCAGCCGATCAATGATTCTCATCATTGATATTTCTGTTTCTCTCTCCCTCTCTCTTCCTCTCTGAAATCAATAAAATATCTGCATGGCTTAGTGGTTGAGTGTCGACCTATGAACCCGGAGGTGACGGTTCAATTCCCGGTCATGGTCAGGGCACATGCCCAGGTTGCAGGCTCGATCCCTGGTGGGGGGCATGCAGGAGGCAGCCGATCAATGATTCTCATCATTGATATTTCTGTTTCTCTCTCCCTCTCTCTTCCTCTCTGAAATCAATAAAATATGTTTTAAAAATAAAACAAGGTGGGGGGGGCGGGGAAGACAGAGGAAAAGAAAAGGGAAAAGATCAAGCTCTATTCATTATGCAGCACAAAGGCACTTAAGTTCCTTCCAATTCCCCCCAGTATTATCTTATACTGCCTTCCAGAAGGAACCCTGCACCTGGCCTCTGATGTAGAAGATGGGCTCAAAGGAACAGGGATGGGGTGGATCCTAGTGGCAAAGGATAGGCAGGCTTAGCTGTCTGTCCTGTATCTCCAAAGGAGAGCATTCTACCCCTCCCCCCTCCGGACTTCATGGTAAATCCCAATGCTTGTTGGTGTCAGCAGTGGTTTGTTGGGTACACACATACATATAATCTCCTATGAGAAAAGATGATTTAACCGATGCCCGAAATAAACAGCTGGGTTGTAGAGGGTAAATGAGAAGAACAATTCATATGTAGCAAAGAAAGAAAAAATCAATGCAGAAAGCTCAGCCTCCTTTTTAAATTCTCCTGAGTTTATTGGCATTCTGCCTAAAAAGAAAACTTTCTTTATCCTCTGTGTGTATCTATCAGCAATACTTTCCCATTAGCCCCAACCAACTTAGCCGTTCTCCCTTCATGAGATGTTAACATCTTCAAGGATTAAAGAATACACAATCCCAAGTAGAATTCATTGGAAGACAAAAGAAACAAAAAGTGGTTTTTTTTTTAAATGTGTGCAGTAGTCAGTCATTCTGTTTTTAAATCCTTGTACTCTCTGCACCTATGTTCGCAGCAAAGAAAAAATCCAGAGCGCATTTGTTCTTTATATTTGCTGTGCCCGCTTCACATTCCTATTCCTTCCGCTTTCTGTGTTATCGCCACTTAATGAATGTAATTCTGCTGAGAGAGCCTCTCTAGACTTCCATCCTATAAATAGGACCCTAACTCCCCAGAACACATCGATCATTCTTTTGGGTCTCTTGGTACATGCCAACATTAAATATTTTTCTCCAGATGTTTGGGTTTTCATTACTATACCATATGTGGCACTTTCTAAATAAGCATTTAATTATTGACTCTTTCCATGCTGGACTTTCTTAATTCCCCTTATCATTTGCTTGGGTGGTCTGTATCATGTATGTGCTTGGTGGAGGCAGGGAAGAAGTGGTTGATAGAGTCTGCCAGTGTCTCTCAGGGAAAATTATGGAGTCACTGAATCAGATTCTGCCTTTTCACTTCACAGGTATGGAAACCAAGTCAGGGAAAGTTGAGTGACTTGCCTGTGTGAGGTTGCATGTAGCTGCTGAATGAAAAACTAAGAGCATTAGACCTTTAAAGCGAACCTCACATGCCAGCTGTTCTATAAAATCTAATCAATTCCACTAGTGAGATTTTCTCACTCTTATCTCCAAGGCATTTGCTTTTCTATTCTAGCACTTTTCTTGCACTTCTGATTATAGTCATTTTTGACTATATCTGGACTCTGCCCTTTGGAATGCAAAGTCCTACATGGGGTAAAGTGCCTTGATCAGTTTTGCAGCCCCTAACATGCCAAGCATGGGTGTTGGTATAGAGTGGGTGTCTACCTTATGGCTGAGGATTTGAATTGAACTGCGGCTGGATTTTGGTCTCCTAAGATGGATCTTGAAAAGGAAAGTACATTGTGAAACCAGCTTTGACTCATTTATTTTCTCTAATTATGAAATTCTTTCAAGAGAATAAACAAAGATAGTAAAAAAAATCCCTATAGGTTTCAGTCATGTCTAGGCCAGGAGGTATAGTTTTATCTTTTCTAGCCAAAAAGAACATGATAAATATTTAAAATGCCGAGACTTTGCAGAGCACTCACCCGACATTATCTGGTGAGGCCACGGGGAATCAGCGTATTGTATAATACATCAAAGGGGGGGCCTGACATTTCCCGCGGGGACTTTCAAAACTTGCTCATTCCACCCCAACTCTTTTATCTGCCTCTTTGTACACAAGATCATGCCTTTGCCTCTAATCTTTTAAAAAGAATGTACGTTTCATTCATAAAGAAGTGCGATGCATAGACTCAGAAGTAGTGGACATGGCATTTTCCAGACTCCAGCGCAGGTGACTTTGCTAGTAAACAAATGCTTACAACCCCCTACACTTAACCTGGGAAGAGGTGGCCACAGGAAGAGACCCTGCCTAGGTACAGCTGGGTGTTTATACTGTTCCAGTCCACTAGGCGTTGCTCCATTCTCCAGCATCCCAAAAGAAATGGAAACCCAAGGAGGCATGCCACAGCTCTATTTTTTTCTCTGGGTGATTTTCCAATAGTCATCCAAGCCCCTGGGTTTCTAACAAGTTATAGAATAGTAAGTACAAAGTGTTCTCTTCGAAATAGAGGCAGAGTGCCAAGGGCTATGCCCACTAGTGAGCTCCCTCTTTGCCCTAACGTGGCCCTGGGGAGCTCCCTGGAACTCCTAGGCTCCACAGAACACAGTTGGGAGAAAAAAAACAACAACACACTGATCCTAGGTCATTCCTCCTCTATATACTGAACAACACTTGAAACAGCCATGTACCTTGTACTATTTTATAGAACCAAAACACCTATGATAACATTCATAAATTAAAAAGCTAATAAAGCCACAGTCTTTTTATTTCAGCACAGCATGTTACATATGGAGTACCGCTTTTGAATCAGATTTGTGTCTAACACTACTGTATAAAAAACAACAACAAAAAAGCAGCTCATAATATGCCTGGTTTCTCAGAACCGATCACCTTAACTAGTAGTTTACTGTTTTATTTCATGTATCATTAAGTAGTACTAAGTACGTTTTTGTTGAAAAGAAGCTTCTTGCATAATAGTACATATTTGTTATCCCTCATTTATTTGTAAGATGTTGTGTCTGGTACGTTCCATATAATATGCATCTAGTACTTTATTGTTAATCATGAATTTCTCATCTAAAAAATTATCTTTGTATGATGATCAAGTTTATATGATGTTGATGTTATAATGCAGAGTTTACTATTTTTATTTAAAAATAAAGGAAGTGGCTAGATAAATAGGTAGAAAGATGATAGATAGATCCACACAGCAACGTTTTATACATTTAGATAATGCCTTCTTGTTGGCTTCACGAAGTTATTTCTTTACCAAAAGGGAGAAGATAAATAAAACTTTGTCTTTTGGTCTTATTCCTTTTTAACAAGTGAAGGTCATAGGATAGAGATAGCCTGTATGAGTCTCCAGATTGTTATGAAGTAAGACTGATCTGGACAATGCATATTTCTTACACCACTGACTGGGTCTCATAGGCAGGTTGCTCTGTGGCCACGTGAGCAGAAGTTCTCAGCAACGAATGGAAGCCTGCAAAAGGGCTGATCATTCTTCAAATGTGCATAATAGACTATCTGCTTAACCTTCTCTGTGGAGCAGACTTATAAATTCAGTTATATCTCTACCTACATATTTATGTATGTTTGCCTCATCATCTGTCTTTGCTGGAACCGGCATTCTCTGAAGCCTGGCTGGCCTAATGTTAACTGTCCATCCATTACCCTTTTGTGAAGGTCAAATGCATTATTTCAGGTTGATTCCAAGTTAACGCTCTGCTGTGGAAAAATGGTCAGAGGTCTTTTCAACATTCTGGTCTGTTTGCTTCCAGCATGCTCCCTGTGGTTTCTCAGAGGTTTCCATCATCTGGTGTTTGACATACTGTATCTAGAACATTTGTTTCTAGTGGATAGCCCGTGCTGCTCTCATGATGGATAGAGATGAATGCCAGCAGCGCCCGGAAATTTGCCATATTTACTAGGGTGGGGACATCTCACTGCAATAGATCAGATCTGCCCAAGCTTTCTCTTGGTGCTGTCATGGAAAACAAAGTTAATATTGATGAATCTTTAAAAAACTACTTTTTTTTTCTTCCTTGGAGAAATTAAGAGAGTACCACCAGCCTCAGGGGCTAAATTGTTTCCATGTAAACATTCCTTTTTCTGACCTGACCTTTCTCTTGACCAAATCTTCTTTTGATGGTTTTTGTCCCTCTGTTCCACTAGACATCTACCTCCCATTTGATTGGGTCCCTGACTCTAACACCCTTCTCATCCCATGACCCTCCCAGTCAATGACTTAAAATAACTTTTGCAAAACAAAATACTATAGCTTGTTGGCAATAGGATGGGCTTAGATATTTGTAGGTAAAAAGGCCTGCATTAGAGGATGTGCAATTTGATGAATGAAAGAGCGATCTCTTCTTCCTTGGCTGCTTGGGGCTGTGTGTGTATGGGGACTAGAATACCAAGTATTGCCATGATTGACAGCATCTGCCACCAGGAAATGAGCATGCCTATAGAGGAGAAAAGGACCATGAGGGGGAATCCAAAAAATAAAGAACGGGGAAAATAAAACACCCTGAATACTCAGCCTCTTACAGATAAGAGAGGTATAGGAGGAAAGGCACAGTTGTTAAGCCAAGGGGGGTAGATGGCAGTGATTGCTACAGAGCATTGAAAGTAACAAAATAGTAACGAGAGAAACCTAATACGAGGAGCACCATGAAGACATTGGACAGAAGAAAATGAAATAATGAAATCATAAATATTTTCAGCAAGAGATTTAGAATCTCCTGAGATTTCTCAGAGAGAGAGGAGGGCCAATTTCCCAGGAACTTATTAAGACTTTCTGAGGGAGTACAGTTTGCCCTTATCTCACTGTTCTTCCTGAGTGCTTTCAAAGGGGTAAAGGATATTGATGGCTATAGCTGAAAGTGGTTTTCCAGGAAGGAAAGCACAATTATGACTCAAGTATGGGGGAGTGGCAGGCCTAGATCTGGGCTCCCCAGCTCCCCAAGGGCATACTCAAGTGCCCCTGTCTACAGTTACTGAACTTGTGCCTTTCAATACTCTCTCTCCCCCACTCCTCAGTGGAATGGCCTCTTCTATTTATGTGTAGTATCTGCATATGTTAGGTGTACCAACTCAACACCTATTTGCAGTCACTGTGGAGCTACACTTTAAAAATATTTTTATTGTTTTCAGAGAGGAAGGGAGAGGGAGAGAGTGATAGAAACATTAGTGATGAGAGCGAATCGTTGATCAGCTTCCTTCTGCACGCCCCCCACTGGGGATTGAGCCCACAACCCAGGCATGTGCCCTGACCTGGAATTGAGTCTTGACCTCCTGCTTCATAGGTCAAGGCTCAACCACTGAACCACACCGGCCAGGCAGCACTTTATCATTGAAGATGGTCATTGTGAAGTTTTGCCGGGTAGAGTCACTAGCTGTGGTGTCATGGTTAATAGAGTGAATCCTAGAGCCATCTCCCTGGCTTTAAATTCCAGCTAAGCCACAAACCAGCCATGTGCCGTTAAACAAGGTTTTCTTTGTAGATTAGTTTGTTATTAACCTTTCCGTGATAGTTTCCTCATCTATAAAATATAATGATTGCGTCAATATCAAAAGGGAGCTATGAGAGGACTCAAAACAAGCCAAGAACAGTGCCTGACTCTTAGCAAGCATTCAAAAATGTTAGTCTCATTATCATTGGTACTATCTCTTTCAAATTATATGGTCGTGCCTTATGCTGTCATTTGTCAACTCAACCAAAATTATTAAATGTGTATATTGTGGCAGATCTTGGTTGAGAACCAGGAAGTGGGATGGAAATATAAGGCATTGTCTTTGCTTTTAAGGATGCGCAGTCTGGGAGAGGAGATGAATGTGTAAACAGTCAACTACAGGATAAAACTTATGTATCATAATAGCTGTGTACACAGAACTCTATCTTTGGGGACTCAAGGAAGGCCTCACAGAGAAGCAGGTATTTGTCAACTTGAGAAGGAGAAACAAATGAAAACTATTTTTCAGTGTATGTGTTGTGAGAAACCAGTGTTCACAGACTGCAGTGCATAACATAGCTGTGATTGATTTGCAAATATTAAATGAATAATCATGTGCCAGTTTTGACTCTAAAAACATGCTAATTTCCATTCATATCTGACATAACTGACTAATTAGACCCCAAAATATTTCAGTCTCCATGATCCAATTATACTATAACTCTAACATAATAGCACAATTTCTTTTTAATTGCTATAAACTTTTTTTCTGTGTTGTCTATAAAATCAATAAATGGGCAGTGGTAACATTCTTAATATTAAGTTAGTAAAACTAAAATTTACCTTATGGATTTGCAATATTCATCATTTATCTTAAACAACTTTTGTCAGTCAGAATTATCAGTAAGATTTGGGGTGAATTTTCCGAACTCAACTGATACATATTTCATGGAACACACTGTCTGTGCCAAGTTCTTTGCGAGCACATTGGTGAATATTTTTAAAAAGCATGACCCTTGCATTGCCCTTATGTAGTCTCCCATCCCAGTGCAGGGATGCAATTAAAGAATAGTGTAAGACAGAAGAGACTGGCTGATCTTGGGTCAATAAGGCATGACCATATCATCTGAAACAGATAATAATGATAGCAATGAGACTCACATTTTCCAATGCTTGCTATGAGTCAGGCACTGTTCTTGGCCTGTTTTGACTCCTCTCATAAACTGCCTTTTGATATTGACACAGCATCATCAGATGACAAGGGTTTAGAGAGGACTGTAGCCTGGAATATTCAGGAAAGCAGCATGAGAGGGCTTCAGTTGCCCAATGAAATAGACTGGTATGACGTTCACAACAGAAAAATATGATTTAGTGAACCAATATTTATTGAGTGCTAGGCAGTAGATACAAACATGCATAAAACAGGGTCCTGTCTGCAAAGACAGGCAGATGAAGGGAGAGGTGTGTAGGTAGAAATGAGCATAGGGTTCACATTGGCACAGGTACTGTGCCTTTCATTTCTTGAACTATCAATAACTGAGTAATATATATTTCATGTCCTACTTGTTGGCATCCTAAAAGTGCTCCTTTGACAGATCGTTTATTCTAAATCTTGATTTAGAAAACATAGAGTGTCCCCAAAATGTATACACATACTTTGAATATTTATAAAGGCATTGTTTATTAAAATATATTTCATTTTCAAAATTGACCTATAAGTGTGTATATATTTTTTGGGGGGGAGCACCCTGTATGGTCTCATTAAACATCCTATATAATAAAAGGGTAATATGCAAATCAACTGAATGGCAGAATGACCAGTTGCTATGATGTGCACTGACCACCAGTGGGAAGACACTCCATGCAGGAGCTGCCCCGTGGTGGTCAGTGCACTCCCACAGGGGGAGTACCGCTCAGCCAGAAGCAGGGCTCATGGCTGGCAAGCGCAGTGACGGTGGCGGGAGCCTCTCTTGCCTCTGAAGCAGCACTAAGGATGTCTGACTGATGGCTTAGGCCTGCTCCTCTGAGGGCTCCCGGACTGCTAAAGGGTGCAGGCCAGGCTGAGGGGATCCCACCCTCCCAGTGCACAAATGTCGTGCACCTGGCCTCTAGTGTTGAATACTTAGGAGAGTGCCCAGATCAGGGAAGTAAGTAACTATCAGGGATCATGGGGAAGTGAAGTGAGAAGCTTGGAGTGAAACATGGCAATATAAGAAGCAGTCAGACGTTTGGGGGATCAGGATGGGAGGGGCTAGCGGCTCATCTTTTTTCCCCACCACTTTCTAAAAGTGGCCCAGATTCTGTTGAAAGATAGAATAGCTAGAACTTATTAAATGCTGATGCTTTCTCTTTCAACAAACCCAAATTTTACTGGGTTGATTGTAGCTTTAGGAGCAAAACCACCCTCCTGGCTTGACTCAAAGAATTACAGCGGTTAAATTCCAGAGCATGTCCAGTAAGAGAGCCGATTGGTGCTAGGAAAAAGATGTTGGATCTTAGGAAGGCCCTTGTCTGATATTGGAACGTCTACTTTCTTTTGAATGTACACTATGTGGTGTGTTTGTGCGTGTCCACCCCTTATGTTTTATTAATGCATTATTTAACCAGCAGATTTACATATTTTCTTGACTAGCTAATGCTGTCTTTGTTTCTTAGGCCCAAGACCTCTGTGCTTCCATTTGGAAATACATCACTGACATTTACAAACTCCCTTGGAGGACTCAGTTAATTACCACCATAGACACCCATTGTTCCAAGAGAGCTGACCTTCACCCCTAGGCACCAATTAAAATCTATTGCTTTTTACTCCTGCAGTGCTTGCTGTAATTCTGGCTCAAAGCCCAGTCTAACTGGTGGGCTGCATTCCTCTTTGTCCTAAGCTGCTTATTTTTCCTTTTAAAACAAGAAGAGAGTGCAAATGGAAATGCATGCTTTCTGTGGAAGAAAAAGGAGCGGACAACCAGAGTTAACAACAGTTTTTAGTTAAATCACCTTTTGTATCAACACAAAATAAGGACCCTACATACATAAACAAAAGAATTACGCAAAATTTGGGACATTGTCTGCAGTTTTATCCCAGATTCATCTATCAGGAAAGCACTCCAATTATAACATGATGGGGATTTGTTGTTAACTGCAGGCCATTCTGCCCCATGCATAGCTGGCCTGCTCCTCAGCAAGCTGATAGAGAGACCAAAGTCCCAAACAGTGGGAGTCAGGCACCCAGCCCTCCACATTCAAATTACATGAATTACTAGTACAGTGCTACAATGGTAGCTTTTCCGGCAAATTTGAGTTTCTTTTTCTTTCTATTTTTCCTTTTAAATATATTTATTGATGAGAGAGAGAGAGAGAGAGAGAGAGAGAGAGAGAGAGATTGGATTATTGAATTGTTGTTCCACCCATCTATGTATCCGTTGGTTGACTCCTGTATGTTTCCTGACCAGGGATTGAATTTGCAACCCTGGTGTATTGAGACAATGCTCCAGTCAACTGAGCAACCCGGCCAGGGCACTAGAGTCTCTCTTTATAATGGAATTTGAGATCAGGGCTTTTAGAGTTGGAAGTAGTTTGTCCGTGATTACAGATGTTTATCATAAAATGATCGCTCTTTTCTGGCAGAGCAGTATTCTTTTTTCTTTTTTAAAAAAAAATATATTTTATTGATTTTTTATAGAGAGGAAGGGAGAGGAATAGAGAGTTAGAAACATCGATGAGAGAGAAACATCGATCAGCTGCCTCCTGCACACCCCCTACTGGGGATGTGCCCACAACCAAGGTACATGCCCTTGACTGGAATCGAACCTGGGACCCATGAGTCCGCAGGCCGATGCTCTATCCACTGAGCAAAACCGGTTAGAGCAGTATTCTTAAAATGTGCTAATGGAGGGAAACAAACGTGGAGGTATTCAGAGGTGTATCATCTCCTTTGCAGCTCTTTCTACTCTTTACTTCTGTTTCCCTCATCTTCTGTTGAGCAGGGGGTATGATAATGCTGACATTTGAATACTGACCCTGTAATTTTAGTAGCAATGACCGTAGTGTAAACACAGTGACCCAGGAATAAGGCTGCTGTACTCAGAATGAGAGAAGTCCCGATTTGCTAAAAGGAAATGGAGCTTGAAATTTGCCTTTCTTTCCGTGTTTAGTTTACAATTTCAGTTCTAAGCAAGTTAAAGTTTGATGGAAAGCACGGTCCTCTTTTAGAAAGCCTCTTCCTCTCTCCCCCTCCCCCTGCACTGTTCTTCCTCCCACACTCCCCCTGCACATAACCTGGCTGAGAGAATACGGCTCATTCTTTGGTCTGCAGAGAAAAGGGTTTTTGCAGTTATATTATCCTCCCCCCTTTACCCCTCTGTCCTATTTGAAATTTTATAGACTTCTGAAGGTAATACTTGTAGGAGGGCTTCAAATTTCCCAAGAGCCACAACATTCGCATTTGCCACCCACCAGTCTTGGTTCAGCCTGGGAATGTAATGCAGAGTGGGAAGTCATCTGGCTCCCAGGAGATCCATGTCAGCATTCCATTACCCAGCAGCCAGTGCAAACTGGCGAAGCCCAGAAGATTATCAAACCCAAGCCATTTGGCTCCATTTATCATAAATACCAAGTTTCACCTATGTTTCATTATGTTCCTCCCATATAAACCCAACTCAGGGGAATAACAAAGAAATAAATATGTGGGAGAGAGTGGTGTTGAAATTGAATATTACCTGTCTACAACTACTTAGTTTGTTTCCTCTTTCATTTTCTTTTCTTATTTTCTTCTTCCCTCCCTCGCTTCTTCCCTTCCTTCTTTATTTTCTTCATTCCTTCTTGCTCTCCCTCACAAAGCTCACTTATATGAAAGGAGTACCAAGATCACCTTATTATATATTTAAAATGGAATATAGTCTCAAAATGTTTACAGAAGTGTGTACCTGTGTGTTTGCATGTCTGAGTGTAATTATCTTTATAAAAATGCTGTGAGGTGGGTAGGAGAGGTTATGGTATTTGATACCTGAGAACTCATTAGCGATTACGTCGTCTTTAACTAGAACCCAAGTCTTTGCATTCTGGCCTATGTTTCTTCTATCATAGTTTACCATTTTCCAAACATTGCTCCCGTGCCCTTGTCTGGGAGGGTTACTTTTTACTAGTGTTCGTGAGGCCAAGGACTGATTTCTCTATAGACCTTTAATAAAGCTCATGTTTTAAATATGAATTACATAATCTCAGATAAAATGCAAAGCACAGAGAAACTGTGGAGGCAAACCGTATGTCACATTTTCAGTCAGCTGTACAAAACCATTCAGCCTCCTGCTTATCATTTCGTGATAACGGCAGCTTCGCAGGAAAAGCCTGATGCTCTTACAAATCTGAAAAGGATTCCACATAGAGGGTCCGAAGGAAACCTCATTTTAACCCCAGTCCTGGCTTTCAGTGAGAACTCAACCAACACTTGCTGATGAATGAATGAGTGAATGAATGAATAACAGAAAGCTTGAGAATATTTTCCTTCCTCAATATTTCAAGATTAGAGTTGCCAACAATAATCAGGACAGATTTTCTAAGGCAGGAGGATGGATAAAAATGACCCTCATAGTACTTTTCAACTCTGCTATGTCATTCCTGTAACTGGCATTATCCCTGTCCTGACTCTGAGCTCTCCTGGTGGCCTGGTAGGCTGCCTCTGTTTACTCACAATATGTATTCGTATACTCTGGCTTGTTATTATCCAAGATAGGCAGTGCATATCAGAAATGCATCTAGCCTGCTCATCACACTTGTGGTCAGTGACATGAGCAGGACAGCTTGGCCATTGTAGATCCCATTGTCCTGAGGATGCTCCTTAGAGGAATCACAGCCGAGCAGTGGTTCTTCATCGAGGCATGTCCATGCTGGGCAGGTCTTCTTCTTCCCCTGGCCTAGCTTTATTCATGGGCTCTGACTATACCCGTGACTCTGTCGTGCCTTTTACTCTGAAGCAACCACCGGGAAATCTCTAGGCACCTGCTTTTTCTGTAGGAGTTACTACTCCCTTGCAGTTTCTTAGGAAGCAGATCCTCTTCTCTGTGGCATCAGTGGCCAAAAAACTAAAAATAAATTTAAAAAATAAAGGAAATTGCATTTATCCTTTAAAATTGGACATGTGGACCCTACTGAATAACTCCTTCTCTTCCTTGTTTATTTTTTTCTACCCCAAATGCATAAAGGAAACTGCTAAAACTATTAGAGGGAGAGATGTAAAGAGAAGTGTCAGAAAGGAAATTGTATAAACTAGATCTAAATCAGAACTAGTAATCTCTTTGAGCTAAGGAGAGCTTAAAATATTCCAGACTCACACTTTTCAAAAAAGAAGTAGAACAACAATGCTTCCTGCTTCTCAAGTCAATGATTATCATAAACATGGAAGCTGTAAGATATGCATATGTGAAATGTACTGAAAATAGTCCCATGTATGATGATAGTTGATGCAGAAACCAAACTAAACAAAACTCTGAAATCAGCAGTGTGAGGATATTAACCCCATTGTAATGTCGAGGAAACTCCGGCTCAGAGAGGGTGGTCCAGGTCGTGTAGGCGTAACCACACAAGGACTTGACAACAGGGGGATTTCCCTAAGCTTCTTGGTTAACAGTCACCATCCTTATGCATTAACTAAAGACTATAATCTCCCTAGGGCCACAGTTGTTTCCCCTAAGGGTACATGAGAGAGAATAGCGTCCACTCACTAAAGTGAGCAGTAACGGTATTTCTGTCTGTTAGGTATTTCTCCCTTTATGGAAGAGTGCCATGGCTCGAATGTTTTGATATTTTTGGATTTCCCTCTGAAAGATATGTCCACCTGCCTTTCAGAGATCGGTGGAAGGAAGTGGCCAAATTAGTGCTGAGGTTCCTAAACTTCATGGCTAGCGTAGCTCAGTGGTTGAGCATTGACCTATGAACCAGGAGGTCACGGTTTGATTCCTGGTCAGGGCACATGCCCAGGTTGTAGGCTCGATCCCCAGTGTGGGGTGTGCAGGAGGCAGCCGATCAATGATTCTCTGTCATCATTGATGTTTCTCTCTCTCCCTCTCCCTTCCTTTTTGAAATCAATAATAAATTATTTTTTTAAAGAATCATCTAAAGAGCTTGTTGGCATGTAAATTCTGAGGGTCTGTTTCTCAGAAATGCTGGCTCAGAAGCCCTGAGGATCTATATTTTGACAAGCAGATACTGCCTCTCCACCTCCCCATACTTCTGAGGCATATAGACTTAGGACTGCACTTTACTGAACAGGGGGGGCGGGGGGGGGGCTGTACTCACAGTAGGTATTGGTTTTCTTTTTATTTATTTATTTTAAATTAAATCTTTATTGTTGAAAGTATTACATTTGTCTACTTTATTCCCCCATTGGCCCCTTCTAGCGCATCCCTACCCCCACCCCAGGCCTTCACCACCCTATTGTCTGTGTCCATAGGTTATGCACATATGCATACAAGTTCTTTTGGTTGCTCTCTTCCCATCCATCTTCCCCCCCAATGAACTTCTTGGTTTCATTTTTCTTATAAAAATAAAATAAGTCAATCTTTTGGTGTTGGTGACACAAGTATACAATATTGTTGTGTGTTTGGAACCAGCTGCCCCCTACTGGACAACAGGAACTTTGATAGAAATTTTTCCATTTGTCTCTTGGACTAACATTAAAACATGGTTCATTATTCCTCTCACAGAAAGACAACTGTATGATGTGTTTGACTGTTGGGTGGGATAAAGGTCAAGGGCACATAGATGTACTCAGGTTATCTTTGGGGTTTGGGGTTTGAGGTTTGAGGACATGGGTTAGCCACTGCCTTGAAGAGTGAATCAGGGAAGCTCAGGGTGCAGGCAGCATGCCCTTCTTCTGCTCTTCCACCCAGGAATCGAATACGTAGGGGTTGAGAGAAATAAGTCCCAATTACTTCATGGCGAAGAGGTGCTTACTAACAATTTAACTTTGCAGAGTGGTGGGAGGCTTCCAAAGACCTTTGTTAAGCTCAGGGAGGGGTGCTTCTTGAAATAAAAACTTTTTGTTGAGAGTTCCACTCCATTATTCCAGGGTTCTAACTTCATTTCTTTTCACAGCAAGTGCCTCTGTCTTGGTATGAAACGCTGGCAGCCCACACAAGCTTATTAGATACAAAGTGCTATTCAAAGACTCTGTGAGGGAGAAACTTGGGACAAATGCAGATATTTTTTGAAGAACAGATTTGGGGATAAACTCTAACACGTTCCATTGTCTGCAAGATGAACGAAGGGAGGGGGGTATCTTTGAGTTTAGGCCAATTAAAGGATAGTTTTCGGAAGGCATGGATAGGTGAGCTCTGGCCTAAACATTAGATGAGGGAAATAAAAAACAAAGCAAGAAAGGACTCCTATTTGAAAAGAGAAAATCATGGATGCACAGAGAGGGTTCTCTCACTTTCGCAGAGGAGGTGCCATGTCAACCTACCAGATTCTGGAGGTTTTGATCAGAGTGAAGGGGAGTCTGTAAAGGCTGGGGAACAAAGGAAAGAGTAAATGGTTTGGACACTGCCCGATGTGCCTTTTCTAGGCCCTTCCTTTGTACTCAGCAGCTCAGCCTTCCTCTGCCCCAGCATCGCCAAAGCCTGGCTGTCACTCGTCTCCATTCTGCAGTTTGGCAGTCCTGCCTTTCAAGGGTCTGCAGTGACAAGTGGAATTGAACAGGG
>NW_005370043.1:43359-57148 GCF_000412655.1 Myotis brandtii
GGAAGGAAGGAAGGAAGGAAGGAAGGAAGGAAGGAAAGAAGGGAGGGAGGAATTAGGGAAGAAAGAAGGGAAATAAGAAGGGGAGAAAACATGCTTTGGCTAGAAAGAAATGTGCAAAGACTGAATCAGTGTCTGATTACTTGGCTCTAAATAAATTAGGGAAAGAAGGAAGGAAAATAAGAAGGGGAGAAAACATGCTTTGGCTAGAAAAAAATGTGCAAAGACTGAATCAGTGTCTGATTACTTGGCTCTTTGGGGTTTGGGGTTTGAGGTTTGAGGACATGGGTTAGCCACTGCCTTGAAGAGTGAATCAGGGAAGCTCAGGGTGCAGGCAGCATGCCCTTCTTCTGCTCTTCCACCCAGGAATCGAATACGTAGGGGTTGAGAGAAATAAGTCCCAATTACTTCATGGCGAAGAGGTGCTTACTAACAATTTAACTTTGCAGAGTGGTGGGAGGCTTCCAAAGACCTTTGTTAAGCTCAGGGAGGGGTGCTTCTTGAAATAAAAACTTTTTGTTGAGAGTTCCACTCCATTATTCCAGGGTTCTAACTTCATTTCTTTTCACAGCAAGTGCCTCTGTCTTGGTATGAAACGCTGGCAGCCCACACAAGCTTATTAGATACAAAGTGCTATTCAAAGACTCTGTGAGGGAGAAACTTGGGACAAATGCAGATATTTTTTGAAGAACAGATTTGGGGATAAACTCTAACACGTTCCATTGTCTGCAAGATGAACGAAGGGAGGGGGGTATCTTTGAGTTTAGGCCAATTAAAGGATAGTTTTCGGAAGGCATGGATAGGTGAGCTCTGGCCTAAACATTAGATGAGGGAAATAAAAAACAAAGCAAGAAAGGACTCCTATTTGAAAAGAGAAAATCATGGATGCACAGAGAGGGTTCTCTCACTTTCGCAGAGGAGGTGCCATGTCAACCTACCAGATTCTGGAGGTTTTGATCAGAGTGAAGGGGAGTCTGTAAAGGCTGGGGAACAAAGGAAAGAGTAAATGGTTTGGACACTGCCCGATGTGCCTTTTCTAGGCCCTTCCTTTGTACTCAGCAGCTCAGCCTTCCTCTGCCCCAGCATCGCCAAAGCCTGGCTGTCACTCGTCTCCATTCTGCAGTTTGGCAGTCCTGCCTTTCAAGGGTCTGCAGTGACAAGTGGAATTGAACAGGGCCAGCAGGGGGATTCCCGCATGAGAGGGGGGCCTTCCTGGGAGACCAGCAGGTCGAACCCTGCTGCCTTCTGCAAAGGGCATCCTGGCTGCAGGGTATCTCAGCTAAGAGAAGAGTGAGTTTCTCCAACCCCAGCACCTTCTGTCCCTGTGCCAACCTAAGGTCAAGTTTCATTTCCGATATCCAGGAACTTGGAGGAGATTTTTAATCTGGGAGGCTTTAAAAAAAAATAAAATGGTATACTTACATAGCCCCTCCTCTCCCACCAAAAGAGACAAAAAACAGGAAGGAAGGAAGGAAGGAAGGAAGGAAGGAAGGAAGGAAGGAAGGAAGGAAGGAAGGAAGGAAGGAAAGAAGGGAGGGAGGAGTTGAGGAAGGAAGGAAAGAAGGAAGGAAGGAATAAATAAATTAGGGAAAGAAGGAAGGAAAATAAGAAGGGGAGAAAACATGCTTTGGCTAGAAAGAAATGTGCAAAGACTGAATCAGTGTCTGATTACTTGGCTCAACGCCCATATCTTGTTTTCTTTACAACTGGCAGTTAAAGGGACAACTGCTTTGAAACCCTCTCTGCTTTATTTTGAGCATGTTTAATATCCTTTTTATTTCCTTTTCCTACCCTGGTTTAGCTCGAAAGTTTTGTAGGGAAACAAAAAGAAGCAGCGTGACTCCTCTAGGTGGCAGTGGGATGGGGCAGATGAGTCAGGGGGACATAGTAATTCCATCCTGCCTACATGTAGGTGATGCAAAAAATGGTTGAGGGTGGCTCCTAGAGGCAGCCAGTGTCCACCCCAATCTTAGCCTCCGTGATGTGGGGGTGTGTGCTTGAGGTTGTATTTCTAGTGCGAAGGGATGATGACAGGGATGAGTGGGTGGTGAACATTAAATGAAATGACACACGAAGCATGTGGCCAATACCATTGAGTACTGACTATGTACTAGATACAGATTTCCTCCCAAGGTTTGAGGTTTGCTTGTCCTTTGTGAACTCAGAATCCATAGGACATTTCATTCTTAAATGCCTTGTATAGGAAAAAACCTCAAAGTCCAATGGCAAAGAAGGAGGGATTTTTTTCCCAACCCTCTCCCCGCCCCCACCATGAAGGTAGTCTATACCTGCTGTTTCAGGGCAGGGGACCTGGGTAAGGGACCCATCTTGGAGAAATTGAAGCCCAGAGGGATATGAACCATTTATTCTGAGTCAGGAGGTTGTTTCATTTCAGAACCAGTTAGACTCTTAAACATCTGGGAAGTGGGGGAAGTACTCATCCTCCTGCCTCTAGAAGAGCAAAATGCAATCATATATGACCAGATATGTTAATACTTGAAAAATAAGTTTCAGATGTACCAGGTCAATGTGGGTTTTTTTTTGGTAGTTATTTCTGAGACAACTTTTTGGAAAAATGTCACCATGGGGAGAGAATGTATGCTTTATATGGAGGACACATTAGTTGAGATATGGAGAAACAAGTGTATGGGGGAAGGGGAGAGTAGGAAGAATATGCCTGAAACCTTGCAGTTACATATATATGCTTGGTTTTTGCAAAATGTGCAAAGTGCGACCTTTAGAACAGATGAATTTCAGAAGAAGCAAAGATCCCTAACTGGGATGAAGGCAACAGAGTCTTCTGATTTAATGACCATCCCATTTAGCAAAAGTCATCAAGACATCATTCATTACTTGCCTTAAATATACTCTTTCCTGAGTACACGCAAAGCTGCAGAGTTTTGGCCGTCACTATTTCTTCATCTCTGAGGAGAGATAATAACAGGTATCTTGTGAGCTCATAGCATGGGAGTGGGGACCAGGAAATCACATGACAAAGAGGTGCACATTTATTGAGCTGAACTCAATATTTTAACTCAGCATTTCGGGGAGAAAGCTGGCAGATGGTGTGATTCATCCCTACAGGACAGGACTCTGAAGGACCCTGTGGAAGAAAAAAGTTTTAAGCTGGACTTGGAAAAGGGGAAAGACTTACCAGTACAGAATGCTTTGACACGGCAAGCGAATGGGGGAATCACTGCAGATGACAAAGGAGGCTCACTGCATATTCCCCAAATGACTGAGCTCCAAAAGTAGTTGGAGCTCAGCAGCTGGTATATAATTGGCAGAGGAGCCCAAGAAGACAGCATGCGAAGAGGCTTTGGTTTCAAACTGCCTGGTGAAATGCAATTACTCGGAATGGAGTCTGGCCAGGGCAGTTGCTGTTAATATCACTACTCTTGCAGAAAGTTTCCAGGGAGCCTTGATGACTCTGAGTGGTCAGGACCTCTGCTTTACATCTCGGTGAAAAGCCTGCGAAACCACAGCCAGAAATTGACAGCAGCCAAGAGAATTCACTATTCTTGCTTCGATCTGCAAACTCAACATCTGAGCCCAAAGAGGAGGGGCGGGCAAGAGGGCCTTCAGGCTCCTGGGGGAGAGATGGAAACGAGAGTCCCAGTGCTTAGCCAATGGGACAGTTTATTATGCCATGTCTTCAGTGCCATTTAAACAGAAGTTTACATTTTCAGAAGGGGCAGCTTCCCCTTTGTGTTAGTATTTGGTCTCTATCCAGACACGAACATTAGGAGACATTTTTTTTTTATAGCCAGCCCTGCTTTGTAACTGACGGAATCCCTTACTCCTTGGCTTCTTTCCTTTCTTCTTTCTCCAAAGCAGATCGTCATGTTAGCAGAAAACCTTTCGATAGTGTTGTTGACCTACATTACAGAACAAGCCCAGCTGCTACAGAAGTAATCTAAAGAAAGATGAGGAAAGAAAAGGAAAAGGAGTTGGGTTCGCCTGAGTTAACCTCATTGTGCTGAATTTCCAAGAGAAGTAGGATGGTAAACATATGTGCTTTTCTCCCGTGCCTTTATTGATATTCTGTTCAGGACTATGGAAATTAAAATACAGTGTCTCAGCTCCACTTATAGCGTGATAGTAAGTGAGGGGGACAGGATGTTGAAAAGAGCCAAGCAATTATGTATTTGTCATGGGTAGTAGAGAAGATGGAGTTTTCTTCTTTCCTTAAAAGGCTTCCTCTCTCATCAAATGGGCTCTAGTCCCACAGGACTTTGTTCGCTGTATAATTTATAGTTTCTGTATTATTCTGAATACCCAAGTGTAGAGGTTGCTTCAAGAAGCACTATTTTCTTTAGCTTATTGTGAAACGTGAAATACATATCACCTTTTTCTGTGTGTGTGTGTGTGTGTGTGTGTCCATCCAGAGAAAATACACACACCAAAAAAACTAATGAATGCCATCCCCAGATGCCTTGTGAGCATATAAATTAGTTCCTTATTGGGAATTCTGAATGACAAGCCAGTCAACAGGCAGGCGAGTGGCCTTGGGCAACTTCTCTAATCTTCCTGGCAGGTGGGAATAAAACACTTAGCATCATAGGATTATGTTTTTAAATGAGTTCAATGGATAGTAACTTTCTGATCTCATATTAATGCTATGGGGGTCCTTTCTACTTCATATTTTCTAGCTCTTTGATGTCTACTGCAATCTGCTCTCTTTACTTGACCTTTACTTTGTCCAACTAAGTCAAAATCTGTAGCTGCTGGCTTTCTGTGTGGGAGCCCTGAAGGTAATAGATTTCAAGCCTTACAAGACTGAGGCACATACTTCATCAAGGACTAAGTTAATCCTTTCAAATCTCTGTGGGTAGTTCTTTATCGGGCTTTCTGATACTCATTTGATAATATCCTTTAATCAATTGGTTTGTTATCTCCAAATGTCTTTTTAGTCTGATTTGCAGCTATTATGTCCATTAGCAAGTGATTATAGGGAATGAACTCAAATGCTGCATATTGAAATAAAACACCTTTTCAAGTCCTTTGGAAGGCCTGGGGAGTCATCCATCTCCCCTGCTCAGAGAGGCTTAAAAGGTTATGACAATTGGACCCTGAGGTTGATACAAATGGTTTTGAAATTTAATTTTTCATATTTATAGTTTGCACATAATCTTAGGGCATCAATGAAAGGTCATTCTACACATATTGAATGTCCAGGAGCTGGTTTGCAAAAGTAAATATAGATGAATACCCTTTTCTTTTTCAAGTGTATCCCATAATGGGTTATCTATCTTTAGAAACAATGAGATTATTTCTCAGAACCTCAGATTTAATTCTTTGTGTGTGTGTGTGGGGGGGGGTGGTGGTGGTGGTGGTGGTGGTGGTGTCTTTATTATATGTTCATTAAGAGATGCACATGTTTCAATATTGCTTGTGGGTGCACCCTACTAGGAAATTTCAGTGGAGTTTCTAGATAACTGAAGCTTATCTTTAGAAGCTCATAGAACCTTTCTTCCTTTTATTTTACTTAAAAAGTATTCAAAATTACATTATAATCCCAAGTTCCTTATTAAACAAAGTATTCTGTATTTTTTATTTCCTTCATTAAATTAACTTTACATTACTATTCTTTGTAATAATTGTAGTATATAAGTGATAAGTACTTTATTGATTGAATAACAGTTTTGTACAAAATATTGTTGGTGTGGCTAAGGTGGTTTTCTGTCTTCTCTTTACCATATGGGAGAATGTGTCCTTGGATAAATACTTTCTTATAGCTATACTAGAGGCCCAGTGTGCGAATTCGTGCACAGGTGGGGTCCCTCAGCCTGGCCAGCGATTGGGGCCATTGGGGCCGATTGGGGCTGGCTGGGGGGAGGGTCCATGGCCTGCCAGGGTGTGGGGGAGGGACCATGGGAGGTTGGCTGGCCTCAGGAGGTTGGCTGTGGGAGCGCACTGATCACCAGGGGGCAGCTCCTGCATTGAGCATCTGCCCCCTGGTGGTCAGTGCGCATAATAGCTACCGGCCAGATAATAGCTAGCCAGTCATCCGGGTCATAACGGTTGCTTAGGCTTTTATATATATAGATTGTTAAGGTTTTTATGCTCTTAAAAAGGATTTTTCAAATCTGAAATAAGAAAGAAATGAAAGTTTTATAAAGACTTAATTTGAAACAATTACATTTTGATTAGCCTCTTATGAAAGTGAAGGATGTCTGTGGACCTCTTAACTAGTAGCTCCCCTGCTAACCTGTGCTTCTCTCTAACAAGGATCACATTCTTTTTAAATGCCTTCAATTTTCCCTGCTTGGCTTTCCATTCCCATCTCAAAACACTGTCAGATGGTGGTATTTGCTTATCCTTGATGCATCATCAATGGAATTCTAGCTTTATTTAACCAAACTTCTAGGATGCAGCTTTACTTGAGTGACATTTATACTCGAAGTTCCATATAGGATCTTCAGGGTAGAGTTACCCAGCATACCTGAAGCAGAAAAGAAATGGGTACCTTCTGAGTGAAAAATAAACAAAAAAACAACAGAAAACAAGGAACTATCCTTCCGCACCTACTTCCATCCTCTCTTCCACCTCTGAAACGGATGACAGAACCCACAGAGATAGTCCGTGGATCAGTGGCATTCCTAGGTTGGGTAAGAGCCATCTCTTGAAGATAGAACATGGCCCATAGTCACCCCATGTCCCTCCACTAGTGGCCCCAATGACTTAACTCGGTTCTTTCTCTGGGGTGGAAATGTTAATGATGGTATTGAAAAGGCAATATAAACTATATTTGAAGAAGGGAGATAGAGACAAATCCTACCACAGGATTTTCAATTGCTTTCAAGCCCCTCAATTCTATTTGTAGAGCTTTTATGGTCCTGAGCCAAGTTCCCGGCCCTGTCATGAACAAGGTCATACTCTTTATGATTCAGCCAACACTTACTAAACATCTACACTATGTGAGGCACTAGTCTAAGTAAGCAATATTATGGGCAGGATACATCGTCTCCATAGTCTGTGATCTAGTGAAAAATGCATATTACATAGTGAATACTTAATTTCTAATTGTTATGCCTCACAGAAGGCAGGAAAAGCCCTCAGAGGAGCACTTGACCCAGATTTAAGGAAGGCAGAGGGTTAGGGAAGGCTTTCCAAGGGAAGCGATGTCTCAGAGGAATTAAGGAAATAAAAAAGAATTAGTTTCTCTTTGTGTGGAGGATAAGAAAGTATGTCTGTTGAGCAAACTGCACTGAGAAAGCATTTATAGACATCAGGCAATTCCTAAGAGTTAGAATTGTGGATGGGGGAAAGAGAGTTATATGAGGCTGAAGGAGGAGGCAGGAGGCAGACCATAAAAGGTTTTGTTTACCATAATGAGTTTAACTATCATGCTGAAAGGGAGAGACATGCATTGGAAATTTTAGTTAGAAAAATGGACATGATCAGACATTTCCTTTGGAGAGTCAGAGAGAGGCAGGAGTGGAGGCAGTGTCAGGAGTTAGGAGCCTAGGGCAGCAACCTCTGAAAAAGAAGATGCATTCCTATCCCCCAGGAACTGACTGAGAGAAATTAATGAGCAAACGTAACCCACTACCTGGCAGTAACATCAGCTCTATATTATCCACCAAGGATGAGACAGGAGGAAGGACCTTTAATGCACTTGAACCAGGGAGCGGATCAAAGAGTTTAAGTCCAAGCGTATGGAGATCTGAAAACCTGAGATTTGGGAAGACCAGGAATAAAAATTACCATGATGTGTTATAAATATGTGGTCCTGATATAAAAGGCCAAGGGGCAGGTGGATATCTGCCTCTTGAAGAGTTTCAAGAACTCTCCCATTCATACCTTTCCCTTTGTAGATTCTGAGATGAAAATCCCTTTCCCCACTGGGCGGTAGACCTCATATCTAAAGTTTACTCAGAGATTTCTGAGGGAGGATTTTGCTTTGGTGATCTAAAAACAAAGCCCTCTGAATATGAGAAAAATTCCCTGATCTGTGATTTCAGAGGATCTCAGGGGCATCTGTAGATGCTTTGCTTTCCCAGAGCAAAGCTATTGTAGGATTTGGGGGTGTGTATGCAGCCAGCATACCTTTCTTCATCTCTTGTCCCGGATGACATCCAAGATTCATACAATCTGAATCCATGACATCACTGACCTAGGAGTTTCTCCTTCTTGAACATTGTTTCCAGCTGTTCAAATTCCAAAGTATCATCCTTCATTGCTTCCCTGAAGCAACATTTCACTATACCTTTTCTCCCCAGAGGATGAGATTAATTATTGCTATACGCCCAGTTCTTAATTATGTTTCTAAACTGCAGCTGATAAGGAAACTTGCCGAAATAGTCCCCAGGCACACTGTCTTCTTTTGTGAATAAGAAGAGATATTTTTTTTTTGATGGAGCAATTATGACAAGTACTTTTTCATTGTCTCTCCCATCAGGTTGTTTGAATTACCTGTGCCTTGCCCAACTGACTTTGTCTTCCTGATGAAATGCCAGGCTTCTAAATGCCCACCTTCTTTGATGCTATCCCCACATATTGGCCCCATCTCCTCCTCAAATTTAACCTGTATGATAGGCTGACTGTTAAATGGTTGCATGTCAGTTTCACTCACAGGAATCATCTGTACAGTAGAGGTTCGGAGATTTTGGTATGAAAAATGTCCCTGTAGAAATCAACTGTAATAGGAAACTTTCTCCAGCAATTCTTTGCCAAGGAGCCTAGATTGGGAGCTGAGGGGGACGATAATCTATCTCACGGAATCCCTTGGCAGTTACGATTCGGACAGATACTACATTCAGAACCTCTTTTTATCAGTTTTTTACAAGTTTCAGAGAATGTTCTACTCTCTCTACCTTATTCACATCAATCAATAAACAATATACTAGCTGGAGAGAGGCCAAGATGTGTCATTGAGAGAACGAGGCCTAAAGAGCTGAGAGATGCTAGAGAAGAGATCCTGAAGCGTTTCCAGTACCCAGACCAGCTTGGATTCTCACCACCTTCGGCCACACTATCAAAGGGACAGAATCTAATCGCCCCAAAGTGCAGAGCATTGTGAGAGGGCGAGGCCCTGCCAGGCATCGAGATTGTGTGTGTTTCTGTGTGTGCATAGGCGAATGATTATAGCTCCTTATCATACATACAGTCATAAGTGCAGTTCGGTGCCCCGATTTTGCATATTTTCCCACTCTTCAATAATTTCCAAATAATTATGTGCTCCTTTTATACCATAAACTATACATCTTTGTAAAGGCATATTTAATTAGAGGGATGATTGTGTTGTCATAAATCTGTTTGTTCAAGAATCCTGCCCTCATTCTCAAACCATGCTGTATGCCTTAAACTTATACAGTGATGGATGTCAATTGTTTCTCAACAAGACTGGAAAAAAATCCAAATTCTCCACCAAAATATAATAAAATAAAATGGTTCCTATCTGTAAACAAACAAGACCAGAATTTTATTGCACTTAAAAAAATTGTATAAAGTCAGTTTTGCTAAGCATCTATTCCATTGTACATGTTTTCCTCCACAGGCAAATCCTTCCTGAAGCCAGGCTTACAGTATCGACCTCACAATTCTTCTGTAACTACCCAGTCTTCAAACATGTCTTCTCTCTACTTCTGCACTACTTACAGCCTTTATGGGACTGTGTCTTTACTGTCAAGACATTCACTTTCTATTTAAGACATTCACTTTCTATTTTAGAAGGAATAGGCAGTGGCTAAGACATGTGTACCCCTCATGTGCCTGTAGAAGGAATGACATATAAAGGGACTGACATTATAAGGCAGTGGCTAAGACATGTGTACCCCTCATGTGCCTGACCAAGTGAGCTGGACTTTGAATGTGTGCTCAATACATGCTTACAAATCCAAGATGAGGCTCTATAGCATAATGGGTAACACACTGACTCCGCAGCTCAACTGTTTATAATCTGTGTGATCTTGGGTTGGTCACTTAATCTCGATGTGCCTCGGTGTATTAATTTGTAAAATAGTAATACTAATAGCAGCTGTGTGATCATGGGGTGGTCATTCAACATCTCTGTTTTTCAGTGTATCCTATATAATAAAGAGCTAACATGCTAATTAGACCGAATAGCCAAACAACTGTCCGGACAACTGTCAGGACGACCTTCCAGACTAAGCCAGGGCTGTGAGGGCCGGCTGGGGCTGCTGGGGCTGAGCCCCTTGCACAAATTTTGTGCATCAGGCCTCTAGTTTATTTATAAAGTGATAGTACTAATAGTACCTGACTGATAGAATTATAGGGGTACATGAGTTAATATATATAAAGCCCTTAGAACAGGTCCTAGCATATAGTAAGTGCTATTGAATGCTCACTATTAATATAATATCTTATGAATTAGTAACACATCAAAATTATAGACTATGGTTCTGATAATACTAATAGTACCTGACTGATAGAATTATAGGAGTACATGAGTTAATATATGTAAAGCCCTTAGAACAGGTCCTAGCATATAGTAAGGGCTATTGAATGCTCACTATTAATATGATATGAATTAGTAACACATCAAAATTATAGACTATGGTTAATATATAAAGCACATACCGGGATTTAGTTTAATGACCCTAACAATGTTAGTTGGAGACTTTCTTTCTCCTTCCTTCCCTCTCTTTCCTTTCTTCCCTTTCCCTTTGTCCCTATTCTTCCTTATTTTCCTCTTTCCCTTTCTTTCTTGTCCCAGCTGCTCTCCTTAAAATGATGAACAATGGCACATTTATTATATAGTAACGTGAATATTAAGTGCTCATCTAAATACCTAATGAGTTAATTTCTGAATAAAAACTCCATATATATATATATATCTCCCTCTCCCTATCCATTCTACCACCAAGTATTGATAACTTACTAGGTAGAAGGTACTAGAAGAGATGAAAGATTCAGTGTCTGGTATTGACACTACAGTCCAGTAGAGGAGACACAGATAAACAACATCAACACCGAGTCATTTGGGGACAACATTACACCCAGTACCCTTTTGAAGGGCAGAGGACAGTGCTCTAGCCCAGCCTGCTGAGGGAAGGTGAGACTTCCTGTTTCTTTTCAAGACTGACCTAAAGCCTAGTTACTTGCTGGTCCCTCTGTCTGTGATGTTGGTGATTCATTGGTGACCTACACAAATGGATGAGTAACCCCTTGTGTATGGTTTTGTCTACAATTCTAGAAATGTTCTGGAAGACAGACAGTAACCTTTAGGAAGTCTTGTATATATGTTGGCTTTATGTAAGTATTGTGTAGGGAATACTTATTCATTGTTTTCAGAATGACTCATGGAAGGGAGCATTGACCTAATATAGTGGGTGAGACCTGTGTGTGCATTTAATTCTTCACGAGCAGACCACCATTTCTTGCTTGAGTGGCTGGAGCCTTGGCTTAGGGTAAAAGTGTTAGAGGACACCGCTCACTGTAGGTGGGTTACAGATGAGGCATTTGCGATGCTGCATCCAATCGGAAGCTTTGCCTGAGTTGCAGCAAATAGGACAGGTAGACAGTTCTGAATCCCTGTGACAGGCCCTGCTCCATCCCTTTAGCCCAATGCTATGTGTGTGGAAGTGATGCAGTCATTTTGCCTACCGATCTTTGCCTGAATCTAAGAATCCAAGACTTCTTTGCAGGAAACAGAAGAATAAAATGACACAAGACAATTCCCCTTTTAGGACCCTTAAGAAATGGAACCTCCTATTTCAAAGAAAGGTCCAGTATATTTTTTGTTTCAGATAGCTTTACTTTTTAGTCCAATCTGTGCCTACTGTGCCTTTTTCTTCAAATACATATATTTGGAGGATTGTGTGCTTGCCTTTACTTTCTACACCCCAGTGCCACTCTAGCGATGAACCATTCCCTGGGTGGCCTGATAGAGCCCCAGCCTGCAGAAGCCATCAACTGGGAGCGCCTGGCTTCATGGGCTGGAATGTGGTAAAAGCAAATTGGCCATCTGTCTGGGGCTGGTGGAGACACATAATAGAGATGATCTTGGATAATATTCAGATTGATGTTTTACCCCAAGGGTGGCTGGAGGGGTTTTGTTTTGCATGTTTTTCCGCAGACCCGATTTAAAAATTCATGGTTGCACCTGGCTGTTTGTTTCTATCTTTTGTTTCTCATCTATTCTGGCACAGCCCAAAGACTCCTCAGCAAGAGACTAAATTGGAAAAGGGTTGTATTCAGAGCTTAGAAGAAAATGCGTGCCATTTTCATGAAAATCGCCTAAGTATAGGTGCTGTGAATGGGAAGCATGGGGTGTTTTTCAGGTCAAGATTCCCAAGAGTTAGCAGCATCGTGCGGTTTACTTTTCAATGAGTCTCAGAGCACAACATATTTTAGCCAAGTGATGTATTTGAAAAATGCAAGTGTGGGTGGGATTCTATTGCCTCTGAATCCCAAAATGCTCAGAGGTGTGTGAAGAGCTACATGCAGACAGAAGGAGCCACAGCAAAATGGCACTGTTTTTCCCAGTCGATAATCTTCCTGAATCTCTTACAGTAAAGATGATGGATCAGTGAGAAAAACGGTTGTTATTTGATCAGAAAAGGCACTATCTCTTCTATGTAAGATATAATCTTGGTTCCAAGTGAAACTCTGGTTTAGCTATAGATGAGTCCATTTAAATTTTGTTAGGATCCAGGGAACTTAGTTTCAGATGAATTCATCAGTAAAAGTGTCAATTTCCCAAGCTTCTCTCTCTCTCTCTCTCTCTCTCTCTCTCTCTCTCTCCCATTCTCTCTTCCTCCCTCTCCTTCTCTCTGTCTTTCTCTTTCCCTTTCTTCCCTTTTCTCCAAGAAAAATGAAGAAAGATATTTAGCCTCAAGGCTGAGCTTTAATAAACAAAGTGACCTTTACACTTTAGCTCAGAGAAGGACATACAGTCTTACCAGTATCATATCATTGGCCACTGAGCCTTGGTGGGATGGGGTGCACAGCGATAATGCAGTACTAGAAGAATTTACCTTCAGGGATAAGACAAATTCTATAAAAGGACTGTTGAAAAATGTGGTTTGCTGAGACGATTTACATCTTCTTGAAAATGTGCCACCTTAGATTTAGAAGCATGTTGACGTTTCCACAATTTAAAGCTTCCATTTAGCACAAACGTTCTTTCTGCTGTCCTTGTTATCATAGGTTTACCTTGATTTCAGAAAATATGAACTGCCAACATGTGAATTAAGAAATACTTCACTTGACAAAAGGAAGCAGCACTGCCTTCTTTTAAATAGGTTCCTTGTACATTCTGCTGAATTAGGGTAACACTTAAGACTCAAATGCCAGAATCCAGTGCCAAGATTAATTAAAGATGAAGCGTGGTGTTTGGGGAAAAGGTAATATCATTTATCGGTACATAGGATTTGATTCACTAACATTTGATCTGCCTGTAATCTCACTAGAATGTACCTTTTGCCCACCCTCCCCCCAAAAAAAATTATATAATATTTGAACTGCAAGGGTCACTAGAAATTACCTTTTTAGTTCCAGCTCAACATGTTAAAATGTTGAAATTCAGGCTCAGAGAGGTTATGTGACTTCCCCAAGGTCCCCAAATTGGACAGTGGCAGACATGGACCCCATTCCCACTCCACTGCACACTGGCTTCCCCCTGTGCTCCTCAAGCAGCTCACCCACCGCCTGGGAACAGTCACATTTAGAATACTGGACCTCTTTCTCAGCCTCTAGTCGTGGCACATTTTTTAGCTTGCTCATGTTGGGTAACTTGAGTACATGTAACAAACATCTTGTTTTCCATAAATGCCAAAGATAACAGAAAAAAGGGGTTCAGAAGAGATGCTCACTTGGTCACCTC
>NW_005370043.1:57810-110764 GCF_000412655.1 Myotis brandtii
TACCTCCAAAGTGATCACTGAAGGGAGCTATAGTCTTTCTATTTTCTACTTTAAAATCGTGACTCTGTAAGTATGGCTCAGAATAAATAGGTTCTCTTGCTACTTCACTGACACCCCTGGTGCATGACGAGTGAAATTCTTTCAACTTGGCTGTAGACTGGATTACTTGCCTTCTGCCACCCTAAGGAACTTGCTGTTACCTGAACATGCTGTGTATGTTCACACTTCTTTGTCCTTGCCTGTGTTAACTCCTCCACCATGAAAACCCTCCCTGCCCCTGTCAACACCTTGACATCCTTCAAAACCCACTTAAGTGCCCAATGTTCTATGTTGTCTTCCCTCATTCCAACAACAGGAATGTCATTCTCACAATACTTTGTGTCAGGACCTATACACATGTACTTTTCCCACTGAATTTTCTCTCTTTTGTCTCGGGGCAGACTATAGAAGAATTCGCAGGGTAGTAGGGCATTCAGTGCCTTATTCATAATTTAATCTTCAGTCTTAAGCACAGTACCTATCTCTTGGTGCCTAAAACTACTTAAATAAATTAGAGGGGAAAAGTAGAAATGGATGGTTGGATGGTAAACATCTGGCCAATCCCCAGGGAGTGAACAATTACTTTAAAAAACAAACAAAACTTTTTATTTCCCAAATCTTGTTTTTCTATTTGTTCTCAGAATGACTATAAAAAGGATTCTGAAAATGTTAATTTTGAAGATATTTCTATAATTTTATTGAAATATCCTATAGATAAGAGAGATTATAAGACTGCATGTAGTAAAATTGTATCAAAGAGAGAAAATTCCACTCAGTTACATTTTCTCTTAAAAAAATTAAACATGTTGTTCAATAACCACTCCACGGCCTTGCTTCACTGGTTAAAAGACCTGGATTATTATGTTGTCAAATGTTTAAAATGCAGATCTGGGAACCAGGTTCCTGGGCATAAGACATAGAAATGCCAAAAACGTTCTTGAATTACCATGGAGAAATCATCATGCCCCTCCTTGTCTAATGTTATTCCCTTGAGGTTTCTTCCGTGCCCATTTGGAATGTCCTAATTCACATCTGTAAGTGCTGTGTAATTCTTAAATGAAACGTCATGTAATTCTTGACGAGCAGTTTAACAAATTTGAGTTTCTTTGTACAGTGGTCTATTTTTTAACAGCTTACAATTTATGATAAATGGGTGATATGAAAGTTCTGTCTATGAATTGATAACAGTCAAAAATGGAGAAAAATGTTCTTTTTTTCTGCAGTTTCTTTATTCAGGGAACACAGTTATTGAAGTTTTATAAAGTTTAAAGTTTCTGATTTCTTTACTGTCATTAAGCTTGAAATACTCACCTGGGGTCACCTATGTGTATGTGTAGATAGTATGTACAGAATGATACTTTATTTCTTTTTTAGATGGAGATATAAAACATACTTAAGCAGAATATTCTAAATAGAATATGACATAGGAATTGCAATTTATAAAAATCAGTGAGTAAAAGAGAAACAATGATAATTTAAAATGAAGGAAAAGTATGAACAAGCAATCTACCAAATAAGGCTATTTAAATGGCTAAACACAAATGCCAAAAGGAAGCAAGGGACGAAAGAAAGCAAAATTCACTCTTTTTAGTAATGTGTATTGACACAAAATAAAATGTACCTCGTTCCCCAGTCAGCTTAGAAAATGTTGTAAAAATTAAAGCGGGGTGAGGGGGAGGGGTGGACAAAAAAAAAGTCTTAGTCTTGGTAATGGGTAAGTTCCGGCTAATATGTTTCAAAAGGAGTTATACATTTATATGCTTTAACCCATAAATTCTACTTTGAGGAGAGTACTTGGAGAAATAATAATTGATGTACAGAAATTTTAATCTACATTAGGTCATAAGATTATATTAGTGAAATTTGGAAACCTTCTAATAAGAGATTAGTTACATAGTTGCTTAGCCATATAATCAAAGTCAATGTAGCCAATAAAAATGATAACACATGCCGTAACCAGTTTGGCTCAGTGGATAGGTTGTAAAAATTAAAGCGGGGTGAGGGGGAGGGGTGGACAAAAAGTCTTAGTGTTGGTAATGGGTAAGTTCCGGGTAATATGTTTCAAAAGGAGTTATACATTTATATGCTTTGACCCATAAATTCTACTTTGAGGAGATTACTTGGAGAAATAATAATTGATGTACAGAAATTTTAATCTACATTACACAGAAGAATATTTAATCGCCTGGAAAATGTTTGCAATACAGTTTTAAACTGGGGAAAGCAGGTTAAAAAGCAGAAAGTATCATGTGGTAGCCTCTCTCTCTCTCTCTCTCTCTCTCTCTCTCTCTCTCTCTGTTTCTCTCTATCTCTCTTTCTTTTTTTATTTATTTTATTTTTTAAAATATATTTCTCTATTGATTTCAGAGAGGAAGGGAGAAGGAGAGAGAGATAGAAACATCAAAGATGAGAGAGAATCATTGATAGGCTGCCTCCTGCACACCCCTTACTGGGGATTGAACCTGCAACCCAGGCACGTGCCCTTGTCCAGAATCGAACCTGGGACCCTTCAGTCCACAGGCTGACACTCTATCCACTGAGCCAAGCCGGCCAGGCTATCTCTCTTTCTATACATACACACAAAGTTATGTATATATGTGTACCCATATATACATAGAAACAAAGATTGAGAAAGCAAACTTCAAAATGTTAGTGATAATGATCTCGGTGTAGTGATATTTGAGTGATTTTTCTCTTATTTTTTGTAACTACTTTCGGGAGGACATTTTCTACATTTTTCTGTAATGAATGCATGTTAACTCCTACTCGTATTTGAGAAAAATTACTAATTTTTTATCACAAATGAGATGAATAATTTAAAAGAAACAAAGTTATTGTATCATTGGCACAGACATTCCAACAACTAGACACCTGCCAAGTAGCTTAAAAACGTGCACCCCAAGAGCACTCTGTGGCTTCATCCTTTTATTCCAAATTGAAGGAGTCAGGTTCAGTACCAGCTGTTTGTGAATTGAGGAGACACCAGGTTTGAGGGGCTCCCCGGTGGCAAGACTAAGCTGTGGCCTGACGCAAAGTATGGCCTTCGGAGAACAAGGTCGTGGCCGACGGGGGCTCTGAAGGAGAACCTGCCAGTATTAAGGCTGGTCCTCACAAGGAAAAGTCTAAAATGTCCCAGACTGGGAAGCCACTCAGTGTTTTCCTGGTGCGACTTCATTTGGTGATCAAGATATTTTTTTTAGAAAATAATATATATTTGTGTTAGGCTAGGTTTACTTTGGAAATGTCTTAATTTAATAAAATATGTCAGAAGACATTTTTTAGATTGAAATGTGGGAGAAAGGATTCAATTATATTAATAGGAGCCTCTCTGACAGTGGAAAGGGATGGGGTGAGGAGATAAGAAAAATGATCAGAAGTATGGAAACTATTTAATTTTCAGGAGAGAGCTCAGCATATTTCAGTATTTCCAGAAAGCATTGCTATCCTTAAAATGGATTAATTGAGAGATATTCTCATGACCCTTAGTTTCAGGGAAAGCTAACTGATTCTGATATAGCCTGTTAAGGAAGGTGCCAGTCTGTCCATCAGTTTGAGGGTTTCTTTGTCATTAAATATGGTCAGTATTTTTAAAAAATTGGTTCAATTACCTGGAAAATTCACTGTTGGGAGATATTCTGTAAAGGTACAAGATTCAGAAATCTTCCTCTCACTAAGCCGAGTATATAATTTATCATCCAAGCCATACAGATGTGCATCAGTAATAATATTTATGATGGTGCAGAAGGAGTAAACTAGGACTTTCCAGAACAAATCATGACACATGTTCACCCTGCCTGTGATCCATTCCAAGAAAACCAACATGTCTGTGAACAGTCTCTCATAGGGTCAAAGTAGCTTCTAAATCAAGATCAGCCAACTTTGGAAGTGGTAGTGTCTTCGTAAGTGATAGCATCTTTGTGGGCATGTTGAACCCATCACGAATATGCATCTGGGTTTTAAAATGCCTCTGTATGGTCACAAAATAGAATGACCATTTTATAACCGGTTTTCACGGTAGCGCCTTGATTAGAAATCATTTTGATTGGTGAGGATGCTAACTTCTGAGCAACTGTGATTAGATACACAGAAGATATTAACCCGAATACATTAAAGATCATGTAATTTGTGAATGTTCTATGATGGCAAATTTTTTGTTTTGAAGGTTTTTTTGAGAACCCTTATATTCCTTTGGAATCAGCGTGCTTAGAAATACCACTAAACTCAAGAGATACAATTTTGCGGTTATTTTCTTAAAGTGTGGATTCCCTGTTGGTAGTAACTTGGAGCAGTTGAGTGTTTTATAGGGTTGGCATAGTAGCAGGATGCATATAGAATAAGAAACACAAAATAAAAATGTTGGATGGTTTTACACAGGCCTGCGCATGATAAAAATCAAACTTGCTGTATATTTCTGGGACATATTTCTCATTCATCCGTTCATCCTCAGACCCAAATGACCTTTTGTTGTTTTTGTTGGTCCAAGACTATAGAAAAATCAATCGGTTTATGTTAAGATCCATGAGAACAATAAGTATTCTGTTTTGAATTGCTAGGTTATGTTGAAATAGATATTGGTGCTTTTGTTGTGAACATAAAGATACAAGGAATATTTTGCTCTTAAGAAATCCATTTTTAATGATGTCATATCCTAATTTACATGATGAAATTATAATGCCTAGATATGGACTTTCCTATTAAAGAGTTAGTTAAGTACATTTTAATAGACATTTAACAGATCTGTCCTTCTATAATTTAACCTGGGTAATTGATGTATCTTAAAAATCCACAGGCTGGCCTTCCTTGACCTTGGGTCTCTTAATATTTCTGAGACTGACTAACAACATAATTCATTTGGTCTTCAATAGACATTCATCTTGAATTGATGCCAGATTAGGAATTTACAGCTTTCAAACATATAACAGAACCACTTCATGGCCAAAACCCAATGAAAAACCTGATAACCTCAAGTTATCTTTATCTCAGATATGATTATGAGAAGACCTTGTTATTCATACTGCAGATAAACTAATAATTTTCTTCTCATTTCTCCCTTCTTTTAATTATAAGTGACAAATTGTATAGGAACTTGTGTGATCATAGAGCCCTATGGTGGCTGCCATCATACTTGCCGTCCCGTGTGTGTGTGTGTGTGTGTGTGTGTGTGTGTGTGTGTGTGTGTGTCCCTTCAGAGATGGAGTTATTTTTCTCCTCCTTTTCAGTCTAGCCTAAAAGTGGTGATGTATTTCACCAATAGAAATGCTGCAAAATGGATATCCTGGGACTTCTGGGGACAGGTCATAGGAAGCCTGACAGCTTTCACTTGAGTCCCTTTGACATGCTTCTCTTGGGACATTCACACTGTAGCAAGCCCGCCACCCATCAAGAAATCCAGCTACTATGAAACTGCGATGCAAAGTTCAAGCCACAAGGAGAGAGAGCCTGCAGGTTGGAATGCCCCGTAGAGAGAAAGAGAGAAGCTAAGGCCAAATGCCTGTGTGAAGAAGCCATCTTAGAGGTGGAAACTCCAGCTGCAGCCACCACGGTGATGCCATAGGGACCTAGAACTACCCACCCAGCTGAGCTCTTCCCAAATTTCTGACCCACAGAACCATGAGCAAAATCACAGGTTGTCCGAAGCCACTGTTGTGAAGTAGTGTGTCACATAGCTATTCATTAGTGCAACAGAGGTCCTTTCCTCTTCTATAAAATGTGCCAATTCAGCTGCTTCTGTAGCAGCGATTAGCTAAGATATAGAACTGCCTAGAAAATAAAATCATGAAAAAAACATCTTAAAACGCTACATTTATATCTCCTGTTCTGACTGAGGGAAAAGGAGAGAGGAAAGGCAGCTGCTAATGTAATTACACTCAGGGGCATGTCTATTAAGCATATTCCCCCTTTTCTGCCTCTCTAAAACAACTTGAGATGATCAATGTCTATCATTAAATACTTGAAGAATGAAGGAAAAATTTGCATGAAATAGATCTCCTTGCTAACAGGAGGCACTTCTTCCTAATGGATCCACTCCAGCCCTGTCTTCCTGAGAGCTCTGAGCGGAGGGGCCCAGGCCATTCTCGATTTTCGCTTTACTAACCTGCCCATTCTGTTTGAGAGAAACCCCCGGTATCTCCATGGTCTTCTCAGGGGAACTAATAGGCAAATATATTAGCAAGGTCTCATGTGGCTGAGACTTTGTTCATCCTCCCCCGTACACCCTGCCTGTGTTTGCCTGTTCACCATGAAGCACTAATATAAGTAAAGCTAAAATATACTTGTCAGGGTGATGATTCAAGTACAGCAAGGAATGAAGAATGTGAGTACGTTCTGTTCACTAATTTTTAGAAGGAACTCATTCCTGCGGGCCCTTCTTTTCATTTTCCTGACTTTCAACTTGACATTTATTCAGACTCTCCAATCAAATGCACAACTTAGAGATTTTACCAAAAATGCTGTGTCCCTCACCTAAATTGAGGTTAAAATGTACTGAAAGCTTCCCTTTCTTGCTCTTTCTTTCTCCCCACCTCTTCTCCTTTTATCATTTCTAGAGGAATAAAGAGATTTCTTATCATGAAATGAACATCATTTCTCGTAAAGTTTCCCATGAGCAAAGAAGATGAATGCCCATTTCTCAGGGTATCTCAGCTCCTTCTGATAGCAGCTAACATTTAAAAATAATGTAGCCTCTTGGCATTTATAGATCTTTGGGGATTTAGGAGAGAATTTAGTTTGTGACTTGTAATGACCACGAAAGTGTGTTCTGATTGAGTTTGAGCAGAGGCCACAGAATAATGCTGGGATATTTAACATGGCTCGAAGATTCTCAAGGTATTTGATCAGTCTCCATAGTAACTGCAATAATAAAAACGTCTCTCAAATTTGTACATCATTCTTTTCCTCTAAAATGCCATTTTTAAAAACAAGATGATACCATGCTAAGCATTAATGAATATTTTGTGTTTTCTACTATCCCCTTAATATGATGATAGCTGCTTCTCCAGCAAAATGAGTTAATATTTTGCTGCTAATTAAACATAGGATCAGTTTATTAGGAGAAGGGTTATATTGCTTTTGTTCTGATTGGTTTTAATATAAAATTCCTTGAGAAGTAGCTTATAGGGAAATGTTTGTTTCCCTCCCTATACTATCATTAAGTCAGAGCTTTTTGCCCAGTCCTCACCCATCCTATGATAAAGCACAGGGAAACAGTTTTTTGGAGGAGCAATGATAGAAGGATAAGAAAAAGGAGGCTAGGGCTATTGTGAAAATCTGAATGTGAAACAGGACTGGGTATTTTGGTTCCATAAATTTATATTTAAAGCAAAAAAAATCTTTATTTATTCAAGAATATTCTTACCAATTATCTTGTTATAGAGTCTCCTTTGTGTAGCTCCTACCTTCCATTGCAATCCCCCCATCCCTTTTCCCAGATAGGCAATATTTTATGAGATACTTATAAGGTCTCTCTCTCTCTCTCTCTCTCTCTCTCTCTCTCTCTCTCCCCTCAGCTATCACATTTTAGCAGAACATATAGTGCTAAATGTGCCATCCTTTGTGAAGTCATAATATTAACATTTGCTCAAAATTCAGCATTGCTTTCACACAGATGATCTGATCTTTACACAGACTTATGCAAAGATCTATGTAAAGAGATCTTTACACATGGATAGCTTTGCCACTGACCAACTGCATGGCCTTGAGAAAATGACCTCATTTCTCCAACTGTCAAATGGACATAATAATATATATCTGAACTGTGTTTTAACAATTTAATGAAGTGACGTATTGTAAAGGTTTAGTGGCGTGCCTGGCACCCAACAAATGCTCAATAAATGTACACTTCTTTATAGTAGCATTACCCTCGATGAGAAAATGGAGGCTCATGAGAAGTTAAGTGAGCTATGAGCTCTCCAGAGTGGCAGAGATGACACTCAAATCTGTCTTTGAAGTCAAGCCCCATGGTATTTTATGTGATTATAGTATCTATTTATGGTTTGTTTTTCCTTCTTCTTCTAATGGCATGAATGACTGTCACTAAACACACTCTCTCTTTTCTGAGGAAGTGCACACACCTATGGCAACATTGACTGGGATCAGGTTTAAGATTTGGTCAGGGCTCTTCTTATGGAAAACAGGTCTGTGGTTCATGGGCTCCGTGGGTAGCCCTTCAGATCAACTCGCCCAAACACATGGGCCTGTGTTTCCTTGTGGGAGGTCAGTGCCATCCACTGTCATGGAAGCAGAGTCTTGCAGTGAAGCGGTGTTTTTTCCTTTAAGATTGACTCAGAAAAGGGTTGTGTTCAGTAATCCCAAGAGAAATGAGAAGAAATCTTATATAAACTTTTTTTCTTGAATTGATTTCCAAGGAGTGTAACCCATATGTGGTCATTCCTGGTGAACCTTACTTTTCTCCTGTGTACTCTATACAGTTGGTCAAAGGGGGTATTGAATGAATTACCATAAATGTTACATAATAATAAGTAGGGTCTTCTGACAAGGCTAGTAAGAGACATGAAGAACTGAAATATTATTATACACTTCTTGAAAACGAATTTTCCCCCTAAGAAATAAAAAGTCATTAGGCCCTCATTTAAAAAAAGTTTTTAAAGTAAACTCACAGAATAAACTATTTAGAATACAATGCCAAGTTTTCCTAGCAATTTCACTGAATTAATGTTCAGGTCACACAGGTAGATGGTCTATTGCCCAAACATTTTTTGGTCTTTTAGTATCAAATGAGCGTACTTTGTGTTAATGACCATGGATGGTGCAGAAGGTGAGCTTCACTGAGTTTGGGGGGTTGGGAGTAGCATTTAGTACGAGTGATTGCACACTGGGTCCATCTTTCTACAGATTGTTTTTTCTCGGTGTTCACTTACTCATACATTTTCCATTTACTCACTTTCATCTCCTTTTCTCGCTATTGTTTGTATTTCAGTGAGTTCCTTTACATGGACCATTCTGAGATCCTGTGTAACTTCTCCCACTACTGCCTGCCCAACAGTTGTCAACAGATAAGAATGCATTGCTTTCACTTTCAATTCATCTGGGAAAGATAAACATTCAGCTCACATTGGGAATAGGTAGTTTATCACCCACAGTGGTCTGCAAACTATTCAATTGCTCTGATTACACTTTGCTTAATTTGTTTTTAATACTGAAGCCAGAGGCCTGCAAATAGCCTGTTATACTCTTCCTAGGTAGACTTTTGTTTGGATAAAGTGGGTAGATAACTGGAGTGCCCAATTAGTGCTATTGCGATTTTTCATTATCATCATTATGAAAAGTATTTATTATGCACCTGTGATATGGTCATCTGAATTGGATTTAAGCCTTGAGCAAATCAAGAGATATAGCGTCTGTACATTATCTCCTCTTGATTCCAATCCACAGATGATAAGGAGTAGACAAATGAGAGGAGAAAAAATGAACAAAACGTAAAATAAATATTCTTTGCTTTAGGACTGAAGAAATGGTGAGATAAAGTATATGCTTATAGATATTGAAGCTGCTCTTTATTAACTCCACCCTATCTAAATTATGGAATTCCAAAAACAACACACCTAGGAAAAGAGTCTTGAAAAACTAAATAGTAGTGATGTTTCTGGAGGAGCAATGTCCCTTTTAGACAACCTAGCAGGATCAAAAAGTTCCTATCCAACCTTTTTGTAGAGTTACATCATGTAGCCATATGTTGAATCTGGAACAAGTCAAAGAGAGTGAAGAAGCATTTAATTTTTGATGACACTAACATGTCCAAACGACTAATACTCAAAAAAAAGTGAGAAGTGACATAGTTGAAATCTCTAGATTGCATTTCATGTTCATTTGTCACCTCTAGGAAAAGCAAATAAAGTTTTTTCCTTCTCCAGAAGTGGATGATGAGTGATAGCTTGGAGTTGGGTGGTGGGAGCCTGTGTAGCCATTATTGACGTTCTATAGAAAACAATTCATCTGCAGATGCAGTCAACACAGCATCTGCACGCCCTGCAAGGCATAAGTAAAGTGGCTCTAATACCTGTGGGCTGATCTGAACAGAATAATTACTTTCCTGTTAAAGACACACTTCCCCTTGTTTTTAACCTCCTTGCCTCCAAGTAGAACAGCAGGGGTTTACTTAGAACGAAGCAGACTCCCAGGGTCTCAGGAATGAAGAGGATTCACCTATTCACTTGTTCATTCACTTACAAAGATGTATAGACTTCTACTAGAGCCCAAGCTCTACTGGTATGTCAGACAAATAATGGCCCCTCTTTTTAGAGAGCTCACTTCAGGAATTGTGCAGAGTTTGGGTTCATGCCTTTTACAAAGTCCTCCAAAATTCCTGTCACTCAGATCATATTCCAGAATGCAGAGGATTAAACACAACAAAGCACCATTTACTTAAAGTCGCACAATGAGCCAGAAGGAGTAGAGAGCCAGTGTAAACCAGCAGGCAGTGATTATTGGACATGTTTAAGGAGTGTAACCTACAGATTTTTGAGGAGTGTTCATGAATTTGAGGTTGCCATTTTGATATTTCACAGTATAATACCTTCTGGGATAGAACATATTTGTTTATAAATGACATCATTCCTGTCTAAAAATGGGATCACATGTATTATTCACATTGTTTCTTTTTTTCAAATAGGTTAAACATTTTCTATGGATATTTTCCTTAAAGACTTTGTTTACTTATTAACTTACTTATTTTGAGTAACCTACAAAATGACAGAACAAACCTCAACCCACTGGAAATAAAACTATTAAAATGTTTAAAGACTGAAATAATAAGATTTCACTTATTTAATTAACAATAATTTATTAAATACTTTCTATGGTTCAAGCACTGCGCTGGTTGTAAACTAATGAAGTTGAAGGTTTTGATTAAGTAACACATGGTTTATAGTGGTGTATATTATTATGTGTGCATGCATTGGTGTGTTTTTCATTCAGTTGGATTTGAATATAGGCAATAATATGAATTAAAATATTAAGTTAAAGATCAGAATAAAAAATCTATGATAGGATATGTAGATGTGGATAAAGTAGAAAGAAGCATCAACCTTGTTTAAACTGTTGAAAGGATAGGGTCATGAGCAGTTGATTTTTCTTTTATTTTCAATTCATCTACTGGAGGTCTTACAGAGTTGTTTGTGCAATAAAAAAGGCTAAGTAGAAATAGATCCCAGTTGACCTGTTTGTTTTGAGTGGATTTGAGCAGAGGTTTGAAAGAAGAACCCCTGGAAAGTCTGTGTAATACAGGCACTTATAAATCTTATAGGGGGTATTTCCTAGCATCTTCCATCATTTCTAAAATGTCAAATTCCAAAACAGAGGGTTTTAGGTGAGGGCCATTTAGAGAAGGTGAGATTTTAGTCTACATGTTTTTAGTGCCCAGAAAAAGCTGCCACGGAAGTCAGGAGTTTCATTTACTCGCTCTTAGGTAGTCATGTGTTTGAGAGATATTTGCATTATTCTACCTCTGCCCTCCCTTATTTAATAGCACCTGGATGCAGAATTATCTTATACAGTCTCATGACTTGGAGCATAAATAACTGTCAAAGATATTTTAAATAAATGATAAATAAAAATCAGCTTGATTTGGGGATATTCTGTAGGCCCAGTTTTTTATTTTATTATTTTATTTTTATTTTTTGTTAATCCTCACCTGAGGCTATTTTTTCCATTGATTTTTAGAGAGAGGGAAAGACAGAGAGAAACATCGATGTGAGAGAAACACATTAATTGGTTGCCTCCTGCAGGAGCCCCAACCAGAGACCATGCCTGGGAAGACCCTGCAACCAAGGTATGTGCCCTTGACCCGAATCCAACACGGGACCCTTTGGTCCGCAGGCCGACACTCTATCCACTGAACCAAACCAGCTAGGGCCCAGTTTTTTATTTTGCTGAAGTGGTCTGCCAGGAGAAGCAGTGGTGGGGTCTGCACTCGTGGGGAGAGAGGAAAACATATTCTGCTTAACAGGGAAATAGGATATCAGAGGAGGGGGGAAATCACCTTGCTGAGAAAATAGATGCCCTATAAAATTGAGCCGCTTCATATTATTATGGAAATTACTTTGGGCAGTAGTGCAGAAAGCATGCTATATATTATTGTTAATTTTGGTTGGAGACACAAAGCAATGTGATCATTTGATGACTTATTTGTTGATTGGAAAACACCTGTTTGTGCTAGTAAATATGAAATCACCTGGAAATATGCTTGTGAATTTAGGTGCCATATGAACATCCCTGTTTAATGCATGCAAGAGATTTTAATGAAGCCATGTATGTGAGTTGGTACTTAGCAGTTAGATGATGGCTCCATGCCAGCCATCCAATGTGGGAACCCTATCTGCGTGGTAAACTCGAGACAAGAAAATGATAACTTTGCTAGAACTTATGGTGGGGAACAGTGGCTTGACCGGAACATGGATTGAGAGGTATTTAGTCTCCAATTTTGTGTGTGCTTTCCATCTTGTCCAAACGCACCGGCAGCCACGGTGTTACACTGCCTGCCCCACACCCCTCTTCTCTTCTTGAAGGGAGGTTGAGTGTGGTCCCATGCACCAAAAGGTTGCCAGTTCAATTCCTGGTCAGGGCACATGCACAGGTTGTGGGCTCGATCCCCAACAGGGAGCATGCAGAAGGTAGCCAATCCATGTTTTGAGATGTTTTGCTCTCGCTCTCTGAAAATCAATTTTAAAAATTAAAAAAGAAAAAGGAAAAAGAAGGGAGGTTGAAAGAACAGCAAGGAGCATTCAGTTATCCCCACCTGACATAAACACAGTGCAGGCTGAGTGTGTCTGGTGTGCAATCCTCATGTGACATTTGCAGTGACATTGCAGGACACCACTTTTGAAGATGATACTATCCCCCCAATTTTTTTTCTTTTAAATATGTTTTTATTGATTTCAGAAAGGAAGAGAGAGGAAGAGAGAGATAGAAACATCAATGATAAGAGAGAATCATTGATCCCCTGCATGACCCCCCCGCCCCGCACTGGGGATCAAGCCCACAACCTGGGCACGTGCCCCTGACTGGAATCGAACCACGACCCTTCAGTCCACAGGCCAATGGTCTATCCACTGATCCAAACCAGCTAGGGCACTATCCCAAGGTTTTAATATGACTGCCTCCAAATGCTTGAGAAATCTCAGTGTGTTTGCCTGGCACTCTACTCTTCTATGACATGGCTCTGTTTTATTTTTCCTTTCTCTCTTGCTCTTCCTATCCTAGAACTGCTGCCTCCTCAGCTGGTAATCTTTAAAAACCCTGGGCTACAGTGATTTCTCTTCATACAGCCACACATTAAGCACATCTTTCATGCTTCTCCGAACCAAACTCAGAGAGTGTCAATTAATACGTTGATGGGGAGGAAGTCAGCGGGTAGCATTAAGGCCACCTGTCAGGAGGCAGTAGATGTGCACTTTGACTGAGTGAAAGGAACCTGCAGAGAGTGGGGAATGAGGTACTTCATCACACATTCCTAGAGGCGTAGCATGAGAGAATAAAAAAATCAGTGTTCGGGCAGCTTCTCCATGGTGTTCCTTCTGTGGATTGTTCATTACTGCTCTGACCAAGATGAACCATCTGAGCGAGAGAGTGCAAAGCAGCTGACACTATTAAGTTTCCAACAGTCAGAGCATAGTCTCTTGTAGACAGGAAGACGACTGATGGGGAGATCCAGCTACTCTTCTCAGGGACCTCCATTCATATGTGCTCACACGGTGCCTGGCATGTTTCTAAGTCCATGTGACTACTCTGTAAACTCTTCCCATTCATTCATTCATTTGACATATATTTACTGAGTATCCTATATAATAAAAGGCTAATATGCAAATTGACTGAATGGCGGAACGACCGGTCGCTATGATGCGCACGGACCACCAGGGGGCAGACGCTCATCACAGGAGGTGCCCCCTGGTGGTCAGTGCGCTCCCACAGGGAGAGCGCCGCTCAGCCAGAAGCTGGGCTCATGGCTGGAGAGCGCATTGGCGGTGGTGGGAGCCTCTCCTGCTTCTGAGGCAGCGCTAAGGACCCTTTGGGGGATGTCTGCCAAGGGGTCCCAGACTGCAAGAGGAGTCCCCTCCTGCAGTGCACGAATGTCATGCACCAGGCCTCTAGTATAATATAATCTAGGTCTTACTGTAGCTGCTGGGAACACACTTATGGGGGAGAAAAATAGAGAAATATCAACTACTTCTATTCTCATGAAATTTAAGTTCTAGTAGAGGGTATGTGGACAGTAAACAAAATAAATTAAGTAAATTATATAATAGGATAAAGTGGCCTTTGTACAATTCACAGAGAAGGCTGTAGAAAACCCAGCCTTTGACACAAGACTAACAAAAAAAATCAGGCTAAACGTAGGATGACATGGAATATTGTTGACATGAACAAGAGGCCTGTGCAAGCAAGAAAATCCTGTGAACTCCATCTCTTTCCATGTCTTTCCACCTCTCCAACAACAGGTGTTACAAGTCTTGCTCTTTAATCTCCCCTCTCCCCCCACCCCAAATTAAAGTAAACAAGGCAAAGTAGGTCAGAGGAACAGTGGGAAATAGTTCAGATGAAGGAAATAACTTTGGGGAAAAGAGAACATCCAGGAGCCATATCAAAGCGAAGAAAATGCAGTCTTCTGTTTCCTCTCTCTTCCTTCCAACTTGTCCTGCCTCCTTCATTCCGTAGTGAATCTCATTTGGTGTCATTGGGTCAAGGTAGGAGAGCCACCCTGACAGAGTCCCCAGGTGTTCCTTGCCTGCCCCTTTTCCCCTCCTTGTCAAAATGTTAGCTCATTGTTAAGTTTTGGAAATTCGTAAATTTAACTTCCTGTTATTATCTTTCCCCAACAATTCTTTGCTGCAGATTATGTTACTCACGGACCCGGAGATTGAGAGCAGTTTACTGATCAGCTCAGATGAAGGAGCGACCTATCAAAAGTATCGGCTGAGCTTCTACATCCAGAGCTTGCTCTTCCACCCCAAGCAGGAGGACTGGATTCTGGCGTACAGCCAAGACCAGAAGGTGAGCACAGAACCTTGTTTGAGACAACAGTGCACGGTTCTCCTGGGAGAAGCCCCTAGTTGATCATCTCCACACTTCTTCCCCGTGACCAGTTTTGTTCTGTGCAGTCGCCTGAACCGGGTGCCTGTGGGACGAGAGGCAGCAGAGCGGGTCTCAGGTCACTGGCTTGAGCTTGTAAACATCTGACCCAGCACACAAGGGAAAAGCCAGACACTAAGGAACTCAATGTGGAGAAGCAGTTTTTGTTTGTTTATTTGTTTGTTTGTTTTAAATATATTTTTATTGATTTCAGAGAGGAAGGGAGAGGAAGAGAGAGAGAAAGAGAAACATCAATGATGAGCGAATCATTGATTGGCTGCCTCCTGCATACCCCCTTCTGGGGATTGATCTTGAAACCTGGGCATGTGCCTTTGTCCAGAATTGAACCCGGAACCCTTCAGTCCACAGGCCAACACTCTATCCACTGAGCCAAACCAGCTAGGGCAAGAAGCAGTTTTTAATGTAGATGTTTCAGGCCATTAGGAGCCCCAGACCATCATGGAATTTGAGAATGAGTTTTGTGTGTGTCAAGAGGTGATCATTTTTCTAGATAAAGACCCAGGATAGGTTTTTTAAGACCCTTAAAAGGAAGGATGACCCCTATGTATAGACTTCTACTAGAGCCCAAGCTCTACTGGTATGTCAGACAAATAATGGCCCCTCTTTTTAGAGAGCTCACTTCAGGAATTGTGCAGAGTTTGGGTTCATGCCTTTTACAAAGTCCTCCAAAATTCCTGTCACTCAGATCATATTCCAGAATGCAGAGGATTAAACACAACAAAGCACCATTTACTTAAAGTCGCACAATGAGCCAGAAGGAGTAGAGAGCCAGTGTAAACCAGCAGGCAGTGATTATTGGACATGTTTAAGGAGTGTAACCTACAGATTTTTGAGGAGTGTTCATGAATTTGAGGTTGCCATTTTGATATTTCACAGTATAATACCTTCTGGGATAGAACATATTTGTTTATAAATGACATCATTCCTGTCTAAAAATGGGATCACATGTATTATTCACATTGTTTCTTTTTTTCAAATAGGTTAAACATTTTCTATGGATATTTTCCTTAAAGACTTTGTTTACTTATTAACTTACTTATTTTGAGTAACCTACAAAATGACAGAACAAACCTCAACCCACTGGAAATAAAACTATTAAAATGTTTAAAGACTGAAATAATAAGATTTCACTTATTTAATTAACAATAATTTATTAAATACTTTCTATGGTTCAAGCACTGCGCTGGTTGTAAACTAATGAAGTTGAAGGTTTTGATTAAGTAACACATGGTTTATAGTGGTGTATATTATTATGTGTGCATGCATTGGTGTGTTTTTCATTCAGTTGGATTTGAATATAGGCAATAATATGAATTAAAATATTAAGTTAAAGATCAGAATAAAAAATCTATGATAGGATATGTAGATGTGGATAAAGTAGAAAGAAGCATCAACCTTGTTTAAACTGTTGAAAGGATAGGGTCATGAGCAGTTGATTTTTCTTTTATTTTCAATTCATCTACTGGAGGTCTTACAGAGTTGTTTGTGCAATAAAAAAGGCTAAGTAGAAATAGATCCCAGTTGACCTGTTTGTTTTGAGTGGATTTGAGCAGAGGTTTGAAAGAAGAACCCCTGGAAAGTCTGTGTAATACAGGCACTTATAAATCTTATAGGGGGTATTTCCTAGCATCTTCCATCATTTCTAAAATGTCAAATTCCAAAACAGAGGGTTTTAGGTGAGGGCCATTTAGAGAAGGTGAGATTTTAGTCTACATGTTTTTAGTGCCCAGAAAAAGCTGCCACGGAAGTCAGGAGTTTCATTTACTCGCTCTTAGGTAGTCATGTGTTTGAGAGATATTTGCATTATTCTACCTCTGCCCTCCCTTATTTAATAGCACCTGGATGCAGAATTATCTTATACAGTCTCATGACTTGGAGCATAAATAACTGTCAAAGATATTTTAAATAAATGATAAATAAAAATCAGCTTGATTTGGGGATATTCTGTAGGCCCAGTTTTTTATTTTATTATTTTATTTTTATTTTTTGTTAATCCTCACCTGAGGCTATTTTTTCCATTGATTTTTAGAGAGAGGGAAAGACAGAGAGAAACATCGATGTGAGAGAAACACATTAATTGGTTGCCTCCTGCAGGAGCCCCAACCAGAGACCATGCCTGGGAAGACCCTGCAACCAAGGTATGTGCCCTTGACCCGAATCCAACACGGGACCCTTTGGTCCGCAGGCCGACACTCTATCCACTGAACCAAACCAGCTAGGGCCCAGTTTTTTATTTTGCTGAAGTGGTCTGCCAGGAGAAGCAGTGGTGGGGTCTGCACTCGTGGGGAGAGAGGAAAACATATTCTGCTTAACAGGGAAATAGGATATCAGAGGAGGGGGGAAATCACCTTGCTGAGAAAATAGATGCCCTATAAAATTGAGCCGCTTCATATTATTATGGAAATTACTTTGGGCAGTAGTGCAGAAAGCATGCTATATATTATTGTTAATTTTGGTTGGAGACACAAAGCAATGTGATCATTTGATGACTTATTTGTTGATTGGAAAACACCTGTTTGTGCTAGTAAATATGAAATCACCTGGAAATATGCTTGTGAATTTAGGTGCCATATGAACATCCCTGTTTAATGCATGCAAGAGATTTTAATGAAGCCATGTATGTGAGTTGGTACTTAGCAGTTAGATGATGGCTCCATGCCAGCCATCCAATGTGGGAACCCTATCTGCGTGGTAAACTCGAGACAAGAAAATGATAACTTTGCTAGAACTTATGGTGGGGAACAGTGGCTTGACCGGAACATGGATTGAGAGGTATTTAGTCTCCAATTTTGTGTGTGCTTTCCATCTTGTCCAAACGCACCGGCAGCCACGGTGTTACACTGCCTGCCCCACACCCCTCTTCTCTTCTTGAAGGGAGGTTGAGTGTGGTCCCATGCACCAAAAGGTTGCCAGTTCAATTCCTGGTCAGGGCACATGCACAGGTTGTGGGCTCGATCCCCAACAGGGAGCATGCAGAAGGTAGCCAATCCATGTTTTGAGATGTTTTGCTCTCGCTCTCTGAAAATCAATTTTAAAAATTAAAAAAGAAAAAGGAAAAAGAAGGGAGGTTGAAAGAACAGCAAGGAGCATTCAGTTATCCCCACCTGACATAAACACAGTGCAGGCTGAGTGTGTCTGGTGTGCAATCCTCATGTGACATTTGCAGTGACATTGCAGGACACCACTTTTGAAGATGATACTATCCCCCCAATTTTTTTTCTTTTAAATATGTTTTTATTGATTTCAGAAAGGAAGAGAGAGGAAGAGAGAGATAGAAACATCAATGATAAGAGAGAATCATTGATCCCCTGCATGACCCCCCCGCCCCGCACTGGGGATCAAGCCCACAACCTGGGCACGTGCCCCTGACTGGAATCGAACCACGACCCTTCAGTCCACAGGCCAATGGTCTATCCACTGATCCAAACCAGCTAGGGCACTATCCCAAGGTTTTAATATGACTGCCTCCAAATGCTTGAGAAATCTCAGTGTGTTTGCCTGGCACTCTACTCTTCTATGACATGGCTCTGTTTTATTTTTCCTTTCTCTCTTGCTCTTCCTATCCTAGAACTGCTGCCTCCTCAGCTGGTAATCTTTAAAAACCCTGGGCTACAGTGATTTCTCTTCATACAGCCACACATTAAGCACATCTTTCATGCTTCTCCGAACCAAACTCAGAGAGTGTCAATTAATACGTTGATGGGGAGGAAGTCAGCGGGTAGCATTAAGGCCACCTGTCAGGAGGCAGTAGATGTGCACTTTGACTGAGTGAAAGGAACCTGCAGAGAGTGGGGAATGAGGTACTTCATCACACATTCCTAGAGGCGTAGCATGAGAGAATAAAAAAATCAGTGTTCGGGCAGCTTCTCCATGGTGTTCCTTCTGTGGATTGTTCATTACTGCTCTGACCAAGATGAACCATCTGAGCGAGAGAGTGCAAAGCAGCTGACACTATTAAGTTTCCAACAGTCAGAGCATAGTCTCTTGTAGACAGGAAGACGACTGATGGGGAGATCCAGCTACTCTTCTCAGGGACCTCCATTCATATGTGCTCACACGGTGCCTGGCATGTTTCTAAGTCCATGTGACTACTCTGTAAACTCTTCCCATTCATTCATTCATTTGACATATATTTACTGAGTATCCTATATAATAAAAGGCTAATATGCAAATTGACTGAATGGCGGAACGACCGGTCGCTATGATGCGCACGGACCACCAGGGGGCAGACGCTCATCACAGGAGGTGCCCCCTGGTGGTCAGTGCGCTCCCACAGGGAGAGCGCCGCTCAGCCAGAAGCTGGGCTCATGGCTGGAGAGCGCATTGGCGGTGGTGGGAGCCTCTCCTGCTTCTGAGGCAGCGCTAAGGACCCTTTGGGGGATGTCTGCCAAGGGGTCCCAGACTGCAAGAGGAGTCCCCTCCTGCAGTGCACGAATGTCATGCACCAGGCCTCTAGTATAATATAATCTAGGTCTTACTGTAGCTGCTGGGAACACACTTATGGGGGAGAAAAATAGAGAAATATCAACTACTTCTATTCTCATGAAATTTAAGTTCTAGTAGAGGGTATGTGGACAGTAAACAAAATAAATTAAGTAAATTATATAATAGGATAAAGTGGCCTTTGTACAATTCACAGAGAAGGCTGTAGAAAACCCAGCCTTTGACACAAGACTAACAAAAAAAATCAGGCTAAACGTAGGATGACATGGAATATTGTTGACATGAACAAGAGGCCTGTGCAAGCAAGAAAATCCTGTGAACTCCATCTCTTTCCATGTCTTTCCACCTCTCCAACAACAGGTGTTACAAGTCTTGCTCTTTAATCTCCCCTCTCCCCCCACCCCAAATTAAAGTAAACAAGGCAAAGTAGGTCAGAGGAACAGTGGGAAATAGTTCAGATGAAGGAAATAACTTTGGGGAAAAGAGAACATCCAGGAGCCATATCAAAGCGAAGAAAATGCAGTCTTCTGTTTCCTCTCTCTTCCTTCCAACTTGTCCTGCCTCCTTCATTCCGTAGTGAATCTCATTTGGTGTCATTGGGTCAAGGTAGGAGAGCCACCCTGACAGAGTCCCCAGGTGTTCCTTGCCTGCCCCTTTTCCCCTCCTTGTCAAAATGTTAGCTCATTGTTAAGTTTTGGAAATTCGTAAATTTAACTTCCTGTTATTATCTTTCCCCAACAATTCTTTGCTGCAGATTATGTTACTCACGGACCCGGAGATTGAGAGCAGTTTACTGATCAGCTCAGATGAAGGAGCGACCTATCAAAAGTATCGGCTGAGCTTCTACATCCAGAGCTTGCTCTTCCACCCCAAGCAGGAGGACTGGATTCTGGCGTACAGCCAAGACCAGAAGGTGAGCACAGAACCTTGTTTGAGACAACAGTGCACGGTTCTCCTGGGAGAAGCCCCTAGTTGATCATCTCCACACTTCTTCCCCGTGACCAGTTTTGTTCTGTGCAGTCGCCTGAACCGGGTGCCTGTGGGACGAGAGGCAGCAGAGCGGGTCTCAGGTCACTGGCTTGAGCTTGTAAACATCTGACCCAGCACACAAGGGAAAAGCCAGACACTAAGGAACTCAATGTGGAGAAGCAGTTTTTGTTTGTTTATTTGTTTGTTTGTTTTAAATATATTTTTATTGATTTCAGAGAGGAAGGGAGAGGAAGAGAGAGAGAAAGAGAAACATCAATGATGAGCGAATCATTGATTGGCTGCCTCCTGCATACCCCCTTCTGGGGATTGATCTTGAAACCTGGGCATGTGCCTTTGTCCAGAATTGAACCCGGAACCCTTCAGTCCACAGGCCAACACTCTATCCACTGAGCCAAACCAGCTAGGGCAAGAAGCAGTTTTTAATGTAGATGTTTCAGGCCATTAGGAGCCCCAGACCATCATGGAATTTGAGAATGAGTTTTGTGTGTGTCAAGAGGTGATCATTTTTCTAGATAAAGACCCAGGATAGGTTTTTTAAGACCCTTAAAAGGAAGGATGACACCTCCTCCCCCCCCCCCCCCCCCCCCCCCACTAAGAACACTAAGAACTTTCTAAAATGGTGAGAGGAATAATAATAATATCCACAGAGAACATCATTCAGAAACAGGTTATCTCAGGACTTTTCATCTCTTGGTGGTTGGATTGAAGGAGAGTTCCACTTTTTAAAGAAAGCATTGAATGAGGTTTTGCTATTTGATCTCTCTCTCTCTCTCTCTCTCTCTCTCTCTCTCTCTCTGATGTATGTGTATATATACTATGGAATGCATACTACAAAATATATCATGTACCCTATACTACAGATACACTATAAAATACATACAGCCCCTGCTTTTCAGGACCTCACATTCCCGGTAGAATATAAGGCTACCAACATAAAATGCAATTAAAATAAAATGAAAAAGAAACAACATACCAGTATACATTGGCAAATGGTAGAGAGACTCTAGCCATAGGAGCCAAAAAGGAACATAGGGAGATATTGGAATATTGTCTGTGAAATGCATGGCTCAGTGAAGTCATTCTTAGAATTCTCCTTAGAGGGCTCATGTGTTAGAAATTATACATATCGGGCTTCCGTGAGTGAGGGGGACGCCCTCAGGTTTTATCTGGAGAGGGTGGCGATGCGTGGGGTTCTTCCTGAAGGGGCAGAAGGCTGGAAGCACCTTTCCCAGGTCTCTACTGACAGAGCATTTTGTAGGAAGCAAATTAAAATTCTCGGTATTGCAGTTTTATTCATGCTGCCCTTCCTGCCAAATGGAATGCACATTAAGTCTAAAAATAGAAAAGATTTACAATTAGGAGTCGTTTCCTCTTGAGCAGCTTGGCTGCCCTTTCAGCAGAATGTACAGTTTCGCTCCCAGAGTCAGGCCACAGTGCATCTGGTCCCGTATGGCGCAGTGGCCACGGGCGAGGCTGAGAAGCTCCAGACACAGAATATTAGTCACTTAATCTGCTGCGTGATTGCGTTTTATCTGACAGTTGGTTAATTTTCCGCGCGATGCTAGAGGCACAGTAAAGGCCAGATTTACCTGGTCAAGGGAACCCTGTGCATCCTTGCGATCATGTGGAGGAGATGCCCCAGGATGTAACCCTTCAGGTCCCAGCACTTTAAGCAGTTCCTCTTGGATCGTGGTGGTAGAATGGGTAGCGCTGGAAGAGGTAGGACCTCCGGGCTGTGGCCCCAGCTCAGCCACTCACAGTGAGCGCTATTAGTGTTGGCTTCCTTTGCTGTAAAATGTGGTCATACAGATGAGTATAATTGCAGGGGCACTTCCAAAAAAGATTGGGGGGAAAACCATGAATATTAAAGTCCACATGCATTTGAGGTGTTCTGTATGCTGTAGTGTTGCTATAAAACCACTCTAGCAAGGAGCATAATCCATCTGGGGAGAGAAGATTAAATACACATGAGTTCACCAATAGTCTAAGAGAGGCCAAAAGAGCATGCCCTCATCCACATTTAATAGGTGCCCAATCAAGATAGCTGGATAGATTATATGAAATGGGCAGCCCACAGTGCAGGAATGATGATCTCATGAAATTATTTTACCTATACATTCATGAATATGTCATATTTCTTCGGGGGCGGGGGGGGGATGGCGGGATTTGTGCATTTACACAAGAGGAATGTCACAAGCACTAATACAAAGTTAGAAAACCCCTGTTTACAGGATTGTGAATTTGACTATTTGGCTGAAACTGAAATTTGGTAAAGTTCATGATACACTTCCAGAACACAAGCTTGATTATTTTTTATTGTATTGGCTATTTGGTTGTTAGGCAAAGTAATTTTTGTTCTTCTCAGTAGGCATCTTTTGAAAATGTTGGTCAGTGGAATTATGGGTTTAGACTAGCTACAGATTACAAAAGTTAATCTGGTAGAAATATCATAGTGAATTGTGGTAATCCATGGTCAAAAGCCAGAAGTCCAGTTAGGATGATAGCATAGCTATTATGGACTGGACCAAAAAGTATCTTGTGACCATACACCAAATAAACTCTGTCATTTAGGAGCTGGAAGAAACATTAACGATCTTTGCTCTGTAGAAGCTAACCAATCTTCCCACAGAGAAAACCCACACTTTGCTACCACATGTTAAAGTTCAGTAAATGACAGAAGGCCTTACGTAGTACTTGGTAGGAGTCTCATGTTTAAGGGTGCTATCTTGAGATGGGCAGATTTCTGTTTCTCCAGGAGAGAATGAAGGTGAAATCGTGCTGGAAGAAAGAGGGGTAACCCGCTGGTGCAAGGAGGGGTTGGAGAAGAACTCCACATCTCAGGGCTTGAGTCACAGAACGAGGAGTGGGGCTGTAGCCATCGGAGGAGCCATTAGCTAATGGGGTTGGCTGGAAGTCAAGTGGAGAGGGTCTGTGGCCACGCAGGTGGGTCAGTGATATGGAAATAATAGCTGGCGATTACCCATGAATCAGGGAGCTTTTAACAGTAATGAGATGCGGCTCTGAGCACCAAGGAGGGCCCCATGCTGGTGTTGGCAGACCAATGACCATGTTTGCCCGGGAAAAGGAACATTTATTCTTTCACGGTCTGCTCATCAGTTTTTTCTGTGACAGCTGCTATTGCTGCTGCCACAAAACTCCCAGCTCCGAGCTGAGCCTCAGTGCTTGTTGTCTCTGCTGGATGCTGTTTTACACCCACGTAAGGTGGACAGGATTTTCAGATAAAAGGTACTGTCTCTTAGAAAGTATCCTGTGTAGGTGGCAGCTCCTTCAGAACTCACCCCTGAGCAGAATCCTCCTCTCTTCTTTCCTTGTGTGCCCCTCCGAGTCCTTGCAGGCATACACTCTCACTTTTGGATACATCCCACCTTCGTTTCCCCCTTACTTCCCTGTCAATGCCTTTCTTCCCTTCCATGAATAAGACCTGCAAGGCCCTGAGGACGAGCACAGAGCATGGATCGCTGGCTCCCAGGATGGAGCCCATGTGGGCTGCGCTGTCCTGCTCCATTTGCATTTCATCTTGAAGGCCTGAACCCTGGGGGAGGCTTTTTGATGTGAGCATTTTAAGACACTCCAAGACTTTGTTGAGCAGATTGTCTGTTCTGGCCCAGGATGCAGTTCTGCTGGCCATCAGTTCCGTAGGAAGCCAGGGTTTGTTTGTTTGTTTGTTTTTCTTGTGTGTGTATTTTTTTTTTTTAAGATTTAATCAGGGAGAAATGTGTATGGTCAAATGCCCTCAAAATCCATAAAATATGGCTGTAGTCTTTTCTCTTAGAGAGAGACATCTCTCTGTGGTAGTCAGGATCTGGGAGGTGGCCAAGAAGTAAACATTTTCTTGAATTGGCATGTGGCTCTCCAGGCCCCACTGGGATGACTGGGAGGAAAAGGTCCAGAGCCTTTTCCATTTGAGGTTCCAAGAAAAGTAGCTGGGGTCTTGGCGGGTTGCTGAGTTGGTTAGAGCATCATCCTGATACGCCAAGATTGCAGGGTCATTCCCCAATCAGGGCACGTACAAGAAGCAACCAATCAATGAATAAATAATTGGAACAACAAATCTATCTCTATCTCTATCTCTATCTCTATCTCTATCTCTATCTCTATCTCTACCTCTACCTCTACCTCTACCTCTACCTCTACCATCTCTATCTCTCTCTCTCTTCCCCCCTTCCCCCACCCTAAAATTTATAAATAAATAGATTAACTAATTAAGTAAAATTAAATTAAAGCAGTAGCCTGACCAAATGGGAAGCCCGATTGAGGACTTAGTATTAGAAATAGGAGCTGAGTTTCTTGGCCTCTGAAGGGTCTGTGTGAGGAGGTACCTTTGGAAAGCCCTGGAATCTCAAGCAAATTAACGTGACAGGCATTACAGACATTTTATACCCAATGGGAAGAGGGATAGTGATCATGGAAGGTTCCACCTCTTATACTTCTTCCAGAGAAAAAGGGAACCACTTATTATAGGAGTGCCAAAATCTTTATTTCTGTACTTTTTTTATCTTTCCATTTAAGCTGTAGAGAGACCAAATGTTCTGCTCATTTATTATTATTATTATTTTGGTTTCTTTGCATTAGGAAATGAAGTGAGTGGGAGGACGGAGATAGAGTTCTTCACCTCATTGCCAGTCCCCACCCCCCCCTCATCTTCTTGCCTCAATACAGAAAACCACCCAAGGCAGGCTTAGCAGCAGGCTGAGTCTGCCAGATTACATCTTTATTTTAATTTGGCAATAAAGTAGTGTACAAACTGTGCTATAAAACACTGCCTCCAACAGCATCTCTCAGTCTGTCTTAAACACCTCACTAAACATGATGTGTTGGGAAACATTTGAAATGAGAGAAAACAAAGCGCAGATGTGACTGAGAGAAAAAAAATAGGAGAAAAGTCCAAGGATGTATGTATACTTCAGCTTTGCCGGCCATGCTGGCGCACGGGGCTCCTGGCTGCTCTGTTAGGGTTGGTTGTACTGGAGGAGTGATTCGTAAAGGAAGGGAGTGGGGGGGGGGAGGTCCTGCAACGTTGTGAAACCAACATGGACACTCCCAGGACTTGGGCAGGTGGGGAGCTTGGGAGGAGAGGCCCAGTGACTGCTGGTTCAGGCTGGCAAGTCCCCTTGGGAAGCTCTGCAGAAGGACCTGTGCCTCTGACCGGAAGCTGGAAGGACCACTTTTCTCTGTCCCGTGCAGCGTGCTGCTTCTCCCCATGCTGACAGATGTGGCGGTCCATCTAGACCATGACCTCAGTTCCTACACAGACGAGCAAGAAATCCCACTGGACAGAGTGGCTGGGTCTGGGCTGTGGGAAGTAGAGGCAGGTGTTCATTCAGAGGAGAGGGGTGTGGTGAGCTCCAAGCTGTTGTTCTTGCCACTGAGGACGGCTCCTCCAATGTCATTGGTCCTTCAGATTTTTTTTTTTGAGAAAAGTGATCCTGCTTTGTTTGAAATGTGGTACTCTCTTATTTTTCAGTGTTTACAAAATTTAAAACAGAAATGGTACAGGACAAGGAAAGCTCATCTGCCACCTTGCATTAGTCCCCGAATCTCTTTTTTCTTTTCCTTCTGTCTTTCCCATTGTCTTTATTTTTCTCCTGGTCATGGGTTGCTCTGTCTACTTTATTTCAGGAGATGTGAAATCATTTTGTGATTAAAAAAATCCATCCAAATGAGCTATCAGTTCTGTGGAGGGAGTACAAAACTCTTAAGACAGTTTCGTGGGCCACCCTTCATTCTGGGGCAGTTCTGGAAAATTCACAAGTTTATATTCTCACTTCTTTTGGAGCTCTGGGAGTCAGCAGTAATACCATCCGCGCACCTGCATGATCGTTGATCTCCTGTATGTTCCAAAGAAACAGGTTATGAAAGAAATAAATCTTTAAATTGAATGTGGGCCTCACCTTCAATATTTTGGTATATATGGCTAAGATACACATAAAACCAGAACATGGTTTTAAAGGGGGAAGCATGTTTTGATTTGGAGATTCCTGGCACCCATAATTGAAACACAATATTAACAGTCAGCATTCTTTTTTTAAATCTGTTTTATTTATTTTAGAGAGAAAGGAAGGAAGAGGGATAAAAACATCAGTGAAAGAGAAACATTGATTGACTGCCTCCTGCACACCCCTGCTGGGGATGGAGCCAGCAACCTGGGCACGTGTGCTGACCAGGGATCGAAACAGTGAACAGGAATTGAACCAGTGACCTCTTGGTTCATGGGTGAATACTCAACCACTGAGCCACACTGGTCAGGCTTAATATTTCTTTTTCTGCCTGGATCCTAAGAGAAGGGTATTGCTTATCATGGCTTTTTGGAATGCTGGGCATTGCCTGGGAAGTAATGACTACTTGATAAGGGAATAGATGCCAATATTTTCCACAATCAGTCATTCTGGTTTCTCACCACTGATTGACAAAATGGCAAACTAGGTGAGAGCATCAGCTCTCTACTCTCTCAGGCCCTACTAATGGCCCTGTGACCCTCAGCAGTCACTTAATTTTATACTTTCTCCAACTGGAAAGTGGAAGTAATAATAACAGCACCTACCTCTCCCAGGACTGTTTGAGGATGCTGAAATAACATACATAAAACACCACTGAGCCTGGAACATAGCAGGCATAGATGCTACCCAGTGTATTATTCAAAGACCTGAGAGATAACCAACCCAACCCGGTATGGCGTTGCTGGATTTAGACACAAGGCTGCCTTCACGGTAGTTCAGTGTCTTTTCAGAACCTGAAGTTAGAGGCATTTTAGTCAACATGCAATGCCTTCTTAGTCACTAAAAGGTACCATGAAACCAGAAAGAATGGAGCAGGGGAGATAGGCAGTGCTCAGGAAATATCATTGATTATAATAACAGTAAACCATTAAATATTACAGTATTTGTCTTCACAGTAACTTCATTGGTTTTTGAAGACACCTAGCAGCCCTTTAATGTCAAAGGGCTAATTGAAATAAAAGATAAGTGGCTCCTTGAAATTCACACCCCCTGGGGATATTCAAATGATTCCTGCACAAGCACAAACACTTAGGAAACTGCCATCACGTTTTCCCAAGGCCCTGCATTAAGTAAAAAGGCACTCAGTTATTTATAAGGAATACGTTGAGCATTCTTTACCATGCCGGGTGGCAGGATTTCCATGTGCTTGAAATTTCCCAATGTCAGAGCTGATTTCTAATCTTATGCATATATACATAATTTAAGTATCCAAATACAAAACTGGCGATTAGAGTGGAAATCAGGGAGCTTGCTAAATGTCAACCCCAATGCTTGTTTATAAAACAAATTTTCGAGCTGAAATGCCATCATATGCAAACAAGGAAGGCTTGTGTTCACCTTAGAATCCTTGTTTAACCAGTTTGTGTCGTTATTTTTCAGTTGCTACCTTGAACAGTTGGATCCACCTATTCCTAATGGTTTGAGAGAATGGGCTGCAAGAACAAGGACTAATGGACATTTGAAAAGGACTAATTGGTATTCAGGCTTGGACAGGCACAACAAAGCTATTTAGTAGCTATTGAAGCTCTGAAATAGATTTACATTTTTGCCTGTGCATCTTTTAGCCAACTCTCTCAATCCGGTCTACCCACCACCATTTGTCTGAATAGATTAAGATGCCTCCTTAATCCAGGTACTAGTGGGAAAGTTTGAAGGACATTTGGCCTCAGAACATGGATCTCTTTCTTAAATGAGTTCAAGGGATGCCCAGAAAAATGCCTATCTCTAAGGCTGGCCCTTTAGAAATCTAGCAATGCTCAGGGTTTCTTGCCAAGAGTAGTCGCAACCAAGGATGTTGCCAAGGAGGGGAGTGGTTTTGGGAGAAGGAAGAATAGGCACATTTTGTGAATTTATGTCTCTATTGTTTTCACCTTCATATATATATTGATTCCAGAGAGAGGAATGGAGAGGGAGAGAGAGACAGAAACATCAATGATAAGAAAGAATCATGGATTGGCTCCCTCCTGCATGCCCTTCACTGGAGATCAAGCCCACAACCCAGGCATGTGCCCTGACTGGGAATTGAACCTCAACCTCCTGGTTCATAGGTTGATGCTCAACCACTGAGCCACACAGGCTGGGCTTTTTTCACCTTTTTTAAAAATTAAAAATGTTATCTTGCCAACCTTCTACCTTCATTATAATAGGATATTGGAAGTGTGGATTACACATGGCACACTCAGTGTACTAAGACACTCAGCGCCCCAGCCAGGATCTCAAAGCTGCCAAGAGGAAGAGAAACCCGAAGTCAGGTGCCTTCCTGTCCAATCTACCATGTGGTGCCCACTCTAAGAGCTGAGTTTCACAGCAGAGGGAGGGCTGTGGTGTGATGATCATGGTCCCCTCTGACAGGTGCCTACTCTAATAGCTGAGTTTCGCAGCAGAGGGAGGGCTGTTGTGTGATGATCATGGTCAAGGCAGGAGAAGAAGGGACAGGGAGGGACCTGTTGCCTGAGGAAATGGCCCTGGCTGGCTGCCTGGCATCCATCAGCCTCTTGTGATTCATCAGACCAGCTTCTGACACCTTGAGAGATACAGCACTGTGACCCTTGTGCATCTATGCCTCCAACCTCCTCCCGGCTTTAGTCCCAGGGCTCTGCATGTACTTCTCCCCCTGCTCAGGCCAAGTGAAGGGGCTTTCAGAATTGACTTTCTCTTCTGCTCTCCATCTGCTCAGATTTATTTTTACAGTTTAATTTTGTTTTGTTTTGGTTTTTTGTTTATTTTTTAAATAGTGATCCCTTTTATTCTTCTCATATCCAGGGGCCCTGGCTAATCCAGACACTCATCTCTTCCCTGCCTGGTTGTAGTCACCTTCTAACTGATATGTCTCTCTGTTCCTTTCTGAGCTTTGCTGTTCTGTTAATTTGCTCAGACTGACCTGTTCACCCTGGAACAGAGTTCTTCTACATCTTCATATTGAGAAATTGGGGGTGGGGGTAGGTATTGGTTTTTTTTAGAGAGAGAGGGGAAGGGAGAGGGAGAGATAGAAACAGATGAGAGAGAAACATCATTGATTGGCTGCTTCCTGCATGCCCCCTACTGGAGATTGAGCCCACAATCGGGTATGTGCTCAGGCTGGGAATCAAACCAGCAACCTCCTGGTGCATGGGACAACGCTCAACCAACTGAGCCACACTGGCTGGGCCATATTGAGAAATTTTAACTGCACTCCTAGGCCCACCTGGAAAGCTTTGGCAGATTCCCAAATTTTCCTCTCCAACATCCTCCACCATAGCACTCTGAACCAAATACTTCACATCACTAGGTCTGTGATATATCCTGACAAGCTAGCTTTTTCTTTGAGGAACTTATATCTGGTGGGGGTAGGGGTGTTGGTCTGGAATGGTTACCATGATTTTCTCTCTATCCATCCCTGTACCCACCCACCAATGAAAAGGCTCATGTCAGCATTTAGTGAAGTTTCATGAAATTATCTCAGGAACCAGAGAATGCAGCTTCCCCTCGGAGTGATTTGTGGCCTTCTCCTTCCCTCTGTGGAGGCCGGGGGAGGAAAGAGCTTGATATTTGCCATGCCTCAGGCCCGGCATTAGGAATTCATCTGAAGTCCTGAAGGTACCATCTCTTTCTTGCTAAAAAGAAAGCAGTAACTTTCAGTGAGAAGTGGAGAATCATGAGCTGGATGAGAGCTCTGTACCCAGACCATCCCCAGGGCAGCGTTAGGATGAGGCAAATAAAATAGAACTGGCAGGGGTTTCTGTCAGCCTTTTCAAGAAATGCAATTTGCAGGCCTCCTGCCTCTAAAATGTGAAGGGCAGAGAAGCAAAGAGGAAGGAGCAGGAAACCTTAAAAAGAGCCGACAGCAGGAAGTGTTCCACCGAGGTGGATGTGGAGCGTCTTGAGGAGCCTGTGGAGGAGACCCAGCGACCTGCCTCCTGCCTGGGGAAGGCGCCATGGGGAAGTTTCTGGGGAACCACTTCCATTCCCATCAACCAAAGGCATTGCCATTCTTCCCTCCTATGCAGTTGTGTCCTTGGACCAATTTTCTAACTGCAAAAGAAAGTGTCTAATGAGTTCCTAACAGTCTGAAAGGAGGGGCTGTATTGATGCTGCTTAGGGACATTGAGAAGACGTTCCAGCCGGAAGATTGTGGCAATGGCAAGCTTTCGTATCAACATAAGGAAGTTGAGTTTCTCTTCAAAGAAAGATGCTAAGAGGATGGAAAAGCCAAGTTGGAAACTATCATACCCCCTTCTCTCGCCCCATCTTAATCTGCTGTAGGTTAGAAATCCTGAGCAAAGCCTACGAGTCTTACTCTTTCCCAGCCCCCAAGCTATGCTGTGTGTCCCCTGTGGCATCCCTCTTCCTGCTCCCTTGGGGCCTGTGGCCCTCATTCAACTTGCAGCTCTACAGGCCTCCTGAGTGTGGCCCCCGAGATGACTGAACAATTGGTTAAAAGCTTAAAACTAACCTTGCCCTGGCCAGGTGACTAAGTTAATTGGAGCGTAGTCCTATACACCAAATGTTTGCGGTTCAGTCCCAGTTCTGAGTGTGTCTGGGAGGCAATTGATATTTCGTTGTCACATTGATGATGTCTCTCCCCCCCGCCACCCTTCCTCTCTCTAAAAAAAATCAAACATATCCTGGGGAGAATATTAGAAAACACACACACAAAAACTAACCTTTGCAATAGCATCCTCTGCAATCAACTGTATTTTTTATCTACACTCTTCTTATAGCAGACAAAGGCAGGTGGCAAGAAAACAAGCCAATGTGAGAAATGTCAAAAAAGGAAAACCCTCATTAGGAGAGGAGCGTGGCAGGGAGGGGAAGAGCTGACCGCCCCAGACCAGCATAAGGACAGAATGGAGGGTTAGGCCCCGAGGCTCCTGGTGGATCTTGGGCAGAGCTGAGCCTCCGGTGTGAGCTTATGAGTTCTCTGTACTAAGGCAAGGAAGGGCCTCAGATAGTTTGGAATGATTTTAGGCAGGAAGGATTTTCTGCCTTGGTTCCTTCTTCCCTCCCTTTATACTGTTTCTGCTCCTTCAGTCTTTTCCTCAGTATTTTGTACCAGGGTTATTAGCAAAACAAAACGCCACCCCTTTCACAAATCACATTCTGCTGGTCATGACCAAAGCTTAGTAGGTGAACATTGCTCTCCTAAAATGGTTCAGATGCCCTGTTGTCCTCTCTGAGGTCCTCTGCAGGCTCAGCATTGCTGGAGAATGCAGTTGCTGCTGCTGTTGATGCAAGACATTGATGGTAGTCCTGATGGTAGTTCTCAGTTCTGTGTTCTGACATTCCTCAGAGCTGTGGAGCCCAAGACATACAGGGAGGGATGGAAATCTTATGTAGGTGCTGATGACTCCATGAATTTTGTTGTTGTTGTTAATCCTCACCCCAGGATATTTTCCCATTGATTTTTAGAGAGAGTGGAAGGGAGGAGAGAGACAGAGAGAGAAACATCCATGTGAGAGAGACACATAATTGGTTGCATCCCACACAAGCCCCGTCTTGCGCCAGGGATTGAGCCCGAACCAAGGTACATACCCTTTGACCAGAATCAAACCCAGGACCCTTCAGTCTGTGGGCTGGTGCTCTATCCACTGAGCCAAAAGAGCTAGGGTGACTCCATTAATTTTATTGAAGGGCATTGAGTCGTTCTAACCAAAGCCTTCTACTACTGCCCAGAGAGTCATTGGTAAAAGTCTTTGATTTCATTCCCTTCTCTGTGGAGAACTTTGCTGTCAGACTCTGCAGGTTTAATTAACAAATTAACTTTTGAATGGCTCGAGTCTTTTTTTTCCTTTTCTTGGTAGAACACCAGGCTGGACTATTAACTTCTCAGGGGGCAAATCTGTGAAGTGGTATGTGGAGGACACAGAGCAGCTTTGTGTAGGGGATGAATGAATATACAAGAGCTGCTTGCTGCAAATCCTTGGGAGTTTCAAAAGTGCTGATATTTATAGTTTTGTTTGTTGACTTGTGTAAGTATAGCCCTCTAACTATGAATCCATGGAAGCAAATCTGGGTACTTTACTTGGTAGAATCATCACTAAGAGATTTGCATGGTGCTCAATTGATACTTTTGCCCCGTGATCACCTACTATGTACTAGGCACTGAGCAGGTCAAGAGGGATGGGATTCCTGACATATAAAAGCTTTGTGACCTCCCATCAAAGACGTGGGTGCGGTCTCAGATAGTTTAGGGTGATTTTTACATAGGAAGGAATTTCTGCCTTGCATTCATAGAAGACTCTCTTGAAAGGCTACTAAGAAAATTAAATATAAACATGTGCCATGTAGTTTTATAACATTTGTTACTATACCATAGTTCTTTGGACATGAGGCCACTATGGATTTCAGTGTGTAGGAGAGGCTTCACGGAGAAGGTGACCTTGATCTGGGCCTAAACAGACCACTGGCAGTCACTGAGGTAGGCACATCCGGAAGCCACCCCTGCCAGAGTGGGTAGCCTGAATGGAGGCATGGCAGTGGGAATATGCTCAGGTGTGGATGGGAAGGAGACAAGGCAGAGGGTATCTTGTGAGAGAAGAACCCGAAAAGGATGTCACTGAGCTGCCTAAGAGAAGCTTGGCTTATTGGGTTACTCGGTATATCCACTGCTTGAGGGGCCTCTGAATGCTCACAAATAACACAGCAGCCCCTGGAAGAAGATAAAAACAAATTTTATGGGACATACCTGACTGGTCCCTGGGTTTGAATCCAAGCCTGGGGGGATCAATTTAAAAAGACATAGAAGGGAAAGAAATACACACATACAGATGCTGGCATCTGGCAATTCCTCATGGAAATGAATTCTGTGTGGGAGCATGGAAAGCAATGACTTGGTGTAGCCATCTGATTTCTCAGAGTTTATATATGATCTTCAGCATATATGTGAATCAGCCTTCACACGGAATTATTATTTTAAATCACCCTGATGCTGTGACACTGGCATAAATCTTTGTATATAAATATAAATATTAATATATATTTATATATAGACAGAGGCATACACAATGGTGTGCGCTATGTTCTCTTTAAACTCATGCAAAGCAGTTCTGGGCTTTAAAAAAGATAAGAGTGAGGGGAGAGGGAGCAGCAGAAGTCCAAGATCAGGTGCTTGCTGTTGACCTAGCAGTCTGCATGTTAAAGTGCAAGGTGTTCAGGACTTGCTGGGATTACAGCGCAGGACCTGGGTCCTCTGGCTGCTTGGGTTTGAATTAAGAGTGAACGGTGCCCTCCTGTTATCTCTATGAGGGGAGCTGTGTCTCCTTCTCTCCTTCGCACTCTTAAAATGAATCGGGCATGAAATGTACCCAGGAAAACTTTCTTCCCCAGACATAATGGGGCAGAAAAGAATAATAGGACTTGAAAGAAAGAAGCCACAGATTCTCCTTGGCTGGGTTCCAAGTGCTGTGTAGTTGGAGCCAATCGAACCGCTTGCTTTAGTAGCCAGATATCTCCGCTTTTTTTGGCTGTAGGATGTGTTTTGATCCAATGGACACAATGGTGTAGGAAGCTTTTTCAAGGGTCAGTGCTTACTCACTAGAGCTGCCTTGTTCCTTGGACATGCCGGGCGCATCTGCAGCCCTGGTGAGTCACTTGGTGAGTCATTTGACTCTTTGTTGAGTGCTGGGGCTGGGGCAGGAGGACAAGGCTGCAGCTAGCAGGGTCCTCGGTACAGTGACTCACTATTCATTCACTCTGGGACTTGGCAAATGCAGTGGTGGGAGTTTGCAGTTTGTGAGTGGGTTACAGACCAGGCATATAGCAGAAAGACGATGTTCCAAATGATATTTTTCAAGACAGCAGCCAAGAGACCAATGGAAACCAGGATGCCTACAGCATTAGGAATCTCTGGGCTACCATCAGAGGATACTTGCAGAGGCACAAAAGGGTTCCATGGTGCTGCAAAGAATATCGGAGAGGAGCAGGGGTGTCATGTGAGCAAGGAACAACAGGAGGTAGGAGAAGAAAGACATTAGGAGGGATGGAGCAGTGGAGGGTTAGACCCTGTCTCCTGAGCAGTGTTTCTATGCAGTTGCCCTTGGAGAGTGCTTACAGTGGCGCACATGGACTTGAACCATTACCAGCTATATAACCATCTGTAAATGGTCAAAATAACTTCATATATCACAGGGATGGGGTATGGACTAAATGAAATAGTACACGAGAAGCATTTGGATGACTAAGTAAGAACTTAGTCAATGCGGGCTGCTGTTGTAGCCTAAAGTTCTTCTGGTTACTCTTACGAAGACTAACATTGGCCTCTCTTGTCTGCAGGATATGTTCTGGTCTCCCTAACTTACCATTCAAAGCCTTTTCCAAGTTGCCCTCAACATTTTCATCCAAACATATCTGGATAAGCCAGGCTTATTCATATCTTGTCCCTGCATATCTCACCTCTTTGTCCTATGTTGTTCCCTTTGTGAGTAATGCTTGTCCTATAGTTGTCAGTTTGAATGCAGCCATTCCTTCTGATCCCAAGGGAATCTCCACAAGGTCTGAAAAGCGTCCCTGATTGGCTGCTGAGCCTCCTTCCTCGGCATCCTTTTATCACCAGCTGCCTCATGCATCTCTCATGATTGTAGTCAGAGTCAGGTTGCATCATCTGCTCTTTGAGAGCCAGGACTAGACTTTGCACTTCTGTGTATCCAACACAGGCAGTGATCCGCATATGCTGGGTCAAGTGGTTCAGCTGACTTTTTCTCCAGGCAAAATGGGGTATGAATCCCAGTCCATTCTACTATTTAGAGGGCATGCGATTTCCAGCAGATCACTTAATCTTCCTGAGCCTCAGTGTCCTCTCCTGTAAAATGGGGACATTAATATCTGCTTTGCAGAATGTATGGGGGGAGTAGAGGTGATATGTGGAGCATTCACCTGGTCTGTAGCAGGTGCTCAATAAATGGTAGGTGCTCTTATTACTGTTACTGTTCTAATGAACTGATGTTTCTGTATTCAGTGGTGCTAAGTAATTTCTTTTCTCTGCAGTTATACAGCTCCGCTGAGTTTGGGAGAAGGTGGCAGCTTATCCAGGAAGGGGTTGTACCCAACAGGTTCTACTGGTGAGTCTCGTTTTATTTTGGACCGTATTAAGATGTCACCTAGTAAACAAGCACTGGATTCTTTTTCTCACGCGGAGCTCTCACATGAGGTCTGTTCTGGTTGGGATAGGCCCACAGTCCCCTCGGGCAGGACCTGGCACTGGTGTAGTAAACATGTTAAGGGGATATTAGAGATGTATCACAGATTACTTAATAAACCCCAGAAAGATGACTGAGATTAGTGAGCAGCAGGGGCTTTGGAACTGGTGTTTGGATGAGACTTGTGAGGCAGACACTTAACATTTTAATAGTGACATTTATTACTGAAACCATTATGCACGCATTTTTTTTACATATTCAAATAAAGCTTTTCATTGTAAATAAGTAGGTCTTGTTTAGTCTAAAAGCGGATCTTCCTCCCACTCCTGATTCCAAGGTTTCTAGACCTTCTCCTTATCATATGGGAAGCAACCAATATTCTTAATTACTTACTTACTTACCCTTCCAGAATGTTCCATGAATTACCAAATATATTCTTAGCTCAAGCTGCTTTCACAAAAAGACGTCGACTGGGGAGCTTAAACAACACATTGATTTCTCAGAGTTCTAAAGGCTGGGAAGTTCAAGATCAAAGTGCCGACATATTTTCTTCCTGGTGAAGGCTGGAATGTTTCAGAGAATATGGCAGGATACTGCAGAGGGTGCCTTGGTTCTGTGTCCTCACAGGATGGAAAAAAAGGAGGGAGCACTATGGTCTCTCTTCCTCTCTTTATAAAGGCACTGATTCCATCAAGAGATTTCACACTCATGACCTCATCTAAACCTATTTATCACCCCCCAAAAAACCTCATCTCCTGGTACTATCACTTAGGGGATTAGGGCTTCTACATATGAATTTGCGGGAGACAAAAACATTTAGCCCATAAATTTGCATTGACATAAATGTTAGCTTACACACCCTGTTCTGTGCCTTTTTCTTTGTTCGTGTGAGGGGATGCAGTTAACAATACATGTCATCATTTTTTTTAATAGTTAAGTATCATTTTCCTCTAAGGATATAGATTGGAGTTAAAGTCTAGGCTTATTTAATGAACAAAAATAGACTGTGTATATTGGTGGATAAGTGCAAGGGGAAAGAGAAATATGTGAGAGAGAGAAGATAAGGGGAAGGGAGGAGAGAGACAGACAGCAAATGAAAAAGAGGCAGAGAAAGTAACATATGTATTGTTAAACCACCTGAGCCCATCTTCCTGATTAAACTAGAGATGACTTCCCTCCATGGCCATGGCGACTACAGGTGACAAGAAGGAGAATAGCACAAGCTCCTTCGGCTTTTGTGTTTCTATGACCTAGAAACACAAAGTAACAACAAAGTATGCAACATTCTAGTGTAATTTGACATTACATGACAAACCCTTGGGAGTTTACGTCCTAACCCTGCCATAAGATGCGGCTCCTTACCCGGATATATTAATCTGCCCATGGAAAAGCCACTGAGGCTGTTTCAGACGTTTGCTGCTATAAACTGGGCTATAAAGCACTAGCCCAGAGCAGATTGTCAGTATGCCTTGTTACGTCATTCATAATCACAGGGGCAATGACCTTTCCGGAGCCAAGGAGCTTCCTGCGAATAGGACAGTGACAGGTGTCTCCCTTCATGCCTCCTGAAATCACACTGCCTCCCATCAGCCTCTGGACTTGCATGCACTTCGAGGAGGAATGCATTTTTCTGTTTCTCATTTTCAAACAGGGCCCTAAAACCCCCGTGGGAGTTGAAAGCCAGAGACGTGCATTAGAGAAATCTCTTAAAATGCGTGTGAAACTGCCTGAAAAAGTGAAAGGCAAGCCATTTATAAATAAACTGGTCAAAGATAACACATAGAGACTTCTATGTGGAATATCTTTTTTTTTTCCCCATCATAAAAATACAGTTATAGTCCAGCCAGCATGGCTCTAACTGTGGTTCAGCATCGACCTATGAACCAGGAAGTCATGGTTCGATTCCTGGTCAGGGCAGATGCCAGGGTTGCGGGCTCAATCCCCAGTGTGGGGTGTGCAGGAGGCAGCCGATCAATGATTATCTCTCATCATTGATGTAGCTATCTCTCTCTTCTTCTCCCTTCCTCTCTGAAATCAATAAAAATATATTTAAGAAAGACATTTTTAACTGAAGAAGGTTTTTGTGCCTAGAGGTCATCTCCCTCTTCTTGCTCAGGAGTGACATGAGAGTTGTTTTGGAGTCCACATGGGCCTCTCCCTTCTCCAGGAACTCAGCCCTAGCGATCCCCGAGTCTCCCTCCTCTGATCCGCACTTCTCTTTGCCTCTTGCTCTTTGTGCCCCTTATTCCTGAGACACTGCACCTCTGTGTGTTTTGCCTGGAAATTATAAAGTCATTTTGGGAAAGGGTGGCCATGGCTTTTTGTTTGTTTAGTTTCTCTTTCACTTGGTGTTGTATGTGCACAGAATGGCCTTGGAAAATAAGTGAAGGCCTACATGACTGTGGTCCTATTCTAACCTAGAAATGGAGTTGGTGCTTTGCCAATGAGAAGGTGTGAGGGACAAACCTTTCCTCAGGTCCCCCTTCCAAAGTACTGAAAATATCTCCACGTGAACCCAGCACTAGAAGGCAGAAAGTTACAATTCATAGAGCACTGAATGGAAGTGTATTCCTACCCAGAGGGACAAAGAAAAGCACTGACTAAAAAATTGGACAAGGCAAAAGGACAGAGATGAGAATATTTCCCATGTAGGTGGCACATGGTACACAATATTCCATGGCTCACTGAAGGTCTTGTTTCCACACAGCATCCTGAGGTGAATGGGCCCCCTCATTGCTTCAGCGGGTGCTAATTGCAATCCATTCTTGTCTATTCTTTGAATGAGGGTCTTCTATCTGAAAGCCTGGTTATCTATGGAAGCCCTTGTAACCAAATGTCATAATGGGACCATCTTTATAAAAACTTTACACATGGTGGTGTAAGAATTCTAATCCATCTGTCTGCTAAGTAAAATAAACAGCACCCCTCCCTCTGCCTTGGGAAACAGAAAGGTACATCTTCCCCATTTAAGCCCTAACAGTGTGATCAGCTTTATGCAAAGCTATTTAATCTTCATAACAATTTTATGAAGTAATATTTGCATTATCATCATTAAGAGATGGGGAACCTTTGGCATGAAGAGGTTAAGTAATTTAGCCAAGGTTTCACAGCTAGAAAGTGACACAGCCAGGATTCAAATACAGCTTGTCTGTCTCCAATATCTATGCCCTACCAATTCAATGCACTCTGTAGCCTCTGCCTGTTGGCCTTCTCTTCTGGCCTGGGGCAGTGAGCCCTAGAAATCAGGCCCATTCAGGCAGATGAGTAGAGAAAACCCAAGGCTCTTTTGACCACCATGCCTGCAAGTGTATCTCTCCGGCTGGTCTTGGCAAATGGACCCTGGGGGTTCTTTAAGCTCGGTTGTTTTTGTCCAGAGAGGGCATGAGACCTGGTGAATTGCACAGTGCATAAGACAATTAATGAAAAACTCTTGGTCTCTGTCCACATGGTCTGTATTTTCTGACTCTGTTCAACTTTCTGGACTGGCAGACAAGGTGTCAATCAAAGCAATATATGTTAGACCTATTGCTGGAAACCAGTTAATTCAAATTACATAGGAACTTTGGGGATGTCTGGGATTATTCAGAAGGTGTAATGCAAAGAAGCTCCTTTAATAATTTCAGCTTGGAGCCTGGTTGTGGGGGTGTGGAAGGGACTCAAGGAAACTTTCTAGTGCTAAATTGAGTTGTCACCCTGAGTAGTAACATAGCATTTCCCATAGAGAAAAATGAAGATCAATGGATGTATTTTCCTCATCAATTAGTACATTTGAGATATATCTTTATTTTGGGTGGCATTACTATTGCCTGAAAGTAGTCATTGGCAATTATAAAATAATTATAGAATATAAAAGCTTATTCTTATACTATCTCAGTGGTTGCTGTTAGTACTACCATAGCTAACATAAATGTAAGTATTCCTCTAAGAAGTACAAATTGCTTCCAAAACCAAGTTACATATATAGGGTATATTATAAAACACAATATCACCCTTCAGAAATCAGATATATTGGGAGGCAGTACAGACCAGAGGTTAGGGGGCTCAGAGATAGGAAGTGTGAGTTCCAGCTTTGCCATTTGCTAAGTAACGGATCACCGGGTAGTTCCTTAATCTCTGTGTGCCTCAGTTTTGATCTCTGTGAAGTGGGGACAATACCTATGTCATTAAACTAGATGTTTCTTGTAAATTTATCCAACATAATGCATAATATGTAATACAGTCAAGTTTTGGAACTTGGTCTGTCTGGGTTCATGGCTCTTGTTTTCAGTAGCAAAGATCAGCCCCAAATTCAAGACCTAATTCCCACCAACATCCTCCAGTAATACCTGTTAGTATAACAGTTCAGTAGTTAAGGACCTCAAGTGTTGAATTTGACATTGAAGAGGAACATGGTATTGTAGCATCAGCAGTACTCAAATGCTGTGAATAAGCCCTAGCCAAAAGCCAAATTTGCTATTAGAACTTGATGAATGTGGTTTGTTGGGATCTAATTCAAGTTTAGGTCAGTGCAACAGAAGACAGTTTCAATTATAACCCACTCAGCAATCTATCATCTATGCAAAAGACAAGGCAATCTTAGGGCTGCTTCGCTTAATTAAAAGTAGGTTCAGACTTACCTTATTGATTATATTTCTCTGACATATAGGGGGCTGACTGGAAACAGGGGCAGATGTCTGGTGATTACATATTTTCTGTGACTAATTCACACATGGAAAACTAAGAGTTGGCTCAACAATGAACCTCTGTTATTCTAGAACACCAGCCTTGTTCCAGTGATGTCCCTCAGAGGACATATGACAGTGGTATTACATAGCAGAGAGATAACTCCATCCTTAATATGTTTGAACATGTGTACACACCCTCATTCTTCCTCATGGCCCAGTGCCATTTATGCGAATGGATTCCCATGCCATGTCTTTTGCAACAAGTCACATTTGCTAATTGTTTGTGCGCCAAGCTGTGTGCCAAACTCTTTGCACATATATTTTTAAGCACTCCTCAAATCAATAACGTGAAATAATTTACTGATCAAAACTCATTCTCAACATGTGATAGAAAAATGCAACCTATTTTTAGGAAAAAATAAATAAACAGGAGATATTGGCTCATGAGTCTGGAAAGTCAGAAGGTCTTATCTAGGCCGCACTAGATGCAGAGGCTCATTATAGTCATCGGGTCTTCATCTCTCCCCACCGCTCAGCTCTGCTGTCTGCTGTGTTAGCTTCACTCTCAGCCAGGCTCTCACTTCCTGGTGGCCACTGCACCTCACATCTTCCCCGATTCACTCCAATGGAAAAGAAAACACCATTTTCTTGTTGCTCCAGGAAAACTCCTGGGAGTAAAACTTATGGGCCTTGATTAGGTAACATGCTCACATTTAGACCAGGGGGTACAATCAATTCCAATTAACCACATGGATAGAAAGTAAGGAATGGTGAAACCCCAGAAAAGGCTGGGGAACTTTATAAAAGAAGGGAGAATGTTCGTGGGAAGGTATCAACAAGAAGTGTCCATTAGTGGGAAGTGTTGTCATTTTCTTTTTAGGATGAGAAATAATTAAGATAGATATAGAAACAAAATCCCAGAGAGGTCAAATAATTTTGCCTAATGTTATATGTTATTAAGTTATGGTGATGGAATGTATATTAGTCATCATACTAGTGTCTTCCTCATAGACTTGTCAAGATTAAAGTGAGAATTCAGGTTAAATTCTAAACATGTGTAATACATGATGAATAAATATTAACTATTATTTAAAAGTGAAATAGAGAAGAGTTAGGTATTCATGAGTTTCTGAAATGTGGCAGCCTCATTTTTTTTATTCAACTTAATAATTTATTTTCAATGAGAATTTCTAATGTGTACAAATCTATTTTTCTTTGTTGCCCCAGAATCAGGAATAATGGATAGAAAATCAGCTTACTGTTCTATTTTATACCTTCTCAATTATTTGAAAACTTTTGTTACCCAGTTCATTTAATTTGCATCTATTGAGTAATTTTTAGAGCTAACTCTTGGCCATGAAGATAAAGGGAACTTGCTCTTGAGGACCTTGTAGCTTGAGGTGGAACTTCCAGGGAGCCCCTACAGAAGTATATGGGAAGGATCTTGCCCCTGCATAGCCGCCCCTCTGTGAGTTTGCAGCCAAGATCTGGGGTCAAGCTGGCCATGGAATTGGGAAGGGAAGAGCAAGGGCAAGTTCATAACTACCATTACTTCTGCACTGCCTCTCACCACCTTTAACCAAAATGACCTTCAGAGTCTGCTGCTTCTCTCCAATCTACTAAATCCCACACACATTTCCTTCTGGCCCCTCGTAACCTGCAACCATGCAAAGACTCTGGGGAATATGGTTGTAGGTCAGCCAAGTTGATCCAGCATGGAACATCACAGTCTACTCCTTGAAAACTTGGCACCTGTGCACATCTTTTTCAACCACATATAACTTTCAAATGAAAACAAAAACAAAATTATGCTTTTACCTCGCCTGATAGGATTTTCTCTATACAACTTAAAACGTGACACATCTTCCTCCCAAAATGAGAACAAATTGCAAATGCCACATTATCTATGTTTGGATGACATTTCTCTTCTAACTGAGTCATACTTCTGCCTTCTGTACAAGGGTGGGCAAAGTAGGCTTACAGTTGTGAGTACACAACACAGAGTTTATTCTTATTGTTTATTAATTATTGTAATATTTATTTGTATTACTTGTCATTTTCCAAACAAACAATTATAAACGTAACTTTGCTTCCCCCCCTGTATTCTATAACCAAAATACTGAAATGTAAAGTCAACCACTACTAACACATCTTTGTTGAAACACAGAAGAAGAGTGGGAGAGATGAAAAGGAAGGGAAATGATGTACACACACACACACACAAATATATATGCATATTAATCTATAATGTGGTGGGAAGTCTCTAGGGAATGTTTCCTAAGGAAAAGGATTTGTCCTTTGATGGGCCAAAGATAAGAAGAAATTGACCAAAGAGCTAAGATAGGTAAGTTCCTAGAACCGTGGCTGGCACAGACCATATATCATGAACTTTATACATTTTCGTTGAATGAAGGTGCACCCTTTTATTATGTATCTTAAAAATTTTCTGACAATCATTTCAATGATTGTAAGATAACTACTGATTTAAAAGATGTTAAAATGAAAAAAAAGTGAGCATTTTGGAATTGATGGGATAGGTGCACAATAAATATTTGCGGGATGAGTGAAAAATGAAGAATGGATATTGAGGGTGAGGCAACCAAAGATATTTATTTTTCAAATCAAAGGTTGGGTTGGAGAGGATTGTCTTAGTAGATAACTAATAAGATGTGGGGCCGTAAATTCTAGACAGGAGGGTAGAGAAGACCCAGAAGACTGGCTCATTTGACTGGGCAGGAATGAAAGGCAGAGCAGGTTGAGAAAGATCCAAAAAACAACTATCAGATGAGTGAATCCATGTAGATGACTGGCCCTGATGTGTTTGTGCATCAGAATCTCAGGATTCTTACAGAACATAGAAACCATTGCATCAGACCTCCGACGACTTGCAGGACTCCCTTCTACCAAATTCTAGTTAAATGACTGAAAATAGCCTTCTGGGTGAACTGGAACTTTTCTATCTGTCCATCAGGATTTATATTTCTATAAAGAGAGTAACCGAGGAAATGGACCTGCCCCACTGTTTTTTATGGTTGGCTCTGGCACTTAAAACAGCAACACCTCAAACACAGCAATTCCATCACGTAGAGAAAGCTGTCAGGGTTTTCACAGGCATGGCGAGATGTGCCCTGGGATGGGGACAGAACCTACTGCAGCATTTATGAGATTTATGGTAAAGGGATTTACATGAAGGCTGAAGTTTAAGGCAAATAAATCCCAGAGGACAAATATTACCCATAATTGAATTACAAAGCCATTATCATGTGCTGAACAGAGCAACTTTATGACTCTATTGTGACAAGAGGAAACTTGTTAGAATATTTATGTGCCTGGGATCCCTTCTGCATCACCAACCCAGAGAACACACCATTTCTTCCATGTGTCTCTCATGAGCAGTTAGCCTTCCTGAGTAACTCAATAGCCAAGAGGTAGAATCCAAAATAGATATAGCATAGAGCCACATCAGCACAAACCCCACACTTGACCTCACATTCAACAGTTCCTGCACCCACCATATTTATATTGTCAGCCTACCTCAGGCTCTTCCCATAATAACCAGGGCAGACCTAGAATAAATAAAAACTCTGGATGTCCATATTGTTTTCTACTTCTGAATAAAAAGAGAGTAAGAACATTTCAGCAATGAGCCATTTTTCCAGTCATCATTTAAAAAAAAGAATATAACTTTATTTTTGTGATCGCTGAAGTCTATGAATCATGAACTAATGACAGCCTGAAATGCTACAGTAGTTTATCTGCTTTACATGATGAAATTACATCATCAGTCCGTCACAGTGATCTGATTTAGTAAAAACAGATCACTTGAGTATTTATAGTAGTTTTGCTATTAATAAGTATATTCTTACAAGATTTGGCATAGTTTTTCCCCCTTAACTTTTTATTTTGAAATAATTTTAGAATTACAGAAGAATTGCAAAGATAAGACAGTTTCCATATCTCTTCACTCAACTTTCTCTAATATTAACACCTTCTATAATCATGGTGCAATATTCACAACAAGAAAATAGCATTAGCATATTATGCCATCTAAAATGGAAATCTTGCTTGGGTTTCCATATGTTTTCTACTAATGTCCTATTTTCCAATCCAAGATTCAACCCAGAATCCTACATTGCATTTATTTATCATATTTCTGCAATCTCACATATCCTCAAATCTGTGGCAGTTCCTCAGTATTTCCTTACCTTTGATGAACTGAATAATTTTAGAGATCACTAATCAGTTATTTTTTTAAATTACCATTTAGATTCAATTTTATTTTGTATTAGATTCAGGTGTAGAGCATAGAGGTTAGACAATCATATACTTTACAAAGTGTTCTCTCAATATTTCCAGTACCACCCGACACCATTCACTGTTGTTATAAAATTATTGACTAGTGAGTTGTTTTGTAGAATGTCCCTCAGATTGGGTTAGGCTAGTATTTTTTCATAATTACAGGGTTGTAGATTGTCAGGAAGTATATCACAGAAATGATGTACACTTCTTATGACATTGCATCAAGAAGTACAAGCATCAATATATCTCATTATTGATGATGTTCACCTTGACCACTTGCCTAAGTGGTATCTGCCAGGTTTCTCCACTGCAGTTACTGTTTTCTTTGTTTCATGCTCTTATTTTTTCAAAGTTCATACTCAAGGGAAGGAGAATTAAGCTCCCAATCCTGGCAGGAGGAGTATCAAAAATTGTGTGAACATATGTTAAGATTGCCACAATAATTAGTAAATATTTTGGGAGATACTTCAATGATATGAATTTTACCCACTAATTTTAGTGTTTATGAGTCGATTTTGTTTTTAGCAATTATTACTGTGGCGTTCTCATGGACATTTTCTATTTTGATCACTTCTTATATATTGGAACTAGTTGCAGCCCCGACTGCCTCAGCCCTCACAACCCCTGGAAGGTCGTCTGGATGGTCATTCTGCTGTTCAGTCTAATTAGCATATTAGCTCTTTATATAGGATTCTTCTCTAAGCAATAATTGCCCCTCTTGGATGCTTACTAATACCATTGTGTAGTTTCTCTACCAATAAGGTGACTGGAAAAGATGGTGAATAAGCCCAATACTGGATTATGTTTTGCTTCTTTTTTGTCTCAGGTATATATCTGCCCTTGAATGGAGCTGGTAGCTAGATAATTCCTGGTAGATATTAATGTGGCATTAAGATGTCACCTGTTAAATAAGGGCAAAACCTCTCTGCCTGATAAAGTTCTTTTGAAAGGAATATTTTAGGGTCTGACCTGGGATGAAGACCTCAGAAGTAAATGCATTTTCCCAGTGATGCATTCCCTTCATTGGTCTCAGAGGTGGGGATTCCCCCCAGTGGTTCTGCATCCTCCCCTCTTTGTTTAGTTGGGCATCTCACCGCATCTTCACCATAAGGAGGGTGATGTGCAGGTTCTCTCTCTCTCTCTCTCTCTCTCTCTCTCTCTCTCTCACACACACACACACACACACACACACACACACACACACACTCTTCTCCCTTTCCCTGTCTCTCTGTCCTAGCCAAGGAAAAATGCAAGACTTGCTGCTCCCTCAAAACAAAACAAACCTATTGAGGGGTGCTGACCTCTGTTGTTTCACAGTGATTTTAATTCCCTGAACAAAGAATCCAGGTTTCTAACTGACAAATTTTCAAATATATGAAAAATATGGTACAGAAAATGGGTAACTATCCTAAACAAATAAGCATTCTTATAAATGAAAACCTTGAATGATACCATCTCTGTAGACCCACAATATGGACAGGCAGTTTATAAAAGAATAAAGTGGCAATTAAATAAAAATATTTAACCTCACATGTAGAAAATAAAAATCGGAGCAAAAAATGGCATGGCTTTTATTAGTCTATCAAATGGATTAAATTTTTGAGAAGGTAATGCTTAGCCTTGGTGAGAACTTGGGAAATGGACAGCTTTATATGCTGTTCCTAGGAGTGTAATTTGTATAAACTTTCCAGGAGACAGTTGGACAATATACCAGGAGTCTTAAACAAATATCTATTCTCTTCAAGCCAGTGAAATTCCCTTTTTTAATAATTCTTCCAATTGAAAAACTGAGAGTTCAGTGAGACATGCTAATATTTACCTACAAAGATAATTAGCACAGTGTCATGTATAGACAATACCAATACCCCATGGTCAGAATGTGACTTAAGTATATTATAGAACATTGTGCAGCTGGAAAAACAGTGCATGTCCATAGTACATTTTGTTGTGTTATGTTATTAGTATGATGCAAAAATTATTTTTTTTAAAAGGAATGCCTATACAGAGAAAAAGTACTAAAGGATCAACAACAAAATATTAAAAGTGGTTATTTCTAGATGGAAGGATTGTGTGAATGTTGTTGTTGTTTTTCTTTTTAAACTTCAGCACACTTTCCATTATGTTTGACATATTGCTTTTAGTATTAGAGTTTTAAAAAACAGTGTGGGCCCAGCCAGCCTGGCTCAGTGGTTGAGTGCCAACCTATGAACTAGGTGGTCATAGTTCGGTTCCCAGTCAGGACACATGCCCAGGTTGCAGGCTTGATCCCCAGTGGGGGGCATGCAGGAGGCAGCCAATCAATGATTTGCTCTCATCATTGATATTTCTATCTCTCTCTCTCCCTCTCCCTTCCCCTCTGAAATCAGTAAATAAAAAATAAAAATGAAAAGTGTGATTTATATCAATTATGCCAATTATATTAATAAAGCAATCAAGCATATTTCCCAATGAGGTGGATTGGTGGACGACAACCAACAGGAAGGCACTGAGACCACTGGAGAAAAGCCACAGAAAATGGAATCTCTTCTCTCCTCCTCCTCCTCTTCCTCCTCCTTCTTCTCCTCCTCCTCCTCTCCCCTTTGTCATCCTCATCATGTCTCCAACCCTTTCATCTACCTCTCTTTTTCTTCTATATTTTCTTATTCATTTTCTCTTTCACTCTTTCCTCCACCTGCCCTGTCCTCTCTCCTCCCCTGTTTACCCACCTTTATAAACCCCACTCTTCTCCCACCTCTCCTCTTTCCATCATTCTGATAGGTTTTCAACTCTAACTTTAGGAATTTACACCCATAGTACAATATTAATTTCTTTTAAAAAGGTAAATTAAGCCTGGACGGTGTGCTCAGTGGTATAGCATTGACCCCTGAACCAGAAGGTCACAGTTTGATTCCCTGCCAGGACACATATCTGAGTTTTGGGCTTGATCCCCAGTGTGGGGTGTGCAAGATCAATGATTATCTCTCATCATTGATGTTTCTATGTCTCTCTCCCTCCCCCTTCTTCTCTGAAATCAATAAAAAAATATTTTTAAAAAAGATACATTAAAAGGTGTATTTTTCTTCATCACATTGGTTTTCTTGGTCAAGTAGTCAAGAGTTCAAAGGCAAACTGGCATAGCCTTCAGAGTATTTTCACAGGATCTCATCTCGGTGTTTGCCCATTGCAAATCCCTTCAAACCTGGACTCAGAACTCCACAAGTGCTTTGTAAATAAGCAAAGTACCAAGGAGACTAGCTCCTTTTGACAGCCCAGGAATTTTTGTCTCTGCTGTGAAGATGGATTTAATTCCCTTGTGCACCTACCCCAATTCTGTCCTTGCTGCCCTCCAAACTTTACAGACTGGATCACTTTCCCTTCTCCATTGAAGAGTTTGTGAGCAATAGCCTCTCAGGGCATTTTTTTAGAAGTACCCATACCCAGGAATAAATCATGTGTTTGTGTTACAGTAGGCTGAAAAAATATAGAGCAGCTATTCAAGGATGGTTAAACCAGGGCCAGGGACCTGGCAGTCCAATATGGAGACTAACACTGTGTGTCTCAGGAGGGTCAGAATCTTAGTCATTTTACAAGTAGTTATAGAGAAGCCAACTTCAAGCTTAGAAGCCCTGATATTTTCAGGTATAAACTAAACTTAATATTCAGCCTGTTTCCAAGCACTAGGACACGGAACTCTCTAATGTTCCTACCTGTGCTGCCCTAATTGCCAACACACCTCTTAGTCTGTCCTGGCTGTTGTAAGAAAGTACCCAGGCTGGATGGCTTTTATTTTTTTTTAATTTAAAATCTATTGTTTATTTATTTGAGAGATAGAGAGAGGGAAATAGAGCGATAGAAACATCAATGAAGAGAGAATTCATTGATCCGCTGCCTCCTGCACGCCCCACACTGGGGATCGAGCCCGCATCCTAGGCATGTGCCCTGACCAGGAATTGAACTGTGACTTCCTGGTTCATAGGTTGACACTCAGCCACTGAGCCATGCTGGCTGGGCTGGATGGTATTTGAAGGACAGACATTTATCTGTCACTGTTCTGGAAGCTGGGAGTCTGAGATCGGGGTGCCAGCGCGGTAGGGTTTTGATGAAGGCCTTTTCTGGGTTTCAATCAGCTGTTCTCTCCTTTTGTCCTCTCCTGGTAGAAGGGGTGAGGGATCACTCTGGCCTCTCTTATAAGTGCACTAATCCCATTCATCAGGGTTTTACCCTCATAACCTAATCACCTCCCAAAGCCCCCCCCCCGCCAATACCATTACCTTGGAGGTTAGATCGCAACATTTGAATTTTGGAGAGACACAAACATTCACACCATGGCAAACACATAATTCTTGCAGGAAGTCAACATAACTGAAGTTGCCCAATTTATTTACCCGATATTTGTTAGTGTGAGACAAACACATTGATTTCTGAGTTAACATGATTTCCCTGAGATACAAAGAGGTCAAAAGAAAAGGGATTCTTGGCTTTTTGGTTTTCCCATGAGAAGGATCACTGGAGTGAGTCAGGAACCTGGATTAGTGTTTCCATCCTTGACACTGTGTGAGTGGCGTGACCTTGGACAAGGCATTTGCTCTCCTGAGGATTTGGTTTCCTTAATTGTGACATGAGGTGTTAGGGCTGGTTAATCTCTAGCAAACTTTTTACCTCTAAAGGACCCTTAACTCATATTGTTCATCAATACTCTCCACAGATCTTATTATTACATTTTATTGTCATCATTCTGTTTTACAGATGGTACATAGAGCTGTAGAGAAGTTAGAAAGCGTAGGTTCCAATCTGATTGTATCATTATTAATTGTATGCCCTTGAGCAGATAAATTGCTTTCAGAGATAATGTTGCTTTTCTTTGATCTCACCATTATTTTTTCCCCTGAATTTGTGTCACGTGTGAATTTCCTAGGCACGCAATATTCTTATCGAAGCTGTTGACTATTGCTGAACAGGTCATCAACAAGGGCACAGCCTCACAGGGCCTATATTATATCAGTCCCACACTTAAAATATGTACACCAGCCACAGATCAGCACCATATGAAAAACACAATATATTTTTTAATGTAGTTAAAGCATCCTTATAGCTCATATACATTAACATTTTTTACTATACAACTTTCAAGAGATATTGTCCCCATCTGATATAATTTATATTTATATTTATGCTATTTATATTATTTATATTTATAAGCACTGTCTTCTCTATTGAAATATAAGCCACATGAGGGGTGGGACCTTGCTCTGTTTTATTCACTGCTAAACCCTGGGCTGGATGGTATTTGAAGGACAGACATTTATCTGTCACTGTTCTGGAAGCTGGGAGTCTGAGATCGGGGTGCCAGCGCGGTAGGGTTTTGATGAAGGCCTTTTCTGGGTTTCAATCAGCTGTTCTCTCCTTTTGTCCTCTCCTGGTAGAAGGGGTGAGGGATCACTCTGGCCTCTCTTATAAGTGCACTAATCCCATTCATCAGGGTTTTACCCTCATAACCTAATCACCTCCCAAAGCCCCCCCCCCGCCAATACCATTACCTTGGAGGTTAGATCGCAACATTTGAATTTTGGAGAGACACAAACATTCACACCATGGCAAACACATAATTCTTGCAGGAAGTCAACATAACTGAAGTTGCCCAATTTATTTACCCGATATTTGTTAGTGTGAGACAAACACATTGATTTCTGAGTTAACATGATTTCCCTGAGATACAAAGAGGTCAAAAGAAAAGGGATTCTTGGCTTTTTGGTTTTCCCATGAGAAGGATCACTGGAGTGAGTCAGGAACCTGGATTAGTGTTTCCATCCTTGACACTGTGTGAGTGGCGTGACCTTGGACAAGGCATTTGCTCTCCTGAGGATTTGGTTTCCTTAATTGTGACATGAGGTGTTAGGGCTGGTTAATCTCTAGCAAACTTTTTACCTCTAAAGGACCCTTAACTCATATTGTTCATCAATACTCTCCACAGATCTTATTATTACATTTTATTGTCATCATTCTGTTTTACAGATGGTACATAGAGCTGTAGAGAAGTTAGAAAGCGTAGGTTCCAATCTGATTGTATCATTATTAATTGTATGCCCTTGAGCAGATAAATTGCTTTCAGAGATAATGTTGCTTTTCTTTGATCTCACCATTATTTTTTCCCCTGAATTTGTGTCACGTGTGAATTTCCTAGGCACGCAATATTCTTATCGAAGCTGTTGACTATTGCTGAACAGGTCATCAGCAAGGGCACAGCCTCACAGGGCCTATATTATATCAGTCCCACACTTAAAATATGTACACCAGCCACAGATCAGCACCATATGAAAAACACAATATATTTTTTAATGTAGTTAAAGCATCCTTATAGCTCATATACATTAACATTTTTTACTATACAACTTTCAAGAGATATTGTCCCCATCTGATATAATTTATATTTATATTTATGCTATTTATATTATTTATATTTATAAGCACTGTCTTCTCTATTGAAATATAAGCCACATGAGGGGTGGGACCTTGCTCTGTTTTATTCACTGCTAAACCCTCAGCACCTAGAAAAGTCACTGGCACATTGTCAGCGTTCAGTCAATACTATGCACTCATTAACAAATTCCACTGAGGTTTTACTGTCTTCCCGGCTGCTGTTCAGTGTCAAGGCTACCCCAGGCATCTTCAGTCTAGAGCAATTGTCTCCATGGCAAGTTACCTGCAACAACACCCTAGGAGATGTACAAGATGATTCATTGAAATGCGGGAAGAAAATTTTACAATTTCTGATTTATTTGCTTCTGTTTTAGTTTTTATTTTGTGTACATTTTCTAAAGTTAATATGTACATACTCTAGTATATTTCTACAGCTTACAACTAACATCCTATATTGGGCATCTGCTAATTTTTTCCCCTTGCTTGATATGTTCAAACAAAAAAAAATGGAGAGTGTCATTCTTGGAATTCTTTTATGGAATTTAATTTCTCTGGGTCAGATAGTTTCCAACATCCAAATGCTCAGGTTTCCATTAATTTACGCTCATATTTGCTCTACCCTCTATTCTGCAGTTCGTTGTCCTTAACAGAAATGGAAAGAAAAGGGTAGTGGAAAGGTTCTCTTCGCTCCTTGTCTCTGTTAATATGGCCCCTCTGGTCCCAAATAAGACCACCATACCTTCTTCCTCTCTGTCTGAATTTAAGATGAACAGGAACACACACCTGGTGTCCTTAGCATTGTCTTTCACTGCCACACTCTTCAACTGCTTAGCTTTCCTAGCCATCTTGGTAAGATGGTGTCAGGGTTGTAAGTATTCTGAGATTTGAGAAAATTTCAGATCTTCTCTTCACATAAATTTTACTCTTCCATTTTTTTCTGTTGTGATTTGCACACATTGATTACATCTCCTCTTGAACTTTGTTTCCCAGACTGAAGAAATATTCTTCTTTTTATTAACAATGCAGATTTACTAATATCAAGAATAATCCATAACTACATCTTCCTTGTAAAAGGTTTTTAAATTGCTGATGAAGATGATGATCCTTTTGACTATCACCCCCAATTCTAAAGACTCCCAGAGGTGGCTACCATTAGGAATTTAGAATGTGTATCTCTAGTAACTCTTTTTCCATGGGTATGCTTTTTTTTTTTGCTTTGGGTTAATCAATAGACAGTATTTAGATAAATTGAGTATTTTCATTTAATAGATTGCAAGAAGAAGTTAGAGATCTATCTCATTAATTTTATGTTCTGGCATGGCACAGTCTCCAAGATAAATTGACTAAAATTAACAAGTTGCTAAAAATACATGGGGTATGATATCACTGAAGTTTAAAAAGATAATAAGAAACCTTATTTAAAAATATTGTGGGTTACTCTTTCCCTCCACCCCAAACTCTTTGATCATTTTAAATGTGTTTCTCTGCATCTTATCCACACTATTATTTCCAAATGGGGGGTCAGGAGGGTGATCTTGTCATCCTCCCTGGTGTCTCTCTAGATCCCCTCATCTGTATTCAGGAAAAGACACACCAAAAAACAGACAAACAAGGGGAGGGGCCAAAAAGTTGGGAAATAAGAAGAAAGTAGGAAATGCAGATAAGGGAGAATGGCGAAGGGGAGGGGAGCATGGACACAGAATGGTTTGTCTTGACCAATTTAGACCTGGTCATTTGATGTCTGGGGAGGCATGTTTCCTGTTTCTAAGCATGGCTCTTCAAACTCTCAACTTTATTTCTATCAAACACTTTGTGCAGCAAATATCCTTATCTCCCACAATCTTCCTAAGCATTATATATTCCTTCATTCTGGGTCAGACACCCCATTCCT